>NC_051179.1:39430665-39730665 GCF_013339695.2 Rhipicephalus sanguineus | reverse complement strand
AGGCTCTACGCCGACGAAGGCAAATACAAGGTAGGCAATGCGTCGCCCCGCGATTCGCCGACACCGCTTCTTCGCCCGCCGGTCGTTCTGTAGTCAGAGTGAAAGGTCAATGCTTGAGAACATCTGAAACGTCAATATTACACGCAGTAGCCCTTTAGTAATTGAGAAATTATAGTAAATGTAGGACACGATTTGCGCCGCCAGTGGGACATTCTGGAACACAAGCCCGATGACGTGACAGGGCCTCAGTAAAATTAATCACAAGTACTGAAACTGCCCATGACAGAAAAGAACACTTCAGTGCATTACAAGACGGAATAAAATGTGCATTTCAGTCTGATTCATGCAGAGAACTTCTTGACGCTATGACGCAAGTTCTGTTTTCACCGGGCTGTGCTCAGCTAAAGCACCCTGCTCCGTATAGCGCTCCAGCGCCGGCTGTAGGGCAGTAAAGCGAGTACAGGGCGGGCATGCAAACGTCATAAGGCCGTTCTCGGAGGCGGGCAGTTTGAATTGCGCTAACGGTACGCAGGCCACTAAAACGGGATTTTTTTTTTCAAACTAAGCATCTCCTTGGCATGAGTCGAGCACTACGAGCTTGCTGGAACGCTGTTTCAACAATCCACGTCGACTTGATATTTGCCTTTTGTGTCCCGTTAAATTTATTTTATATTACGGCTCTTATCGAATGTGGTTAGTGTAAAACTCTGGATTAGACCATTCAAGTTTACATATTTGGAAAAATTTTGCCGCCAATAATCCCACACATGTTCGATCTTCTACTCGTCGGGATCTTAGCTCGTCCTAATCATGCGCGCGTGTTTGCGGTTATACTTAAAATACGCGGTGAAGGTAGAAAACATCTTTGGACTTGTTCACTTTCAGGAGGCGATCAGAGTTTACCAAGAAGCGGTTGCCAAGATGCCGGATCATTATCAGCCGCAGTCCCTCTACAATATGATGGGTGAGTTTCCGTGTCATCTTACAGGCACCTGTGCATCTGCACCTGTGCATCTGCACTTGTGTATATGCTAGACTCAAATATTATGACAGTTTTCTCATGAAAGAAAAAATAAGAGTAAGCTGTTTTTTATTTATTAGGACTATAATCAGTTCTTTTACGTTCCAGGATCTGATTATGAGCAACGATGTAATGGAGATCTCAAAGATTCATTTTGTTACTAGGTGTTGTCTAACGTGCACCTCCTGTACGGTACACGAACATTTCTGCATTGCGCCCCCTTGTTCTTGTACAAGCAGTGAAAGCGCCAAACTCAGAAATGCTCGCATGAATTCATCAAAGTAAAAGCCGTTACTTACTTAAAAATGGGGGGAATTGCGTGAGTTCGATTGTACCGACGGACAAATATACAAATGTAGAAGCTAATTTGTCGCCTTGTGGGAAATTCTCACAATGCTTGTTGCTTTCCAAACTATGTACGTGAGGCGGTTGAGACTGGGAAAATAAGTGGTTACCTAGGCTCAAAGTTCTGCTGGAAAAACGTTGTGATTCCATAGGGTGACATAGATTCACTAGCATTTTTTGCCTGCATTATGTAATAGGGTTAAGCGTCAAACGGTAACCGCGATATTAAAGAAGAAACACGCATCACTCGTTACTTTTCTTGTGGTTGCAGGTGAAGCATACTTCAAGCTCGGGGATTTTTTCGAGGCCGAGCGATGGTATAAGGAAGCGCTCAAGGCCAAGCACGACCACATACCAGCGCACCTGACCTACGCGAAGCTCCTATCGAAACTGGTAAGACGTCACACCTTTTTCTAAGCTACAGTCCTTCTTCCTGCTAAACGTAACAATATAATCTGCGGGAAATAAACCTTTCATTTATTCTGCCGTTTATAAATTCTGTTCTCTTGAGCACCGGGGTCTTAAGACTTTCTTGTCAATAGAAGTTTTCAGCTTGTCCGGTATTCCGGTATACACAAAGGGGTACCATCGTCCGCTATTCCGCCAATCTCTTTGCGTATACCGGAATACCGGACGATGGTATCGACATCTTGTAACGCTTCGCGAAGCCACAACTTAGATATAGGTGTGCGCCGGGTTCCGCTTCAGGGGGAGGGGGGAGGGCAAGGTTCATCGCGGCGCACCCCCTCCCTATTAAGTCAATGTATGGGGCATACTTTGCGCCCCCCCCCCCCCTTCTTAGGTGCCTAGTTAGGAGCGCACCCCCCCCCCCCCCCGCCCTCGTGCGCACGCCTATGACTATAGAGACTTTTGTTTGTTTTCGCCTAGTGTCCTTGAGAAAAAATAAAAAGTTTAAAAAGGCAACTTGTTCGGTATTAGGCTACTTCCGAGAATTTACACTAGCAGAGACGTAGAATGCTTAGGTTGCTGCAATAACAATTATATTCTTGCCTGGTTCATCTCGGTCTTGCCAAATGGCAACCCCTATCCGGCCTCTCACCTTTACGGCTACGATATCCGGTATAACGCTAAAGCAAAGAAATTTGCTGACAAACTGACACACTCTAATATTTACGGCATCCCTAAGCAGGTTAGCCACTGAAGAACGAAACGTCTCCG
This sequence comes from Rhipicephalus sanguineus, assembly GCF_013339695.2. Taxonomy (NCBI): domain Eukaryota; kingdom Metazoa; phylum Arthropoda; class Arachnida; order Ixodida; family Ixodidae; genus Rhipicephalus; species Rhipicephalus sanguineus. The sequence goes on along the minus strand of NC_051179.1, from coordinate 39,728,120 downwards.
ACTACCGAATCTTGCGTTCCCATTAGCATTGGCTTTGGTACTGTGTACTCCTTTATTCGCAAGTACTTAGTGTCTTCATTCCATGAGAGAAACAAAAAGAGAGAGAGAAAGCGAGTGAAGGAAACGAAGGGTGTTATCTAGACACTGTCTAGTTAGCTACCCTTCACGAAGGGAGGAAAATGAGGGAGCAAAGAGAGGGAGAAGGCATCAGTCTAGATGATTAACAAGCATAATTCAGCATAGCTAACATCTGCCACTGAAATCAGTCTGCACTACAAAACAGATCGTACTGCTTTTCGAGCTCACTTACTGTAAGGCCAGGCTCCCAAGATCTTTTCTTCCATAAAGGTTGATTGTTAAGTCTGCTTAAAGCACACAGGAAAGTGTGGCGTTGTTTGTCAAAGCGAAAACAATGGCAAAAGAAGTGATGAATGGCTTCTTCACTTTTGGATTTAGATCTCATGGAGTGAGCCAATTCCAATGCGATAGCTGTATGAGTTTGAGAACAGATGCTGACCCCAACCACAGCCTTATATACAAACGCGCTGGGCCGGTTATCGTATGAACTATAGCGTTTTCGATAACGATTTGTGAAGCGTCAGGATGTCCAACGCTTTGCGTTGTTTTTCTTACGTTTCCAGAACAGGCCCACGGAAGCGGAGCAGTGGTTCCTTCGTGCTAAGGGCCTAGCCCCAAACGACTCCAGTGTGTATCAGCATTACGGTAAGTATCAGCGTTATGGTAAGAAACTTCTTGTAACTTCTTTGGCACCTCGACGCTGCGCAAACAAAGCATCCATCATTTGTGGAATGAAGCCGATACCACTAAACAGAAGAAAACATTAATTCCATATAGCGTGGTAAATTGGAACTTGACGAAAGAGTATTAATATTTACTGGATAAAAATTAAGGTGCAGCAGTTTCCTCAACGACGTCGTTATCCAACGCAGGTCAGTTCCTGTCCGAGTCTGACCGACACATGGAGGCTGCCGAACTTTACCTGCGGGCGGCCGCACTCGCGCCTGACGAATACGAGATCATCTTCAACGCTGCCAACACGCTGAGGTAAGCAAAACCAGCGCTATTGATTTCAAAGCATTATATGCCTCATCGGATAAAAAAAAGCCGGCGTCGTCCACGGCGGAATAGTGTCAAAAGTGCCAGCAGTTTGAACAAGTAGAGAAAAATGGCATGCATATATATCTGCTCTAACGTGAACATGCCAAAACTAAGCTGTGCCTGACCCAGTTGGCTTATTTTCCAGGCAAGCCGGCCGGAATGCTGAGGCCGAGGCGTTCTACTATACAGCAGTGAAACTGCGACCCGGTGTAAGTAGATCTACGTCAATACAACGTCCGTTCACATTCTACTTTATCACTTAACTATTTCAACCCGTTTTATTTTGGTCCGTTTAAGCGTCATGCTCGCAAACGAAAACACAAGCGCTGGAAGCAGGTGCAAGCGAATAAATCGAGAACGGATGTATTATCGAGCGTCGTTCTGTTTGCCACGGTGGTTGCGTGCTGCACATGAGTTTGTTGTTAATCAATCACGCCCGCAGATATAATCTATCATTAACGACCGCTTTCGGACATAGTTCGGAGGTCGCTCGGATCATTAAGTACCAGCACTGTTTCGTTGCGGACGCATGTAGCGCATAGTAAATACCGGCATCGAAGCATCTAAACTGCCCTTTTGCCGATCCCCCCGCGTTCCCGGTAAACAAGCGCGCGAGCTTCACGCCGCCTGTAAAGCGTGCTCTCTTGCAGTTGTACTATGCTTGCGGCAAAGCCCGCTTTCAGCACGCGATGTTCAGAAAATTGCGGAGTTTCAAAGTTCAAAAAGAAACATGCATTGCTTTAAATAGCCTAGTGAAAATGTATATTTACGCGGCTTTTTTTTTTTTTTTACGTCGACCAGCATAAGAAATTATTTCTTTTTTTACTTTTTTTTTTTTACTCTGCAGTCTTACCTAAGATACAGGCATAGGTCGGCAAAAAAAAAAAGTTGGATCTCACGCAGACTCACTCAAGGAATATATTTTGCTCTGCGGGCTCTCTCGGACTCAGACTCACTAATATTTTCCTGAACCGGACTCACTCGGACTCAAGCTCACCAACTTATTACTCAGCGGGACTCACTCAGACTCACGGCTTGACCTGAGCCTGAGTGAGCCTAAATGAGTCGACTTATGAGTCCATTAGCGTATAATTCGCTTTTTCGATCATTGTGGGAATGCGCTTTAACGCTAGTATCTCATATAATCGGTGCTCTACGATACGCCTTTTGATCTTGCGCCTTGAAATACGAGTTATCAGTGGTTTCAATATAGTAATGACATTTTTGTGAAATACGCAACTCACACGAGATATAGTTATGAACAACTTCCCATGAGAGATTTGGAGGGGGTGGGAGGTCATGGCACCCCTCTCCTTGACTCACGCCTCTGATGAATAAATATTGAGGTGGCACATGAACGCTAGCGCATTGAGATATGTGTGAATAGACTTGAGTACAAAGGAAAGCCGACATAAGGCAGATAGTAATGCTGAAGGTGAGTAGATAGGACCATACATCGGCAATAAATGCTGGAGCTCACTCAGACTCACTCAAGAAATATATTTGGCGTTTAGAGCTCACTCGAACTCAGACTCGCCAATATTTTCCTTAGCCGGACTCACTCAGACTTACTAAAATTTTCCTCAGACGGACTCACTCGGACTCAAACTCACCAAAATATTACTCACCAGGACTCACTCAGATTCAGACTCACGGCCCGATATGAGTCTGGTGAGTCTGAGTGAATCGACGCATAAGTGAGGTTACGGACCTATGGATGCAGGTACGACAGGCCATGGAGTTTCCTACTTTCTAATGTAGTTGTGTTGAGCGAAAGGCACGGAGGACTAAGGACAAAGAGAACAGGACAATTAGTTTCTTACAATAATTACATTTTTACCGCCTTTCCCGAGCTACTTTTTTAGTCACGTCCCTACAAGTATCCCAGTATTGAATCCCAATATTGAATAAACTCTCTACGGGCAAACAGCGTACTTCCACTGTTTGATGCGAAATGTCTAAGGCAGCAGTCCACAGGCAGAGCGTAAAAAAATTAGCGGTGTCAAAATTGTGCACGAAACACAGCTATTACAGTGTTGTAAGCGTTTCGCCCCCCCCCCCCCCCCTCCCCAACTTTACGCCGATAATTATTACGCTTCTACGGGTGAACAAGCAGCTCAGATAAATAAATAAATAAATAAATAAATAAATAAATAAATAAATAAATAAATAAATAAATAAATTTATTTGGCAATAGTTACAGCGTCAGCATCGTGACATACGCGAGGACAAGTAAAAAAGATTGCTATCTAGCAGCTTCACTTCTTGCCCCTATCCTTAACAGCCAAAGCAACACAGATTGCAGAAGGAAACATTTCTTCAGTTCTCGTATGTAGCACTTTGACATCACTGAAGGGAAGCAAAAACAGAGTAGTATTATGCAAAGGTAAACAAATACACTGAAATTACTATACGGCGATTATGAAATACATGCTTTGTTTTAGCAAATGGCGTTGCCTCGCACAAAGAAAGCGGAAAGAATGTACAGCTTCCTACAATCGAAATACATGAATTGTTATTGTTCTGCACAGCAGACAATTAACTCCCTCTGCAAGCCCTCACTGTTGCATTCGTCCCTTTTCTCTTATCGCTGCAGGAGGTCACGAGTCACATGAACCTCGGCGCCATGTTGCACGTCAACGGGAAGCTGCTCGAGGCAGAGTCGAGCTACCTGGAGGCGCTTCGGTTGAAGCCGGACGACCCGATAACGCAGAACAACCTGCAAAAGCTTCGAAACTTGCTTGCCCAGAAAGGGCTACGGGCTGCGACGACCACCACCATAGTCAACAACCGGCGGTAGCGACGTCCGCGGATATCTCCACGGTATTAAAGAAAAAAAAAAACAGCAGCAGCGCGAGGTACCGCCGGAACCGGAAACACCTCAGCAGCGCATGCGCGCAGACGGCGCGTCTGACGAGACGACGACAACGCCAGAGCTACATACAGCCTGCGGACACGTCCTAGCCGGTGGAAGGCTTCGTCTGCCGGAAATTCGGCTGCCCCTCACCAAAGTTTCGTATTGGCCTCCGAGATCGGTGGGCGCGCTCGAGCGCACGTGGATATCGGAGGCCACGGTTTCGTCTGCGAACTTCTTGCTCCGCCGCCAGGATTCGCCCGAAGAACTTTTTCGCCTGGCGAAGCGTCTCCGGCGGCGCGTCTCCAACGTGACATACACCGTCTACGCTGCTCCCAGACGTGTTGTTTTAACGCTCGCTGGGTACTTTTGTTGTTGTCGTGCCGTTTCGAGGGTTTCGACCCTCGATATGCGGCAGAGAAAAAAAAAAAACATTTTGTGTCCTACTACGTTGATCGCAAACTGACTATCGCCGTTTGAGTGACCGCACAGAGCCTAGTCAGTCCTATCCTTGCCTCGCCCCCTTTTTTTCCAACCCTATTATTTATAATGCTTTGTTGTTGTTTCTTCCTCTCTCTCATTGTCTGGCAAGCCAATAGCAGCTCTGGAAGCGAGTGACGACATTTGCGGCGCAGTTCTTACTGCACAGTGAGCCTTTGGAAAACGGAACTTTAGTCCCTCGTTGGCTTCTGCATTTTCTTGTCGGTACGACAGGGAAGTTTTTAAAAAAATGGCAGTGCAGTGAACACGTTACTTAGTCACTTGTGTGTCTGGCCGGACTCGATGCAGTATGAGTTGTTTCTTGTTTGTTTTTTTTTCCCTAGCCTGTCCTTGAATGTACATATATCGGGTTCATTATCGTGTTTATATCCCTCCCGGAATATCTGCTGCTTGCTGCCACACTTCGTCGATTGCGTTATAAACCTACGAGAAGCAGAACAGGTCTAGTCAAAGTGCCGACGCGCCGCCATGGCTTGTCCGCTGTAAATTACTAGCTCGCTTGGATGGACCTTTCTTTCCTGCGTTTGTACACGCCTCGCATTGTTTTTATCTTTATCTTTTTTTTTTTCGTGTGTGTGCGAACCCAAAGCCCACGTATGCTCGTTGTGCTTATTTACGATAAGCCTCGCGTTTATAAAAAAAAAACTTGAAGTGGGAGAACAGATTGCCGAGAGAGAGAGAGAGAGAGATCATTATCTTTTCCCTCTCTCTTCTCTGTGAAAGAACGGAAAGAGGATATAGAGATGCGTGAGAAAAAAAAAAGATAAATCTATATATTGAGTTGTGATAACGCGTGTTTTTCGGTTTCTCCTTTTTCGGACGCAATCGCCTGGCGCACACGACCAAACTTTTTGCTTCCATGTGTAGTTTGACGGAAAGGACATAGTATATATATAAATATTATACATATACTTTTTTTTTTCTCGGGCACATCCGTCGTCTTTGTGTACAGAAAAGAGGAAGCGATGTAGGTAGACAACGTGCGGTTATGCGTGAGCCGATGTCACGCATAAATTTGTTTCAAATGTCGGGAAACGAGATCCCCTCTCCCTCCCACCTCCCCTCTTGGCTTCGAAAATTCTATCTGCTTTGGATAAAAAAAAAGAATAAATAGAACACTAAACGTGTGACACAGTCATTGCCCAGCTGTGACTGGCTGTTTGTGGGGTTTTTTTTTTCTTTAAACTTCTTTTAGTGTCAAGGGCAAAGTTGCTTTTAACAAAAGGCTGGCGAGCATTCTATAAATTGGATTCTATAAATTATTTTGTGTTCGCGGCTCTATTCGATTAAGTTAAAATCTAAAATCTGTCAATTCGCAGTGCGTTACGATAGTTTATTCATGGTTCCGCGATGACAACAGTGCAAGAAACAACCTTCATTATAATTTTCTTTAAAGATTTGTAAAAAAAAAAACATTAAACGAAGATATGGAGTCTTTTCGTTGTATATTTATGCTCTATTCAAAAGCACCACCGATTCACTAGCAGAAGCCACGCAGGTTGCTTTCTTTTCCTTTTTTTTTTTAATGGAGAACGAGATTTTTGTTTCATATTTTTTCGCCTAGTGATATTTTTTCTTTTCAAAATGGCCGTCAATTGTGCACTGAGGCTGAAATTTCGAATCTTGAATCGCCGTTTCGCAAAGCTATAAACAAGAAAACGCGGCCGTTTCACGTTATGTAAATAATCGAAACCTGCTTCCGCATTTTCGACGAGAGAAAAAGGAGCTCTCTTGACGTTGACTATATTACTAGATAGTATTACTTTTTTTTTTCATCCAGTGGAGCGGCGGCGGATGTTTGTTCACTCGTGAAGAAATTCTAGGTCATTTGACTACGTTGGATTTCTCTGTGCTCGCTTTCTTTTTTCTCTTCCTTTTTTATCGTGTGTAGGCGTATGGCCGCATCGGAACGCCCTGAGTGACGTTTCCCTTGTTCTGCCATTGTAATTACTAGAAGTGTGAGAGATAAAAAGAAAAGATTAAGAGGAAGTGATAAGCCGCGGTGATTTCTATAGGCTGGTTGGGAGCGTAAGCAATCTTTCTGGCCGCTTCTGTTCAACGAAGAACAGCCGGCCTATTAACTTATTTATATTTATGGCATCCATTTGTTTGTTTTGTTTTGTTTTATTTCCATGCTCGACCAATCACCAAGGTCTGGTAAACGCACGCCGGGATTGATGTGGTATCTTTCGCACTACAAAACTGAGATTGCTTTCTTTTTTCTCGAAAACATGCGGCACTTGTGCCAGCATTCTGACGATATGAACTTTTTTTTTATTTGCAATGTTTCGGTTCAAAACGATTTTTTTTTCTTCCTGAGTGTGTGCTTATGTGTGTGTGTCATTCGAACCACCAAATTTTGACCGGAAATGTAGCACGTGACCACACTTTCTTTTTTTTTTCACTCTGCACAGTGTGTTACAGGGACTGTTACGCTTCCTTTGTAGAACATTTGCTGACGCGTTGGGAAGATTGCGTTGCGCATTGTTGCGGCCTGCGCGCCCACAGTCATGAACCTATAATTTTTCGAAATTCTTTTCGACTTAACGGAAGAATTTTCCCGGCCTACCTAGGATGTACCCTTGCCCACATATACAGTAATGAAAATATTTTAGGAAAACGAATTGCGGAATCGGCTAAAAAAAAGTAAAACTAGAGCGTCAACTTGTCACCCTCAATACTTGGTGTTAAAAATCACCGGCTGCTTTGTCGTACGTGACAGAAGGAAAAACCATCTTGCAATGCTTCTCCTTCTAAGTGCAGAAAACTTCGGAGGTCATATTCGTGAGCAGTCATTTTAGGTGACGTCATCTTTAGATGCACAATAATTGCACAAAATAGCGAAGAGCGCCTCTCTATCCAGAAATCATGCTATACGCTATGTCACTCACAAGAGTTGGCACTTCGGGAAGTGGTTAATTGCGATTACCGTTGCAGGTTGGAGTAGGCTTGTTACTGAAATGGCTAACATTAACCTGTGCTCTGCGGAGTGTTGGCGTTTCCGGCGTTGTTTCTCGCAAATGAAAGATCCGTTTCTACCTTTAAAAAATAAAGCAATGAGACGGCATTTGAAACTTCAACGATTCCTTCCCTTCTTGTCTTTGTTCTTGTAACGTTAGGCATATTAGGCAGTTTTAGATTATGTTACGTAAAGCTTTGCGTTAGCGTTTATCACCACTGCGCATGCTTCGTACGCTATCCCCTTGGGTGACGAAAATGGCGGACGTACTCCACGAACGCTATCATTGCGTATGCTATTGTAAAACTTTTGTGGGTCTCGTGACTTTGGGTGAACAGGACACGCAGTCTTTTGTTTTTCTCTCCTTTGTGACCCTCAATGCAGAGTTTGTTCTATACAAAACACTTGGCACGAGTTCTCGGTTTGTTTTTCATTTCGCTTGCTGCGCCCATCTGTATAACCAACCACGTGCGTCGTCCCACGATGACGCCTGTGCACGCTGCGTCAAGCCGGGCGCACGAAAGCCAGCGCGTGCCGAAAAAAGAAAATGTTAAAAATGATGATGATAATAAAGAGAAATGTTATTAAACTGGGAATGAACGCGCACGTGTAATAAGATTTAGGCTTTCCTGAAAAAAGTTCTGTACAATACATTAAGATATTTACAAATAAATTTTTGAAGCTAAAGACTTCGAATGGTGTCGCTTCTCTTGTTTCTTTTTTTTTATCTACCGGTAATCCTGGAGGATTGGACATCACTGGACACGTATGTAAGTGGGAGTACAGACGCACATTTGCGACTGCTGACTGGTCCACACATACACTGATTTAATAAGGCGAAAGCCTTATATGTCTCATGAGTCGAAAAATCTGGCGTCGTCGGCGTCAGTGTGAACGGTACCAAACGGTCACGTGGTACTCAAGTGAAAGAATGAAGTGAATTACAGTGTATCAAAGTTAAAGTGAGCCTGGGGTTTATCAGAGTGCATCAACGTTAAGTGAGATGGATTACAGTGGCTTAAGGTGCGGAGTAGTATGGAGTAGGTATCGAAGTTCATCAAAATTTTGAACTTAATTACGGTGGGTTAAGCTGCATTAAGGTGTCGATTAAGCCTTCGCCTTAAGTCGTCTTAGCGTTAGTTAAGGGACCCCAGAGATATTAGTAGTAGAAGTATCACTAGTGGTAGTAGTAATCCAAATGACCAGACCAGACAGTCATGTCCGTCATACACATACCGTCCTATGCCAAGTTTGGTCAATACCAAGTTAAGGAGGCGACCATGAGAGCGCCCAGACATAGGCGGCGGATAGATAGATGGATGGATGGATGGATGGATGGATGGATGGATGGATGGATGGATGGATGGATGGATGGATGGACGGACGGACGGACGGACGGATGGATGGATGGATGGATGGATGGATGGATGGATGGATGGATGATGGATGGATGGATGGATGGATGGATGGACGGATGGATGGATGGATGGATGGATGGATGGATGGATGGATGGATGGATGGATGGATGGATGGATGGATGGATGGATGGATTTGTCGAAACGTTGACTTCAGCGACATCCCGTGTTGAAGAATTTTTCGTAGTAGTAATAGTAGTAGTAGTAGTACGAACACAATGGGTAAGTGAATTTCGAATGATTTAGAAGGTTGCCTTCTACGGTGTTTCTCGAGATAAGCAGAGTGACATAAAGCGCAATACTTCGTTGTGCTGGCTGTGGAGCGAGATGGCGAATTCTGTGACATCAGTAAATAGCCCCCCCCCCCAACCATTGGCCAAGCCAGGCGGAAGGGGGGGGGGGGGCAATTCGCCTCCCCCCCCCCGAACTTTTTCAATTTTGCTTGTGGATATATGCACGTAAACATACTAACGCACGCATAAACACACATAAAGGGTATGAACCCCTCCGCCGGATAAACTTTCTGGCTACGCCCCTGCACCCTACAGTAAAAACAAATACTTGCTGTCAATTAAGAGCAATAGTAACAAATAGTGTAAGGTAACAAGAAACGTCTTTGATCATCATCATGATCTCAAATTGGGTCATGCCACACAATAAAGGATCATTGTCGTCCTATTATCTATTATTATTCATTATCACCGTCACTCTCGGTGACGGTGACAATATTTTCCGATTATTACTGTAAATAAAGATACTGTTGTCCAGAACCCTAAAAAGAGTATCGTGGGGCCTGAGAATGCATTGGATATATTATTAATACCACTACCTTAAAAAAGCACTTTCGGCTTCGATATCGAGGGGCGGCTTCGCAGTGACGTGCTAACGCAGTCTGGCGTCATTGGGAGACGGCAACTCGCGACGTACTAGCAGTAGCTCTGCCAGTCGCACGTGGTTCACGTGAACAACGATGAATGAATGGTCGTCTGGCGACTACAACAGCCATATCTGCGATTTAGGCTGCATGCAGGACGCAGAGTTGGCAAACGCAGTGAACTGTGTTGACTCGCCGTGGTAATGTCCATTGCGGTGGGGCTGGCTTGCAGATGCTGGGTGACGAAAACTTTAAAATCTAAGTAAAATATTTTGTGTTGTCTGGCTACGGTGTGTGCAGAGCGTTAAAGGGTCACTAAAGGCAAATAACAATTTATGTCAGAGTGAAAGGCCAATGCGTGAGAACATTTAAAACGTCAATATATAGTATCAACAGCAGTGCTCTAGTAATCGAGAAATTAAGGTAAATGTAGGTAATGTCCCAGTATTTTTCAAAGGTAGCGCAAACCATTGTCCGAAAAGGAAAGGGACAATTTCCTCCCCGCCCTCTGCGTCTCTCCTCTCTTCTTCGCCCTTTTGTGCTCCCCTATTGGACTAGGCTCGACACGTGACCAGTTATCCCCGATGACCCCTCCGCCTCTTGCTCTGGCGCCGGAAAACGACGCCATTATTGGGCGTAGAAACACCGCCGCACGTGCACGCTGTGCGTGAGCGCGGGCTTCTTATAGCTTTTTACAGTTTGCAAGATGCCATCGGCTGCAGCCAGATGCCAACTTGTTGCGCTGTTGGCTGCTCGAACAGCACTGCCAAGGGTATCAAGCTTTTTTTTTGTTCCTCGTGGAAAGGAAAACCTCAAACGGCGAGCGATATGGCTTTATTTTATCGGGAGAAATGATTTCGATTGCCACGACGGGAGGCTTTGTGAGGTAAATCGACCACTATTAAACCCTTTCGCGTATATTTGCCATTCGAACTCTTTTAGATGGAGCTAAGGCTCGATACTGATGCCTAAGTTAGACAAAAAAAAAAAAAAAAGCGGCGTGACATTATCGGCCACGCTTTCTCGCACGCTATATTTACAGCGAAAATAATTGTTCTGCGAAAATTTACTGCAACGTTTGAGAAAAATATCTTTGCAAGATCTCTGTTTTCTCGCTCAACCCTGGCGCGGCCCGTAGATTTTACAAAATTCGTTTGCCAAAAGTCGTTAAAAAGCTTACTCTGAGAAAGTCGGAGCTGTTCCTTTAGCGCTCATAAATAGAGGGTGGTGATGAGATGTGTACGATAAAGAAAGAGACATGGCAAGTAAGTAGCATCGATTGATCAGCGTAATTTGCTGAACGTAAAAAAAAAAATTTACTTAGCAATATGCTGCAAAGCTGCCCGTATGCAAACTATAATTTTAAACGCATGTTTGTTCTCCAACCCTCTCATTTTTTCCCCTGAACTATATGTTTATTTGAAGCAGGTGTAAGTTTTTATTCTTTGTGTTGTCGGTTTTTATATATCTTTAAATTTATCCGCATTTCTCAGTTTTTTCTGATTCAGTGTTGCTGGTACTCTGTTCAATAATAATAATTATTATAAGACAGTTGCTGCATGTTTCTCTTTGATGCGCTTTATTATTTGTTGTAGCTTTGAGCACTTCGGCCGTACTTCGTTAGGCAAATTACAGAGGGCACATTGGAGGATGTCTGTATATTTCAGAAACACTTCACGGACGATCAGTTCGAGCCTGTCATCCTTGCGACAAATGGCTGCAAGAAGCTAAAGCCTAATGCGGTTCCCTCCATATTTCTGCATCGGCCAGTCTGGAACAGTCTCCAATTAAATAGCTAGGTCAAATTAATGAGCGCGAGCAGCACACGATGGAACCAAAAAGATATTTACCTGAGGGGGCAACAGAAGCGCGTCAACCCAGTTCGAAATTTAAAAGAATGCGCGCTGGGGGTATTTAACAAATAGGTGCCTCCGCCGTGTTGTGTGTTCATAATATGATGTAGCGTCTGATTTTCCGAAATGCGTCTTGTGAACAAACACCACGGTATCCGAAAAGAAAAACGGCAGCTGCAAAGACTTTCTAGGATTGCGTTTAATATGTTCTACCTCTTGTTCGCCTGGTGCGAGCGACGCATCCTATACTTATGAACTCAAGTACAATGCACAAATGCTAGGTTTTCAAGTTGTCAAAACAGATCCCAGGTCCGGAAAGCTGTTCGCGCGTAAGGTGCCGCAATGAGATTTCTCATATATGCCGGCACCAGTGTGCGATTTGGTGCTTATAAAACGCGAAATGATAGCTAATGTACCGACCAACCACAAACTATTTTTACTACACATCTTACGTATGAACAGCTGTGTGAATCTGCGCCCAGAAATGTCGCGTTTCTAAGCAAGTACAAGCAAGCGCTTCGACGCACGGCATGCGGGCCAGGCGCGCCTTGCGAGTCTCGCCCAATAATGGCAAACGGGCGAGGAGGAAACGGCGCTGAGAGGAGGAGTTTGCGCTACCTTTGAAAAATAGAGGGACCTTAAATGTAGGACACATGTAGGACACGACGTGCGCCACGAGTGGGACATTTTGGAAATGATCCCGATGACATCAAAGAGTCCAGAGTACGATTAACCGCCACTAATCAAACTAGTTGCAATAAAAAAGGAACCTTCCGTGCATCGCAAGACATAATAAAATGCTGCTTGTTCGTTTCTGTTTGATTCATGGAAAAAATAACCTCTTGGCGCTACCACGGGGAACGGCGTGAGTGGTTCAAAAGTTCCGTTTTCGCCGAGCTGTGCGTCTCAGTGGTAGTTTCGGTATCACGTACTGCTGCGTACGCTTGGCTCTCGCTATTTTCGCCCTGTCGATACTCTACTTCTACTGCTGTTGGTCATGCTAAGCTCTGTTACAGTGAACTATACAGTTTCAGAGTGGCCCGTGGCTGCGTCTTGGCAAGGTTGATGGCCGCTGTTGCGCAAGAAACCCTAGCTTCGGCGGCTGGGCATTAAAGGCGGGCAACGTTGGGCACGGCAACTGCTACGTCAGAAGGTCCGTTCAGGCGGGTGATTTGAAGTGCGCTAACGCCGCGCGGACCTCTAAAACGTGATTTTCTTTCAAAATAAGCATTTCCCTGGCACGAAACAAGCACTACGAGGTTTCTGCAACGCTATTGCAACAGTCAACGTCGACTTAACATTTGCCTTTAGTGTCCCTTTAACACTGCATACCAAGGAAACTAAAAATACTCCTTTTGCGATTCCTCAAAATCGCGTCAGTACTCCTTTAAATAACTTTCATTGTGCAAGTCAAATTTTCGCACAGCTTGGTGAAAAGAAACGTTTCGGTTTCGGAGACCCGCCATGGCGGTCTAGTGGTTATCGTGCTCGACTGCTGGCCCGAAGGTCGCGGGATCGAATCCCGGCCGTGGCGGCCGCATTTTCAATGGAGGTGGAAATGCTTGAGCCCCGTGCGCTCACATTTAAGTGCACGAGAACCCCAGGTGATCTAAATTTACGGAGCCCTCTACTACGTCGTCCCTCATAATCAGTGTTCTAGGTGTTACTGAAAAAAAGTAACTAAATATGTTACTCGTTGCACTATAAAAAAGGAACGAGTTACTGCCCTACGTTACCTACAAAGAAATGTAACTCGTTACCGAAAAAAATTAACGGACGTTACCTCTGCCGTTACTCCGCAATCACAGGTTTTATTCAATGTGTCTTTGCTGCAGGAACCCACAATATAATTTTTTTAAATCTCAAATTTATGTTTCACATAGAACTTCTAACCCAAACAATGATTATATCCAAAATGTTGATTTAGCGAGAATTATTTGCACAAATGTACCAGGCCTTAGCAATGTTATAGTGCCTTAAAATTACCTGCAGATGTGATGGCTTCTGACTCTGGCACATGGTGAAGCCAATTTTCTCGACGTTACACCCCAGATATTATTATAAGCCATTTTTCTCAATGTGACATTATACACAATAGAGATTCAAATAATCAACGCTATCCGCAAAGAAAGCATCATTGAACTCTCAAGAAATTTACAGTAATTCTGACGGCGTGCGTCTACTAGCAGAACAGATGCGCATATTTTGTAGTAGTAAAATGCTTAAACTGCCTAGTCACTGAAAAAATAACTGTGCATAAACATTTTTTGTTCACTTTATCCTGCATAATTACGCAAAAATTGCGAGCGTTTCTGTGAGGATGTTCAAGATCAGCCTCGCATGCTCAGGAGTTCAATAACCAGAAACTCGGGCAAAGTTGATAAGCCTTATCAACTATGTAGCAACTATAATAAAATGTCGCATATTTAGACATTTTTCAAAAGTAGTCTCCTTCGCTCTACAAGTTTCAAACAGTGCTAATTTACTCTTCGTTGCGCACACATTTCATGCACAAAATGTCTTCTTTGTAACGATAATATTTGTGTTTTACCTCGTCGTGAACATTAGGGAACGACAGGTAATGAAATTAGTCCCTCCGTATTGAATATGTTCGATATCTTTTTCCTCGTGAATTGTGCAGTTAATAAAAAAAACTAAGTTCATTTTCGGGCTACTGGGTGGTATGGGCATAAAATATAAAATAATGAACTCTAAAATATCCATTTTCAGATCCGCGTCGATCTCTCGTGGAATCATTCGTTTGCGATAACCACGGTTAGGAGACTAACAGCGGTTATGTCTGCCGTGTAGCTACCTGTAACCGTGGTTAGCCGTAACCGTAGTTAGCTTAACCGCGGTTAAGGCTGTTCTTGTGACAGCGGTATTAATGGGCTTTAGTTGAAACAGAGGGACGCCAACCAAGGTAGTGAGTCAGTCAGTCAAGAACTTTATTCGTCGGTCCTGAGGAGTTTAGGCCGCCGGGCGATCCAGGGGGGACACCCTAGCAGCCGCTACCGTAGGCGACGCCCGAGTCGGGGCGGGAACGTCATGGCGTTCCGCCAGTTCTTGGGCCCTCTGGACTGCCTTGTGTTGTTGGTGGAGCTCGGAGCTCCTGAGTGCCTCTTCCCAGTCGGACTCACTGGTGAGAGGTCCCTGAGGTAACGCGGGACATTGCCATAGCATGTGCGAGAGTGAACAATAGAGTTCTCTGCAATCTGGGCATTGGGGAGTGATTTCTGTGTTGTAATGGCTCAGTCGGCCGCGTGATAGGTACGATCTTGTTTGTAGAATGCGAAAAGCTACCGCTTGCGCACGTTCGAGCTTTGTGTGTGGTAATGGGTATTGGCATCTGTTGTTGCGGTATAGTGCGAGGTGATTTCGTGGAAGGTTAGTAAGGGGTCGTTAAACTGTATGTCTGGGCCCAGCTCTTCGGTGGCTGATTGATCGTCGCGGCGGGTGAGCTCTCGCACTCGGCCATGAGCCGTTTCGTTGAGGTTGGGTTGTTGGGAATGGACGTCTTTGCCCATGTGGGCAGGGAACCAAGAGAGGCAGTGCGAACCCGTGTGCTTTCGTGTTTGTAAGATGTGGGCTGCTTCACGCGCGATGTTGCCGGTTTCGTAAGCCCGAATGGCGGCGCGAGAGTCAGTGAAGACGCTAGTGTGCGAGGGGTCGGTCATCGCTAAAGCTATGGCGACCTGCTCAGCTATGGCGCTCGTTGCTAGCCTAACCGAGGCGGCTGAGCGTAGGGCTCCATCGCCATCTACTGCTGCGAGTGCAAAGGTGGAGGAGCTGCCGTATTGCGCCGTAAAAAGTTTTTTTTTTCTTTTTTCTTGCGTTATCAAAAAAAAAAAAAAATCCGACGTTTCGCGTCCCTCTCGCATTCTTTTTCAGGGTCTTCTTCCTGCCGTCGGGTCACGCCTACTCTCCATGGTGTGCAAATTCCGTTGAGGCAGACTCTCGATCGGCAGCGCGCCTGTAGACCGATTGACGTCAACGGTTATCGCCTGGATGGGCCAGGATTCCACAAAAAGCCGCCTATAGTAATTGGCCTCTAAGTCGACGACGCGGGAGTTGTCAAATTTGATGCGGTGGTCGTTCACCACGCTGTGCTCAGCGAGTGTACTCCTTCGTCACTCTAGCTTGTGGACGTCGTTTTTATGTTGTCGCAGCCTCTATAGGGGAAGTTCTTTGTTTCCTTCATGTACGAAGCGTCACGATGAGCACATGGTATGGAGTAAACCAGCCCTTGCGCTTTCTCGTCGGGCGGCCAGACTTTTGGGCATGAAAAGGCGCAGGTTAGCAATCGACCTGTTACAATCCCCTTCCACGAAAATCATGTCCGTACAGTTTCTCATGGTGGAATCCGCGGCTTTTTTCAAGCTTTGTGTGGCGATGGCCCTACACAGGGAGATGGCCTCCCCAGAGGGAGTCGGCGCGTCTTAAGAAATTGGTCCCCGTAATTTCCACAGACAAAAGCGATTCCACCCGCGCTTTCTTCGTCAATGCATGGCAGGCCGACAGCAGTCCGACGCTGCGACAAAAGAATTCGTCGAGGCGAGCTCTGGGAAAATGGCACCTCCAGGGTGAAAAAGTAACAAGTAACGTGACGCCACACGTTACCGAAAAATGTTAACGTAAGTGCGTTACCCGTTGCAGTTCCGAAATTGTAACGAGTACGTTACTAAATTACCGAGAAAAGAAATGCGTTACCGGTAACGCCGTTACTTGTAACGCGTTACCGCTAACACTGCTCATAATCATATCGTGGTTTTGGGACGTAAAACCTCAACAATTATATTATGTCGAAAAGTGATGTACGTTAAGGGATATTCAGACGGAGGAGAAATGCTCGGGGGTTAAAGGCGGAGCCTAGTGACGTCAGCTCGCGAGGAGAAGTCTCCACAAATGCCCCCCCCCCCCCCCCCTCACACGGACGAGGCAAACGGAGGGGGAGACCAGTGTTACTAGACTACTCTGGTGGCTTGCACCACCCGTTTGACGAGCTGCTGACGACGAGCTGCAGACGACCATCCAGCTGCAGACTGGACACCCACTGCCGCTCTCTGCAGGAGCAAGTGCAACAATGTGGCCAAACAAGAGCCCGAAATTCCGCCACATCCCCCACCGCAGGGGGATCGTTTGTCCTTTCGGGGAAAACGTCCCCGTCTCCTCCGAGGAAGCGCGGGGGGGTCACGCCCACTCGCTAATCCGTGACGTCGCGGTCACGTGATACGCAATCCCCCCGTCTCCCCCGAGCATTCCTCCCCCGTCTGAATACCCCTTTAGTCACCAAAGTACAGAGGTCTGTAAACCAGCAGACCCTTGCGACTCTGACTGAGCTGCATCGCAGCCGAACGAAATATTTCCAAGAAAGAAGTTTTATTGAAGACCGCTACTGAACAACAAGAACGCTGAGACAGTACACGCGCGTGTCTCGTGTGTGCTCTCCGGGCTTTCATGCTTCTCGGGAAGGGCGTTTCAATTTCAACATGCGCAAGAAACTTGTCTTAACCTTACAACTGCAGAAACATTCAAAATCCCTTTAGCTAACGCTAAGGACAGCTCAGACGAAACCGTATGCTCTTGCGTGAGACTTACAGGGGCCCCGTAACACTTTTTCAGCAAAGTCAGAAAACGCTGCCGATCAGTACTCGAGGCTCCTGAGAACACGCGAGCCAGTCATTATAGCGCAGCACGCGGCCTGGAATTTACAATTAATTCTGAAAGTAAGCTAGAAATCGCTGCCTCTTCTTTCTACAAATGATACCATATACCCAAATGACGGCGCCATATACCCAAATTCACGGCCATTGGCTGATTTGAGCATCGTGAGCTGCATAGTTACCGCGGCCGCCGCGGGAGACCGCCACTTGCCCGCGTGGGCGCTCGCGATCACACTGAAAGTAAGCCGCGTGTTCAAAGACAAAAAAGAAGGAAAACAATGCTCAAGGTCATGACGCGCGCGTGACGTAACTTCTTTCCCCCGTGCCATATCCCTCCCTGCTTAGCTTCCAGCGCGCTCGTCGGGACGAGAGAAGAGAGAAAGCAATTACAGCGTGCGACAAATCTCTGTAACTCCGCTCGTACTTGAAGGAGTCTAAAAAATTTTACGGCGGTCGATTCGTGAGGCTCTAAGCTCTTTTAATAAAGCGGTTCGATTATTTGGAAAAGTGTTGCAGGGCTCCTTTAAAGGGACACTGAAAAGAAAGACGGTATTTATCGTATTAGTAAATAACACTTCCACAACACCACGAGAAGACGTTCAATTGGTAAGCTAGAAAATAGGCAAAAAATAACACACTGGTGGCGAAGACACATTTAAATTCCCGCACCACCTCACTGTGACGTCAGAGATTTTGACGGCACCTGCTCGGTTCTACGTAATCGTTTATCGGTAAAAATTGTTTACATTGTGTTCTGTGGGCCCCAAAGTCATAACGCAGCGACTTCAAAAAAAAAATCATTTTGCTAAAATACGCAAAAAGACGTTGAAGTTTGTGATGTCACCGTGACGTTCACAGGCTGAAGTTTCGGCGCGAAATTCATGAATGAAACTCTGACCTTCGTATCGTTTTCTAATAATTAACCTATGATGGTTAGATTAATGAGTGTAGAGTTCTGAAAGAATAGTTGATCTGCATAAACAGATTTACTTTAATAATAATTGATGAGGTTTAACGTCCCAAAACCACGATATGATAATGAGTACCGATGAGTGTGAGTAGAGTGAGGAAGAACGTGAGCGAGCGCCGATTAATGTGGGTAAACGTGAGTATGAATTTCAGTTAGTGCCGATGAGTGTGAGTAGGCATGAGAATGAACTTGAGTGAGTGTACCGCCGATGAGTGTGAGTAGACGTGAGTATGAACTTCAGTGAGTGCCTCTTTAAACTACTCTAACGGTCCCAGTCGGCGGCACTGTTGATTAGCATTACTTGTTCTCTTTCGATTCCCTATAGGCATCAGTACTGGTTCTACATAGGTTGAGACTTGGTTGCAAAGGTGCTAATTCACATTTGACTCACATTCAATTCACCTCAAGATTTCATTCACTGTTAATTCACATTTGATTAATATTTAATTAATTTAAATTCACATGCGATGCACCTTTAATTCTGTTTAATTCACATTTGATTCAGCTTATGCACTCATTACCAATTCTAATCTCTAGACTCTGGAGGAAATGCTGAGCCGAAAGAGCGCCCACCGTAAGAGCACCGCCATTACCCTACCGCTGTTGTCGCCTTTGCATTTATTTACAGATCAGTTAAAATTAGGGCTGTTTAATGTTAGTAATACTGGCAATATAAATCCAAACACGGGCATTTTGACGAATTAGAAACGTGAGTGTTTAATGTTAATTTAGAAGGTTTCTAATGTTCACTTTTAATGTTAATGGACTGTTTAATGTTCATTTAGAAGGCTATGTGGGCAATTTATTGTGCGCCGGACTTGCAGCGCAGGAAGGCGCGTTTGAAGGCACTTTTGCTGGATGGCACCATCATATCCACTTGTGTTCGAGATCCACAGTGCGTCGTCGTTTGCGCTTTCTGTTGACAGTGCTTACAGCTCTACTCCACGTGAGCTCACTTTCATCAAGATGAAAACTGAATATCACCGTCACTTCTACCCCGCGTCTCAGGGGCTGGTAACGCCCGCACGGCTCGCACGGTAGTGTAATCGCCCCTGTGGTCGGTAAAATATTAACTCTGATTTGTAAATTGTAGGCCGCCTCAAATAAGCCCGGAATCGAGCATTTATTTTGTGCCGAAAAATGCCTGGTTGCATGGCCCTTATGGGGAGCTTTTCCTCTAGAGTTTGTACTAACTCTGTGCATTTGGCATCTTTTTACTGCGTTAGGCGCGCTTCATGTTCGGCATTTTGATTATTTATCTCGTTAAAAAGAATGTCGTCTTTTTTTTTCCCCTGCATGGCGAAGGTGGCGACCCTGTGCGCACGTTGTGTGAATGTTTCAGAACGAGCAACGACACCCAACGCGCCAAAATTATAGACTCCGAGATTAATGCATGCTCTCGGAGGTCATGGAAACTGATTTGCATTTGAAGTCGTGTTGCGAACTTATAATGGCGAAAATTGCGGAATCATCTCATATTTTCAAACACTCAGAATCTAATGGAAGTTAACTGAACAATCAACTAGAATTTTTGTTGCATGCTGTCGTGAATGTTTCGTCACCAAACAGAACATCTCGTTGTACATGTATCAGGGAACACTTTAAACTTTTAAACAAACTTCCGCGATAAATTACTTAATCACTATGTAGTGCACAATTTTAACGCGTCCTCTTGCTTACGTTTAACTTCCTAAAAACGTCAAGTGCTACTTAGCAAATTTTCCAAGTGTTTTTATGCGACTTGAAACGCAAGTTGAGAACAACACAGAGAAGATATTCCGCGAAGTTGTTCTGCAGTTGCATGAACGAAGCAGTGTTCACGCGCAGGACACGTCCAGCCATCCTTCGGAAGAAGGAGCAACCAGAGCAACCACGATCCGCGCGCTTCTTTTCGGCGGCCGCTGACGTAACGACATCTGTCGGGAATCGTCGCAACCGCAATTCTCATCGATCACGTTTTTGTGCATTAGTTGGTTCAAATGCGCTATTATCGGGTCCTTTGTCCACATCTGTTGCCTTTTCTGGAAGCCAGGGCACGCTCAGTGCTTCGGCACGCGGCGTGAGTGTGATCAATATTTTGGCCGTACTATTCTGGGAAGGCGAGCAGCGATTTGTGTCCGTCCGCAGGGAGCCATTTCTTTTCTCTGACCGCACGAATAACGTGTGCTCTATAATCGAGAAAAAAAGTGTTCCGCAGTAGACAGCATCAGGTTGTCCCTTGACGTGTGAAAATGTATCAAATTTTTCCCGTTTTTTGTGGGAGCCGGCGCACAGCAGTTTTCACGACGCTTCAGCCAACATTTCCAGAGCGTTGCTGGAAGCACGGAGACTCATGTTACTGTAGGGATTAAAAAGTAAAGGCTCCAGGCTACTTCTTCAAATATCAAGCAGTTTCAAACTTTCCGATCTCGTACTTGCTGGCGCCCACGGAAAGCGCCTCTACAGTGAACTAGCAGACGACAGCGAAGACCGATCGAGGCGCCACGCGGCGTCGGTTTCTCTCACAACGTACGCATCTCATCCCCGGATGTATGACGTCATTGAAAAAGCTGTCGCCATCATTGATCCTGAGTGCCCTTTAAAGCCTTAATTTTAATCAACCTCGGGCTCGGGAACATGTAAGTCGCATTTCCTTTGCGTTCTTCATCGGTCTCGCTACGAAGCGGTTGATGTAGCACTCGATGATTAGCGACGGAAAGCTTTATTTCGCCCATTGCTCGCTAGGCCACTGCCGGTTCGGCCCATCCCGGACTTGATTTTTGTTTTTGCTCTCCGCGCTTATGAACCATAACTCGTTGCTTCCCATACGCGTAATGTATTGTACGATGAAATCTGTAGTCCTTTATGAGGGGTATCGGTAATACACCCCTTCTGCCTGAGCCGTCGACTCGCCGATCGTGCGACAGCTCGTCACCGAGCTCCGCTTCGCAGGCTAGCACAGCCCCCCGTCCCAAATCGAAAGCTTCTCCATTTTGACCCAGCGCTGGTGCGTTATTTGGACCGAATTGAGCGGCCGCAATTTGGCCGAAATCGCGTCGTAATTTCGAAGATACGACTGCCCTCATTGCCGCTGGATCACATTATTCCCGCAGAATGTATCGCGATAGTCGTCAGCTGTGAAGGCGGGCGCCTCTATTTTCGTTTTGACAGCCAGCCCTCTTCCTCTGGCAGGCGTTCGACATGCTACGAGCAGTCGCGCATTTGACGCACACCTGACGCTTACGGGAAGGTCACACACGAGGGGATCGTGCTTCGTACTTGACCGCTCGTTTTTTTTCTTTCTCCTATTTTCCTGTTCGTCGCCGGCCAGGCGCAGTCCCTAACGTCAGTCTGAACAGCCGTGCGCGTGGGCGTTTTTTCATGAGACGGCCGTGCGCAGCGCGGAACGGTGTTAATTATCCCACCCACATTTTCTGTGTCGTTGCGAGGAGGGAGGTACTGGATACTGAGGCTTACTTTGTGGGCGGCTTGCACGGTTAACCGTCTATTTTTATTCATTTATTGCGCGTGTGCTGCTGATAACTGGTGGTCCGCCGCCTTCTCACATTCTTCTGTCCTGTATCTGTCGCCATATAGACAGCAGCTTTGGGGAGATAAGCGCGCTCCGCCCGTTCCGCATTGTCTGCGGACTGGTCTCTCTTGTTGCTTCTTGAGAACAAAAGTATAACGCATCAGTCACCTAGAGACGTGCGTGAGAGGGAGGGCGGCTGTCGACCGCAGCGCGATGACTCACGGGCTTGTACAGCAAGCGCTCTGGGAGCTCTTTTCACGCTGGTCGTGCAAAAGAGCGAGCGCACACGCACAGACGTTGCAGTGTTTTTTTTTTTTTCCTCCTCTAAGAGCGTTCCGCTGCTGCCGACGAAAGCCTCGATGTCGACCATATGCCATTTTTCGTCCACTATTTGCCCGAGATAAACTCGGCATTGGGAAATAGACGAATACGGGTCCCGTCGGCTCTGTGAGAAGGAACCTTTTGCAGAACATCTGTTAACTCGGCAGTGGTGCTCCTAGAACAGCTGTGCATTCTTCTCAATGGAAAACTTGCCCAGGTTAGCGGGTTCTGCCCTTTTTGAAGCAGAGCGGCGCGATATCAGATGAAATAAAGGCGTTTTTTTTTTCTTCGCTTGCTGCAACACTGAGGTAATAGGGGTGCGTACTTTTTCTTCGCCCATATGTTTCAATTACTGACGGATCGTGTGTCTACACACTCCTGTGTTTCGTAAGTTACGTGCAGTTGGAGCAAGGTTAGAAGTCGAAAATATTTCAACAAAGTACAGACAATGCTATATTTGGGTGTGACCAGTTTTGCCTAAACCTTTGGGAGGGTTGCTGCAAAGCAAGGAAATAGCCAGGTTAGAGGTTTAGGGTGTTGCACAATGTATTTTCTACTGACACTAGGCATTTTGTTTATCATTGTTGTGGATCACTGTAGTCGCTATGTAGTGCTGTGATGTATTCAACTGGCACAGTCATGTAATTCTCGTATGCAGATGTTATGACAGGCGTTGTGTATTGATATCGTGCTCATCCGTAAAGGTCGCGCACACAATCGGTGGCTTGCGATGATTCATTTGCGGCGTTTTGTTGCTGCGGTTACTTCAAACAAGTCTCCAAGTTCATTGTCCCACTTTGCTCTTTCGAATGCAAAAACAAAACAGTGTCAAGAGACATTGCTTCTGCAGTTGAAGTCTGCTCCCAGAGAGTAGTGGGCACCCAAAATGCTACGATGCGTGGAAATAAAACTTAATTTTCTCTAACAATGAGTACTTTATGAAACTGCTATACAGCGATCTAATAAACAGCAGATGACAAAATGAGTTTCTTTCTTTGCATATAATGTACGACCACTGCCCTAAAGGGCTGTAGATAGGGATTTCCATATCTCACTTAATGCTCTCAAGCGTAGTTTTTTTTTTCTTGCCTTGGACTGTATTTAGCTTTAGGAAATCGGGGTGATAATTTCAAGAAAAATCTGGCGTATTAAAAACCCTTTACACAGTCTGACCATGTACTTCACGTGTTGTACTTCCTTTTATCTGACACTTAGCTGCTTGTATCTGCTAGGCTTATTATTCTTATATATAACCATGTACACAGGAGGAAAAATTTTCGTAGTTGGCTTCGAAAACTAAGATACTTGAAGAAAAAGCATGAACACTAAAAAAAACTTATGTACCTGCTTTGCTAGCAGTGAAGAGTAGTTTTATAGATCAGTTTTTTAAAAATGACCCACAAGAAAGGACAAAATATAGCTAAACATTTGGACAGTGGCATCACAACAATTTTAACAAAAGTGATAGCTAATCACGCCGAAAGTGAAGGCCCAATTGCTCTGTCATGAAGCAGCTGCAATTCTCAAGTTGGCTAGTTAGGACTATGCTGCGTCATGTCTTCGCACTTGGTCACTGAGGTAATTGCAAACGAACCATTCTGTCTAGGCCTTTGTTAACAGCATATGTGAGTCACCCTTTTGTAACGTTTGCATTGAACTTACGTTTTGTATTTTCTTTACAAGGTCATGTTCTCGTTTCAGCTATTTTAGGGCAGTTCGTCCTATGTACTGAATATGTACCTGTAAGTAGACCACCTGCGCAAGCCGTGGGTTTGATGCATGCATAATGTTAATCTTTCCTGGTCCTGTCACTTTTCTTAATTAAAGTGGATCCTTATCAGTTCTGTGCAGAATTAGATACAAATATAACGTACTGCCGTATCATAACCGCTTCACAATAGCAGAGGAAAAGGATTTTCATGTAACTGATGCATTATAGTAATTATGAAACACAAATATTAAGTATGGTGTTTTAATGTAAGCGATAGACTTAAAAAATTACTGGTATAGTCACCCTTACAGAAAATTCGCGCTGCAAGTGGAATACGAGGTGAAAAAAAGAAAATCCAGTTTGTGTCAAATCACTGCATAATGAATTGCTACAAATTTTGTCGTGTTGAGGGGGCAGCAGGCATAAGCTGCACCTGTGAGCTGTCTATTCCACCAAACCGGACAGTATATTCGCCTTTTTGTCCATGGAGATTGCCACCATTACAGCTCATTTGGAAACTGGAATGTGTCGGGCGGAGGTCGTGGGTTCAGCTCGCGCCTATGGCAAGTTGGCTGTGGTGGCGTGACCAGTGTTGGTTGCTGCGGAGTGACAGGGAGAAACATGCCTGCAGCCTACTCGCACTCATTTGAAAACAATTTATATGCACATTCTGGCATTTGTAAAGGGATTGAATACGTAGGTGCTAGTCGCTTCTGAGTAGAAACCAGAACGTTAAACGGAAAAGTTATTGGCCTCGATCGACGTACAGAACGAGCCAGTGATTGTGCTTTCTTTTTAATCTTTTACCTTGACATATCCAGCTATATCAACGACATTTACAAGTTCATTATAATTTATGCAGGTTTAGCAAGATTCCTTTAAGTTAACAGCCTACGTGTTTGTCTGAGGCTGCATTTGAGAGGGCTAATAATTTCATATTAGACTTTATTTAGGCACTTAAAGAAAGCGCGGCATGTCGGTGAGCTGCGGCAAAAAGGACATGGGTACACTGTGCCTTGCAACAAGGAACACGTCAAATAGTAGTGCATTGGCAAAACAGCATGGCAGTTCAGTGTTGTGAGGTTAATTCTGTGTGGAATATTAACTGGCCCAATCAGCAGTGTTGCTAATTGTTAATACCACTAAAACAAGTATAGCATATGGGGAGGGTTGGGGGGGGGGGCATAGTTAAAGGAGTGTAAACACCAGTTTCTCAGGTGAGGATTTCTCAGGTGAGGACCGTAATAACAGCAGTTATGAAAGGAAAAAAAGGTGCCATCCACCCATTTTGTAGTACAAAGCTAGTAGGCTGTCCCTTGTAATGTTATCATGGTTTCCGGATGTAAAATCTGTGCTCACTAATGTGTGTCGCAGGTCTCAGCCAGGAGTAGCGGGAGGCCAGGCGGGGGCCGACCAGGAGGGTGCGCCCAGGCCCCCCAACCCCCAGCATCAGGCCGCGTCCAAGCGGATACAGCAGACACAGGCGCAAGTGGACGAGGTGCGTTTCTGCAGAGGATGCGCTTTGGTTGCTTTACCGTTCCAACGGTGTTGACTTGTTCGTTCGTTCTCTGTGCTGTCGGGTACAGGGTCGGCCGTATGTAAGGTGAACGCCTCATTAGTATTCAAGCCTTCAAAACTAGAACGCTTATTACAGCAGAGCTGTTAAGCTTTCCTCAGTCTTTGCACCACTAGTGCGTAGCTTCCCAATTTTTTCTACTTCATGATGGAAATGTCTGTTATATGATGTCTGCTCATGGCGTCAGTAAACACATTAGTTTTCCGAATTAAGTACTATAGACCAGTTTCTATGAGCTCTTGAATACTAGTGAGGTGTTTGCCTTAGATGTGGACGACCCTGTACATATTAGCCTACACTGTGTATGTAGGTTCTGCGCACTGCTGTGGTTTATTGGGGTTCTATTATTAGCCTAGACATAACAATACAGTATCATTGAAAATCTTTTTAGAGATTAGGGTCCTATAGTCAGAAAACTGTGGGGTCCCCATGGTGAAAAGTTCAGTGGTAAACATGTGAAAGCAAGTAGAAATTGAGATAATACAAAACTATGCAGTCAAGCTGTTATCACAGTAAACAAAAGCTGAAGAGAATAGTATAAAACACTTAAGGCAAAACGTAGAAACAATGAAAAAAGGCAAATAAATTTAGCGGATAGGACAGGGCAAAAGTAAACTTAATAAGAAGGAAATATGTTAGAGCTTAGAAGAGCAGAAATTGACATTTGCCATAGAACCATCTCGTGAAATTTTGTGACCAAGTGCACATGAAATGATAAATGTTGTATCTATTGCGTTCATAGTTGGTAGTCAAATTGGAAACTTGTACCCAGCAGCAAACTCTTCCATGTGCTTTTTGTACTTTTCTCTGGCTGCATAGTCGCAAAAATTGACTGAGAGTAAAAAAAATATCTGGCTCGGTGGCGTTCCAGTTTAGATCACCTGTCTTTTGCTACAGCAAGCCACGCAGGCAGGCAGTTTTCTCAAAAGTGCAAATGTTGTTGAACTCAATATAGCAGAAGGAAATTATGGTTGCCTGTTCAAGGCAAATTTCTTCATTTGTTTCATAAGGGTTGAAAATTTCGCTATTGTTTCAGTTATAACTTCCTTCCCAACCCGACAGAATTCTGTCAAATGTTCACCTTTAAACTGTTTTCATAATGCATGGCACTAAAATTGCTCCAGGAAGCTTAATTGTGTGTATAGGAAAAGAATAGATAGCAGCGCTTAGGTGCTTTTAGTTAACCGTTCGTGCTGCTCTTTATGGATTATATTGCTTGTTACACAGCCAACCAGGCAGTCACAATGCACGCTCTCCTCATAAGCATGCAGGCCTTCATTATATGTACAACTGCCCAGATGTGCGCATCCGTAGTCAGCCTAGTGCGCGTTACGTCCACAAGGTGACCCCCTAAAAGAGGAAGAAAAAAAAGTATATGAAGGAACAGCTAAGCTGTGGATGATACAGTGAACTTCTGGGATAGCAGATAGGCTACTCTAATACTGGACAAGCTTTATAGGTGAGAAGTGAGCTAGTAGCAGTCAATACTGCAACAGTCTGCTTAGGTCTGAGTTTGTCATTTACCATAAAAAAATATTAGGCTCACAAAAAGTGCAGAAGAGGAAAATGACTCAAAATGTACGTCATATGACGTCAGTGCAGTTGTTTGTACCTAGAATGTAAGGGAAGCTCTGCCTTTGTTTTGCCTACAGTCAACAGAATTCAGCCAGAGAAATGCAAATAGCTTGCAAGTGTATTTTATCACTTTAAATTCTTGTAGAACTTCTTCTCTTGCCATGAAAAGTAAAGTTAACATGAAGATTAAGTTGCTTATGGTAACTACTACTAATTTCGTACTTTCCTTTAGTAGCTGCTGGTGCTGCTGTCTCCCTTCTGCTAGACGTGGCTATTTGATTTCATTATACCAACTTATCATACTAAACACTGCGTTCATTATGTATTTTCCTGCCTCATGCCTTACAAATGAGAATACAGTCAAACCCTACTATATAGAACTATTTTCGATCATGACAATGCTTTAATGTCAATTCGTAAAAAAATACACGGCTACATCGTACAAAAACAGCCCAAACACTTCATACATTGAACATCGAGCTACGCGAAATGCCCCAAGAAGTTGGCTTTTCCTCACAAGACGTTGATTTTTTCTCCTGGAATGGGGGCGTTCCCTTATGCATTTGGTCGCGAGTGGTGCAGAGGGGGTCAGAGGCTTTTGACGACTACGTGCAGCTGCGTATGAAGTTATTGGGGCACTGTTTACATCGATACTCTATTTTCTCGTGTATAACGCTCCTGCATATAACCTGCAGCCTCAACTGCAAACTGTGGAAAATATAAAAGATTTTAAAAATCCCCGAGTAATCGCATGAAACTGCCTTCCTTGTATTATCATGAAGTAGTGCCATAAAGCCAACTTGCGCAGTGAAGTTTGCGTGGAAAATACGGTAAATTCAAAGTTTTTTATTGAATTATACAATAAATCGAACTAATTCCCGTTTTTTTAGAGAGTTCAATATATGCGGGTTTGACTGTAGTGCTTGCTTTTGTATGCCTTATTTTCAAAATTTCAAACCAAGCGGTTTGTGTTTGCATCGGCGGGGTTGCGCTCTTTCTCTGCTGGGCCCAGGTGGTGGGCATAATGCGTGTCAATGTTGAGAAAGTTTTGGAACGAGACCAGAAGCTGTCTGACCTGGATGACCGCGCAGGTGAGAAAACAAGGAACACAGGTTGTGTACCGCTGCGCATCGCCGCAGGTTCGCGTGAAAGCACATTTAGAGCTTGCAACACCACAAAGGGAACGAGGCTCGTTACCTGAAGGCTGGCAGGCGTTTAGTAGCTTTGTGTCATGTCATGTAACATTGCCATAGACATAAATGTTCAGCTTCAAAGATTCGCTTCAGGCGTGGGCTGGGAGGTAGGGCTTGCACATCTGGAAAGACCTACAGGCTTGTATGTATCAAAGCTTCGAAATGTATAAAGCCCTGTGAAAGCTGCAGTAATGAGAATTTTTACTTTACGAACTTTGAAAAAGATTTCGTGCTTACTGCTGCTGTGTTGTGCTGAAATTTCAAGCCTAGTTTGCCCAGAAAGAATGAAATCGTGGTCATGCGTTAACCCTGCCCTTACTCTGGCTTTAGTAGTATGCGGTTTTGTCTGACTGGTGCTCATTGGAAATTGGTGGGAACCTTGCAGAGAAAAATGCTTAGTGTTTGTATCGAACAATGTTTACCGAGAAACAGTCTTATTGAGAAGTTTGAGTGAAAAGAAAGTGCAAGTAGTAAACACGCAATCATTTAAGGTTGTTAAATGAATCATGTGGATCACTTTATATCCTACATTGTGATTCAACACTCACGATGATCTTTTTTTTTTTTCTTGGGCATACATGGGTCAAAGAGCGAAATGTTGCTTTTTTTTTGTATTTGCTGCTAGAGATGCAACATGTTCATGTGCTGGCCATAAGGGTACAACAGTTCCTTCTGTGGTGTGCTTGCTGTGGATGGCTTTCCCGTGGCACCTGAAAAGAGTTTTGACACGTGTGCACAGATTGCTTCGTGTAATACATGCTTCGATTGCATCGTTTGAATCAGCTTCACAAGTGTGGTGACGTGTGCTTTGTAGTCCTTTCTCGTGTTTTTTTTCTCCTGCAGGCAAGCATTCGTACTAATGAAAGCCCTCGCCTCTCTTCTGTCGTCTCTCAATCTTTCGCATTCATCTGCCCGTTTCTCTTCTCATTTCCTTGTGTTCCCCGCAGCCACGGCGAACCCGTGGCAAAAAGGGATGCGGTGTTGCGTGCGCATGTTTCCATGTTCTGCTCTCTTCTTAGTGCGATTTTCCTCCTTGTGTCTCTCTTCCCCCACCCGTGCTGCCCGTCCTGGCGTTTTAGGTTGTGGATATCATGCGCACAAATGTGGAGAAAGTGCTGGAGAGAGATCAGAAGCTGTCGGAACTGGATGATCGCGCAGGTAACTCGTCGACGAAGGTTGCACATTCTCGGCTTCCTCGTGCTCTACTTCGAGCTCTTCCCCCTCCTCCGCTCTGCCCATCTGTGCGCTTCCGTACTTGGACGTGCTCTCTGTCTAAACCTTTGTTCTTATGGTTTGTGTTCTTTGGTTTGAGGGTGTGTGCTTCCTGTAGCATTGTTGCTTGCTGCTGTAAGCCTTCATTTGTGGTTTTGGTTTCAGTTTGTCCCTGCCTGTCATTCTGTTGCGTTCTAAAAATTTTTCGGAACATTCTTTTAGTTCATCACTACAAGAACCTTCGCACGCTGCGAGCAATGCACTTCGTACTTTGAAGTTGCAGTAGGCTATGCTGACTAAGCTGTTTTGGACTAGCAAAGGGACTGGGGCTAACTAAGCAGTAGTGAGGTCGTGACATGCAACTTACTTTCCACTAAACAAGCAGAGAACCTGTGCAATTTGTTTGGACAATGCATGCCTGAAACTAGGTCTTTTCTTTCTTGGAGATTGTGCTTCAGAACCTAACATTGTGAGGTGTGAGCTCGGCAGAGGCACGCCGCATCAAAACCCTTAATTTTCTAAAATTTAATTGCATGTTTTGGCTACATTAGAGAACTGAACAGATTGATTGATGTCAACGCAGCAGGGAATGTGGTCTAAAAAAGGGATGTAGGAGCGTATGCTCAAGAAAACGCTACAAGTGGCTCACAACGTATTTAGAATCTTCATACTGCCCAGACAGAGAAAGTTGCTTTGAGGGACAGTGTTCTTATTTTACGTTTATTAGACATTACGTTTATTAAACATTCAGTAGTGAGTCATCCAGCACTCCAGGCCTGTTAGTTTTATTGGAGTACTGCTGAGTGACTGTTGTCGCGTTAATACGAGCTTGAGTCTGTGCATATTTGCTTCCAGCTGTGGTGGCAGCCAGATTGAGCAAGTGCCTTGTCTGTAACGAGACTTCCTTCAAATGTCCAGTAGCGTCTGGATCCTCTTGCACTAACTTTTGGTCATATAAGGTTCCAGCGGGTCTGCATTTACTATTTAGTTCACAAGCTCAAGCCACTGATTAACGTGCCAGCTTTGCCAATTACTGTTTATTGGTTGAACAGTAATACAAACATGGTGAGACCAGCCATGTTAAATGTGTGTAGCAAGTTATATAGTTCTAAATAAATTTGTAGGATAACCGTTCGTTCCTCATGCTTACTTAGCAGGGTGTCCTTAACATGTCCTGAATGCTTGCCTCTGTCCCACACTTGTCTGTAACTTGACGTCCCTTTTCTGTCTATGTTGTGTGTGTGTGCGTGTGTCTTTTGTTTGTACTGCTTTTTTCTGCACGACTGTTAGCTTGTGTTGCAGATAGCTTAAGGTGGATCCACGTGACTTGTTGCCTTTTCAGTTCTATGTAAAAATGTTTGAGAAAACAAGACTAATTGCCACGATTTTTCTGCTCGGAAAGGGCCGTGCCACTGTAGGTTTCTCAAAATTCTTGGTGGTAAGGGTAGGGTGTGACTGGGGGAAGGCATTTTGTTTCCTGACCACTCAGCCTCTCCATGTCAGTACGATCTTGTAAATTAGTTACGTGGAGCCTGTTGATGTGAAGTCTACAGGCCAGAACAATAGTTTGTGTAATTATGTGGATCCATCTTTAAGCATACCATCACCATGTGGCCTTAATTAAGTGAGTACGACAATTGTTCTGCTGCACCTGATGCTTCATTCACACAGGTGCTTTAAAGCACATTTGAGTCAATGCATATTGAACTGGGAACTGCCACGCGTTTCTTTCAAGAGCTCTCAAATTCAATCCTGCTGTGCTTGCACACGCATCATGCTTTCTTTGCACCAGAAAATTTTCATGGATCTAAACTGTAGTGAGGTTTCATGCTGCGTGTGTGACAGAAGCATCGTGTACCTGAATGAATGTACAAGCGCATGTACGATAGATTTGACGTTAAGTGTGCATGTCTTTGTCCGGCATATTGAATAGACTGGTTCTCAAGCTTTGCTCCCTCTGCCATAATTCTGCTTGTTGGTACAGCATTATTTGTTGTAAAAAAAAAGAATGACTAATTTATGTAAGCTGGGCCATTTTCAGTGAGGTTTTAAGAAGTAAGTTTGCTTTTTATTTTTTTTCTTGACAGGCATTTAGTTAGGGAAGTGGGCAAGCTTGAGCTAGATAGTGTTACTCTTGTGAAAGAAGGGAAATTGATCAAGGGCTCGTTTTCTTCGTTATGCACAACATAATGAAACCAACAGACAATGAAGGCAAGGAAAGTATAGGGGGTTTGTTTGTAGTCTTTAACTGTAATGTGGTTATTATTATATAAATGTAAAGAAGTTAAAGTGGATAAAAAGACAGCTTGCCGCCAATAGGGACTGAACCCACATCCTTGTGAAGGGACATTTACTGAAGGTTGCACAACACTTCTCGGCAGTAGGGTCCAGCTACTCAGAACAACCGTTGCGGGTTCAGCTTTTTGTTGTGGTAGCTCCATTCTGTTAGGGACACAGCTCAATAGTACTTGTGTACCATTCCTTGAGTGCACATAAAAAAAAAGCGCAGTTAAAACTTATCCACACTTCTGTGTAGAACTTGGGGCCTAATCAAACATTGTCTGAAGTTTTAAGCTGTGTGAGTGGTGCTGCTGGCCTTGTCCTGTTTAAGTATACCGGTGTTCTTTAAATATGCCATCCAACTGCATCAGCCTTTTGTAAAGCTTTGTTCAGCCGCTAAAACATGAGGGAAGTAGCGAGTGTAGTGAAATCCTAATTTGAAAATGTTCATGTTCTTGCGCCCGTGATTTCTATCCAGTATATGCACTTGTCAACGTCAAATCCTTTGAATGCTTCTAATTGGCACATTTTGTGTGTGTGTGCTCCAATTGTAATTCACACGAACAGATGCCTTGCAACAAGGTGCTTCACAGTTTGAGCAGCAAGCTGGAAAGCTGAAGAGGAAGTTCTGGTGGAAAAACTGCAAGGTGAGCTAACGATGCCTTTTTTTCTGCTTGGGTGGATATAAGCAGGAAGAGGCATACTACGTTCACATTGAATCTGAGCCGCTAAGTCCCGGGCATTTCATCACGGTAGGGCAGTTGTCCTAAATTAATAAATGCCAGCACTTGTCGCAGACCTTTCTTGCCGTAGTATCTGCGTTCAGAATTAGCAGTGACATGGTGCTTGCTTCCGTTTGTCTTATAGCAAGCTGAGGGCTCAAATTTCATTTGAGTTGATTTAGCGCTCCTCTGATAATGTTTTGCATGTACAGACGGGCTCAATATGACTTGAAACATGCGAGCGCATGGCCTCACAATCTCAGTCTGCTCAACACTTCTACTAGCACTTGCTTCTACAACTAAACCTATGTTCTCTCACTTCGGGATGATCCCAAATAAGAAAATATCATTTAGTCGTGAAAATAAGGGAAAGTTGAAGCTATGCGCAATCTTTGAGCATGTGAGACCACGTGGTCTCGTGTTGCGAGCCATATTGAGCACGACTGTTCAGCAGAACCCCTTCGACACATTGTTCACATGACTGCGAAAGAAAAAAAATGTAGCAGTGAGCATGTAGAAAAAGTGCTGCTAAATAGGCACATTTAGCTTGTACGTATACCTTTTAACATTACCGTGCAGGGGCGTAGCCAAAAATTTTTTTCGGGGGGGGGGGTTCAACCATACTTTATGTATGTTTGTGCGTGCGTTTGTATGTGTGCGTGTATATATACGCAAGCAAAACTGAAAAATTTCGAGGGGGGTTTGAACCCCCCCCCCAACTCCTCCCTTGGCTACGCCCCTCTTACCGTGTTAGCGGATACCGGATTGCGTTTAATATGTTACTGGAACGCATGTTTTAGAAAAGTTTTAGCTCGCCATGCGTAAACATTTACGTACGTACGTAAACGGATACCTTTACGTTTGTGCAAACCACTAAATGGTGATGATAACTGCATTTAAACTATATTTAATTTAGATGATATTGAATTACCGCTGGGGCAAAATCATTAGAGGTTTTTAGCGTGTGCAGTATTCCGGTATACGCAAAGGGGTGTAGGATACCGGGTTATCGAACGATGGTGTTGACATCTTGTGACGCTTTGTGCAACCATGGTCATGGATGCGTTTGTTCGCCTAGTGTTTTTGAGGGGAAAAATGAATAAGAAGGCAACACATTCCTAATTGTGCTGCTGCAAGGCATTTACACTGGAAGTAGAATGCATGATTGTTTCTGCAACAATAATTTTGTGCTTGCCTGGTTAATCTTGGCCCCGTTAGATGGCGCCACCTATCCAGTCTCTCAGGGCTTTAGGTCTCTCACGTTTGCGGATTCGGTATTCTAGGTCACTCTAGCCTCAGTAATCCGGCTGAAACAAGGTGATCACAAGTGGCGCTCGCACTTAGACTTATTTTGACTCGGCGGCTGGAGTCTCCGCAAATCTGATATCACTAGTAGCCACGAATGAAGGTGGATTTGTGAGATAGGGCTGTAAATGTAAAGCCTATCCGACGAGTAGTTCACGTTCCGTAAAGGCCCATGGCATGCACACATTCCTTCGAGTATCCGGCAACACGGTAACGTAAAGAAGTGTACGTACAAGTTAAAAGCCCCTAATAATAAAACGCATCGCACACAGCTCTACCTCGGAAGAATTTTCATAAGAGTATGACTTTAAAAAGTGCTTGATGGAAGTCTGACATTTCTTTCACATTCTGCCGGAACCAAACCCTTTTCGAGCGCTTGGATCACCTTGTGGCAGTCCATATCGCCAAACTCATTGACTTACCTCCTCGGCACATCCAGTGCAGTGACAGTTCACAACGTATCGTGCAGTAGCATTCAAGGACTGACATGTGAAAAGGGGATTCAAATACATAGGTGTTTGTAGATTCTATGCTGGCACCAGGGATATTATTACAGGGATATAATACACAGGTAAATGTAAAAATGAGGAACGAGGTTCTACCCTATTTTAATTCAAGAGTTGACTTCTAGCTAAACTGCTTTCCTGGCAGTTTCTTATGTTCTGGATCGTTGAAGAGCTGTGCGACACTGTTACAACTGTCTGAATGCTGTGCCCTTCTCTCCCTTCATTTCTTCTCTCTCATGCAACCTTGCTTTTTGGATAATGCACACGTCTGCAGATGATCGCCATAATGGTGGGGATCGGTGTAGTTGTCGTAGTGATTATAATTGGTGAGTACAGTGTCGTATGCACTTTCTCTCTGTACCAGTTGGCCTGTGGCTGCTTGCTTTCTTTCTCCTCCTGCACGCCCCGGTCTGAGGGTTTTCTCCACGTCCTGCCAGCCAGAAATTGAGCAAGAATTGTTATGTTCATCGGTCCCTAGTTTGCAGGAGCCACTACACTTCATACAAGGCCTAAAGAAAGCCGTTGTTTTCAAATGTTAGGTCACAGTGGAGCAGCTAGAGTATCATGGGTAAACTACCAGATAATTGCTAGCTTCAGCCTATGAATTTCCAACCCGACAAAGCATCAACACTTTTGGTCATTATCTGTAAGAACTGCATATGTAAGTGCGGTTAGGTTGTCCTTCTAGCTATGCACAACTGATAGGCCATAACAGCAGTCAAGATACCATTGGAACTAAGTGTGTATGGGTGAGGTTGCCATTTTGCTTAGCTTGTTTACCTGGTTAAGTACCCTTTCACTGTGTGAAGCTAGGTCTTATGTTTCTTGTTCTCATTTTCTTTTTGTTTACAGATGTGGGCCATCTTAATCGGGGTCATTGCAATCATAATTATTATCATTATTGGTAAGCCTGTGTTTCTTATGTTTCTTTTCTCATTCAGTTGTTGCCAAGGGTTTGCTGTGTACCTCTTGTTTTATTTTTAGTTTTTTAATTGTGCTTTTTGTGTTTCTTGTGCAGAAATGCTTTATCTAATGCATACAGACAGGCCACTGCCATCGTTTATTTTGGTCTGATCATTTTTTTTTTTTCTGTTTTACCTTGTATTGTTTTGTGTGCGTTTTTCTTCAGGACTTTGAACAAGGAGTAGCAACACACAGTATGAAGGTACTTGTGGGCGTTGGATTTTCATGTTTGAAAGCAGACCTGACATGCAGCTGTTATTCCAGACTAGAGGCTGGACAATGTAAACTATCGCTGCCACTTGCGGGTTGCAATTTTAAGAGTCATCCTCTGCGATTTAATTTGACATCAACAAAACAAGTCTATACCAAGATATTTTTGCACGTTGAACTTGTGGCTCAAAATGAATTTCGAGCTTCCTTTGCTTCATAGCCAGAATGTGGCTTTTCGGCACACACTGCCATGAATCAATAATATTCTTGCAGTATTGTGGTCTTTACATGTGCAGCATTTTTGGCTGGCAGGTCAAACGCTTCTGGCGGGGAAACTGCCTGCTGGACAAGCAGATGTCTGTTTTTACCTTTGTGCATGCTTTCGTTTGTCTCGTGCTGTGTGCTGTGCCATATGCATGCCGTTGCATTCGACTATTGAATGACTTGATCTGCATTTTGCTGGCAGTGATGCCTTATACACCACAAATGTGGCATTTTGTCGGTCGCAAAGTATACAGTGCAGATTCCTTCCAGAGGCTGCCCATTAGAGGAAACTTGTTCATGTTTTGATGCACAGACCACGTAAATAGAGCTCTCCGCTGTGAAAACTGCCTGCAAACAGTACCGTCCGCAATTAGGCAGGCGCAGAAATTCTCACTTCATTGTCGAAGTATGCGCCTGTACTTTTTTATTCAGCAGCGATTCTCCGCTACATTCTCGTGCACCTTCCGTGATGTGACGCTTGTACTCATACTTTTAACCCGACAAACATGTAGGTAACAAAACAGTGTTCTTTTAAAAGTGATGATTAGAATTAAAAAGGTTGTTTCTGTTGTTAGTTACAATGAAATGTAGTTAATGAAGGTTGCCGATGCCAGAGTTTCACATTTGTTCCATTTTGCAAGACGCGATTTCCTGTAGAGAAGTTACATGAGGGGAGCATACTGATGGCAGAAATGTTTATAATCCTTTACAAGGGCCTGTGCAAAATAACTAAGCATACGTCTACAGTAGAACCCCGCTGATACGTTTTTGAAGGGACCGTAGGAAATAAACGTAAGAGACGGGAAACGTAAGAGCCGAAAAACAGGAAAAACGGCAATATATTTAGTGGTACAGAATTTTATTTCAATTCTTACGAGCAGCACGAAAATTGGCGCGCTCAGTCGCGATCTAGCTCGATGGATAGAAACGCGGAGCTTAGGACGGCCTCATCCACAGAAATGTAATCAACGTATGTGATTTTTTTAACACCAACAGCTGTAGGCATGAAAGAACTAAGCACACGCAATCACTACCGGCGCGGCGAGTCCGACCGCGAACCGCACGCATGACTATAGTGTCAACCAGCTCGAACTCCTCCCGTTCTCCGACAAATAACGATGATGATGAGTCTACGCCAACGCAATGGCAGAAGTGAATGCCAATCTCGAAGGCCTTGCTTTCGCGAGCAGTTACGTCATAGACGCCATCTTTGCAATTTGAATCTCGAAGGCCGTGCTTTTGTTTGCATCAATTGAAAGATTCTGTTGCTTGCGCCTCTCATGCGGCTAATATTACGGTCAAACGAGGCCAAGCTGCGTGAAAATGCACCATGGCCGCTCTCTTTGGTAGTCACTCGGTCGGCTCCGAGCGCACTTCGCGACGTATCATACGGGAACGGTCCGACAGTTACGACGTAACGGCGGGGTTCCCAATACATTGTATCCTATGGGAGCTATGCCGGGACCGGCGGAAAACGACGTAACAGCCGGGAAAACGCAGCAGTGAGGAACGTAACAGCGGGGTTCTACAGTAGCTCACAAGTAGGTTCAGACATCACACACGTACCACTTTGACCAAGACCTAGTCTAAGACCACTGCATGGACGTGTGAAACTTTATCTTTTAGTACTTGAAGTCCTGGTATTCCTAGTTCTAAGCCCTTGGTATATTTGAGGGATGTTAAGAAAGTATTTGTTAGGTCACCGTAACAAATGGGTTTGTTTCAACCATACAAGTCTCATTTCATATTGGTTATCTGCTATGGTGGCTCAGTGCTGAGCATGCCAAACACTGATCACTGAGCATAGTTGCTGAGCACATGTCCACTGGTTTGATTTGCTGTAGCAACCACATTCAGATCGAGACTAACAGCAGAAACAACTAACACTTCCATACCAAGATTTTGGCTTTAGGTTCACGTTGAAGGGGCTTAGGCAATCAGTATTGCAATTGTAGATTACACCAAATGAACCAAACGTTGTTCGTGACATTCGTATACTCAGCCTTGGGGTCGTTTTGAGAAGTCATCAAACCATGGATGTTGCGGGAGCCAGCGTTTTTGACAAGTGGACTTGTCGTCTTGTTCAGACATTTAACATCTGTTGAAGTATGCTCAACTTCATTTGTTTCTATCCTGTGATACCTGACCTAAAACTTCTCCAAAAGAATTTGGAAAGAAAAAGAAAAAAATGTAGACTGTGTTAGTTTAACCAACCGTACCGTATTTTCCTGCAAGAATGCATTTCACACCCGTAGTGCAGATCTTATGCCTCGTGGAACTTTTTGCCGGAGCAGTGCGCTGCATTCCGGTGAAGGTTCAGTAGCTGAGCATGGTAGATACTGAATGCAGATTTCCCCCTTTTTGGAATTTTGACTGCACATGAGTTAGCCCCCAGTAGAGTGCACTTTTGCGCCCTCCTTTTCTGCGATGCACGCCATTTTTCTCCCATTTTGCTCTCTCAACTCTTCCAGTATGTTGGATTCTCTCTCCGTACAGTGCTCGCCGACTCAATGTAATTGGCTTGTGGGGCAGCCAGCCCTTCTAGCACCACTGGTGAATGCTGAAAGATCAAATTCAGTTAGAACAATGTTGCAGAGGCCGTCGCTTCCATCATTTACCTCGGTGCATCAACCGAGATTCCTCGGTGCCCACTGGTGGCACAAGAAGCTCTGGCCAATGCAGGCTGCTTGTTGCATTGAATCGTTGAGCACTGCATGCAAGCTCATCCACTGTGAGCGAATATTTAGTGTCGGTATTCAGGCCAATTTATTTGAGCATTCCTTCAAACAAAAGCCCGATTGTGCACATTCAAAATATAGGAGCACCTAAGTACTGGTTAAGGATTTGCTCTGCAGTAGATAAACATTTCTTGATAAACATACACACAACCTGTGATTTTGTGTGCCATTTGCCAGTTCGGGTGACCACCTTCCTACAACCGAAATGCAGGACTCGCTTATCAGTATATGCGATTCAATAGTATATTAAACTGAGAAGAAAAAGATGGCTTTTGTCTTCGAGTTGTCTTAAGCAAATGCATAAAAGACCGCATCACAGTTTTGTTAAACTCTAGGTGAGAAATATTCTCTTGAAATGGTTTGTCTTCTCTGACACAAGCTTATAAGGTCAAATACACATCTGTTTAAACGAAACTGTTTTATACGTCACTGTAATGTGCTTGAACATGGAAGAATGTTATTAATCTCAGCGTAATTAGGCAAATCTATAAATAAGCATTTGGATGGGCGACCACAAGTAGTCGCTCGCAAAACCACCATGGCTTAGTTTCGACAAGTTACTGATTAAAAAGGCTGAGAAATACTCAACACCACTTGTCTTACTATCTCGAAGTCTCATTTCTATAGTTGGCTCTATAAGCATCCATCGCCATCATGAACTGCGTGGCTAGCTGACATTTTCGGGAGCTTAGAGTGCTTGCAGCTAACGCATCCTCAAGCGGGGTGACGAGATACAGCTTAATTCAAGGTGCTGGCGACACAATAACAAAGTGTGAAAGGTGCAACATTTTTTTAAATTCTCGTATCTCTTGCGAGACGCGAGACAAAAGCCCCCAATGTGGGACAGTCCCGCGAGTCTCGGGGGCACGTGGCCACCCTATTGCCAGTACATATTGGCCCTACTTGAACCATGTGTAATTGTTAAGTGAATTCGACACAGACAGGGTGACACAAACTATAATTGGCAAAAAGCACCTGCCTTACTCCATTTAAATGCAAGAACAACGCAAAAGCACATTCTGCACTCGGGGACTGTGCAGTTATGCTCTAACCTACTGACACATGCAAAACTTAATTGGAAACACTTCACTAAGGCATCATGTGTAGGCTTGCTGCGAAGTGTTTGCGCTGTGCTGCTGTTTGTAGGACTTATGAACTGGTCAGGTATTTTTAAAAATTTAATTTGCGGTGCTGTCAAGGAAATGAATCTCTGTATCAAAAAGAAGCCACAAATATTTTAAACGACTTTTCGTCAGTACCACTTCAAATCTTTGCTAAAATAATACTCATATTTCAGTCTCTAAGGGAAAGAAGTGAAATAGGGCTGGTCACATAAATTTTAAAGCAGCGGAATAGTGATCGTATAATAAAACAGAATGGACAGACACCAAATGAGAGGAAACAAAGCCAATGTTGTCAGAAGATAGGCCTTTTTGTTCAGTTTAGGAAGTTTGGAGGCATAGGACTGAATAAACTGACCAATTTGTATGAGGCATTGTGTAACTACTACAGTTCTGCGTAATATTGTAGCCCAGTATTGGTGCAATGATTCAACGACTAGTTAACTGTGTCATGGATTGGAAGCAAACGGCACTAGAAAATGAGCAAAAATAATATGCTAAGCAGTGTGTTGTCATAAGCCTCACGTTGTATGTTATTTGTGCGTTTCTAGCACTGCTAAAATTTGAAGAAAAAAGATGAGATTATGGGACAGAGCAAAGCAGGCCTTTGAATGCACGAGCAGCAAATGAAAAGTGGGCTGTGCTTTTGCAGGAATGCTAAGCAGAGTTCAAGAACTAGTAATTAATTGATGTTTTAGCATACCACATTTTCTAGTGTATAACCCTCCCCTGCATATAACCCACACCATTAACAGCACACTGTGGAAAATTTTAGAATAAAAAATCCCTGTGCTGTGAAGCCACCCTCCTTGAATTATCGTGAAGCAGTGCCATGAAGCTACCTTGTGCACTGAAATTTGTGTATAACTTGCACCCTGACTCTAGCTCTGAAATTTATATTTTGTGCATGTTATAAGCGAAAAAACACTATCGTTGTTTTCCTACCATTACTGGCTGCCACGGCCCTGCACACATCAGTTTGATTGACAGCTGCCATCGGGCAAGTTTTCAGACAGCAGTGCGCAGGCTGCCACTTCAGTGTTAATTCACTCCCTGCACTAGGCACCCATCATGACAGAAAGGAACGAACTTAAGGTGGTGTGATTTCGCACTGAATACAAGGTATTGGCAATGTTTAGGCATTATTGATATCTGCTGTGTTAACATAGTAAGGCCATAGGAAAGGCACCACTTAGCTGCTTGTGTTTTATAGACTTCTGCTTACCGGACTGCTGCACAGTATTTAGCGTACATCTTTTGATTTGGTTCATCGTTACTAAAGGTGGACCAAATATTTTGGTATGCGTTTTCCAGTTTGGGTACCTCAGCATTTGCTGTCCGGGTACAACTCCAGATATGAGCAGTTGTGGCAGCCAGTATCGACAGTGAGGGAATGGTAATTGTAGGACAGTTGTAGGACGGAAGCGGCAGGACAATCGTAGGATGGGTGCTGCAAGACAGTCGTAGAACGGTAACGACGGGACAGTCATAGAACGGTAGGTAACGACGAAATAGTCATAGGACGGTAACGACGCCCGTTGTTACCGTCCCATGACTGTCACAGGACAGTAACGGCAGGACGTTGATAGGACGGTAACGGCAGGACGATGACAGCACGGTAACGGCAGGACGATGACAGGGCGGTAACTGTAGGACTATGATGGAGCGGTAATGGCAGAACGACAGGACGGTGATAGGACGGTAACGACAGGACGATGATTGGACGGTAACGGCAGGACGATGATAGGACGGTAATTGCAATACAATGGTAGGACAATGACAGGATGGTGATTGCAAGACAATGGTAGGACAACAGTAGAACAGTTTGTTACATGGATCCTTGAAGCCATTCTAGCTGTCTTTCTCATTTGTGCGTGTGTTGCTCTTGTTTTTAACTTGACCTCGTGCCTTCGTTTTCATATAACTGTCCTTGTGCCTTTCTCTCTTTCCCTGTCCCCTCGACCTTCTCACTCTCACCTTCACTACCACATCTCTCACTCTCTCTCACACATCGCTACCCTCCTCCCTCTGTCATGTTGTGGCCGTGCGCACACAGCATGGTTCATGACATAAGAAGTGATTTTCGGCCCCGAGGGGAGCACCAGAGAACCCCGAAGAATGCTGTTCGCCCCCTTTTTTCCCTGCTGGTTCTTCTTCCTCTTCGTGGTCTGCTGCTGCACCACCTCTTGAGGAACATTCTTTTCTGCTCTTGTTATCTTTTTCTTTCTCTTTCTCTCTCACCTGGATACTTTGGACCACATTCTCGCATTTTGAATTTGTTCGCACCCCTCAGAAGCCGCCTACCCTGTCCTTTACAACAGTACTACACACTGTGTTCATCACAAGGACTACTCGGATCTAAAAAGAAATGGTGTAAACTGCGGTCATCGCGCTGTGGATATGTATCTTGTCATTATTTTATGTGCACCCAATTTCTCACGCAAGCCCTCAGTCTTGGCCCGCTGTGACGGCTGCGCAGTGGCTAATGACGGCGTATGTTTTTCTCTCATCTATTGTCCCAGACTTCGATGTTAGGTAGTTTTTTTTTTTTTTTTTTTTTGCTGTGTTAGTGGTTTTTATATTGAATTCTTTTTTTTTTTTGCTAGTTCAGTAATTGGCTTTTTGTCTGTCATCACATCTTCATTTCGGTAGATTTACCAAAACAGAAGCCGGCATATTTTGTCTTCTTGTGACGACCACAGTAGTTTTTTGGATGTCACCATGCGTATTCGATTTGAAGGACTCGCGGCTGGTGGAAACAATGACATGACTGACCGTCAGTGACATTTTGTTTCTTACACAGTATGGAATACAGTGGGTATTTGCACTTCTCATGAGTGCAGTTGTTTATCTGCTTTAAATGATGGTGCTGCTAGGGAAGCTTGCAAAGCAGTGTTTCTCATTAAATTGAGTCTTATTTCACCAGGGTAGAGAAAGACACACTTATAATTTTTTTTTTTTTTTTCATGCAAGTGAAACGTGAGCTTGGCAGTGTTCTTTTTTCTTCTCTTGTTTCTTTGGCATAAGAGAGGGGCACTGTATTTTTTGAAGATGTTCACTTTGAAGTGAAATTAACCTATACATATGTCTCACAAAGAGATATCTGAGGAGTGGTGTGTAGGTTGTGCTTGAGGTAGAACAGAGTGCTTTTTTGTGACCATGAAGCATGGTATGTAATTTTTTTTCTTTATTGCGTAATGGTAGAGTGGCCCATAGCATTATGTAAGAGCACAGGACAGTCGTAGCTCTTTTACTCGTCGTCACGCAGTGGTCACACTTCGACACGAGCAACATTTTTTGGGGGGGGTGGCGAGGTTGTCGGCAAATGACTCTTTGACAATGGAATGCAGTGACATAACTTCTAACTGCAGTTGTTTGGCTGTGTGCAGTCTGTGGTAACATGTATGTATGTGTACGTGTGCGCGTGCTTACAGCTTGGTGTGCAAGCATTCTCTGTGTGTTTGGCCTGATTGTAATTATGCCTGTGGCTTCATTTTCTTTTTTCCTTTGCCGGTGTTGTTGTTGTTGGGCTGTGTATATTAACAATGTTGTAGTGCGCTGCTTCTGTCAAGTCTCAACGATTTTTTCTCGTGCAAATTGCATTAACGGTGCGGACTAGTCTGTGTAACATACGGTTAAAGTTGCTTTGTGTAGCTTCTTTTGCGACACACAGTATAGATGCCATGACTGACTTGGTACCAGCACGCATGTGCGCAGTTTGATGAATTCCACACCTTAGTAACTTCTGGGATTGCTGGTGGGCTTGAGCTCCATTGCTGGAACATTCGTGCATAACGGCAGTGCAAAAGGTTAAGCAAACGGACGCATACAAGCAGGACAAATGCTTGTCCTGTTTGTATGTGTCCCTTGTTAATTCTTTCGTGCTGCCATCATGCAAGAATATTAGAATAACCAGCTAAATACTTACCTAGTTCCCTTGCCGGGCTCCAGAGCCTGTGCTTGGATGATTTGCTACACATTTTGGCGTTACCGATTTCTAACAACCTGTTCAGAACCAACAAGCTGCGCTCCTGTGTGTTGCTAGTGTCAGTTGTGAGCTAACCGACATGCCTGCAATCTTGTAAGACGTTTTCAAAGCCGCTCTGGGAAGGTAAATATTTATTTTGGGGGTTCATTTAACGTGCCTGGAACTTCGTAAAAAGCAGGAAGCACCGTCCTTTGCGGTCTAAGGGGCTTTGGTGCAGCAAAACCTCCACGGTGGGCCCAGTGGTTTCTCTTGATCAGTTGCTGAGCGGCTCTGAAGCTTCTTACAAATAGTCTATGCTGAATGTGGCTTCAGGAGGATATTGCTGGTATCAGACAACCCGCTTCTGTCTGTTGTTAACCATTGTGTGCAGGCTAGGTCCATTGCTCCACCATACCATGCATACTTACCGTGCCTGTTACCCTGAGCCCTCGTTGGCCTTGCAAATAAGACTCTGCTGATAGTGTTATTACAGGATGAGACGCACTTCACGAAGATGTCTGTGGAGTTTATCATGTTTGAAGCCTTGACTCTCATCTAAGCACCAGTGTCAAATTTCTTTGTTTCGTAAGACGCACTGCAGTGCCTCTGCCATCTGGGCTCTTAAGGCCTCGTTGCCTTATTCTTTTGTCTGTAGCTTCTTATTTCTGGTTGCACGTAGCAAGTCTTCTCTAGCTCAAGCTTTTCGTTTTTTCTCATGACATTTTGACGGGTGTTTTTCTTTCGTTGGGCAGGGCATTTTGTTAAACTAACGACAACTAACAACTAATGCAACACTCATGGACAGCTTTCTGGACGTTTAAGAAAAAGCTACAGAGGCATAGCACACACGTGACCACACACCCCCCTCTCTTCCCCCGAAATAATACACGAGTCGCATTTGTTTCAGACGGAGACAGAATTTTATGTGGCACAGCATTTATCGAATGAGTTAAGAACTATACCGCTCAATGTTGACACAAGTGTTATTTTGCTGTATTAACAGAATAACAGGCTAAGTTGATTCACTTTCTGATTCGATAAGTTGAAACAGAAAATGACGTCTTGCATCTTCCAGACTGTCTGATTAGGTAATGCATGTCCCTGAACCTTCCCATTCTTTGCCATAGAAAGTCAGCTGTAGATATCAATTGCAGAACCACTGTAGACTTGTTCCTGTACTGCCACTGAGCTGAAAAATCAAAACCGATGGTTGCGACAGGTGACACTAACGGTGCGAAACCTAGTTTGGAAGAACATTGGCAGGAATGTGGAACTAAAACTGCTTGCTTAGCTGTACAGAAGAATGTGAATGCTTAATTGTTCTTTAACATTACT
Organism: Rhipicephalus sanguineus; assembly: GCF_013339695.2. Taxonomy (NCBI): domain Eukaryota; kingdom Metazoa; phylum Arthropoda; class Arachnida; order Ixodida; family Ixodidae; genus Rhipicephalus; species Rhipicephalus sanguineus. Next base: position 39,683,401 of record NC_051179.1, on the reverse strand, counting down.
GCACGCTTTTCTTTCTCTCTAGCTGTAAGCCAGGTGTCTGCAATTAATGCATTTCAAACCATTACACTTGCACCAGTTTGAAAAACAGTTTTCCTGGCATTTATGGCTCTTGTATAGCCAAGAATTGGCTGTGGTACTTCTAACATATCAGAACTCACTGGATTAGTTGTAGCAAGTGAAAGCAGTAGGTTTGTGTACTTAAGTGCACGTAATTCTTGGTGGTGTTGGCGAATCTATAGTTGCATGCAGTTGTATGAAAAATCTGAATGTTTGCGGGTTTAATTGCATGCCTTTTAAGTTGTAGTTGGGTTACTTTGCCTTGGTTCAAACATTTATGGTACAATGCTACTGTTTTTTCCTCCTTTCCTCCCCTACATTTATTTTCTTTCCAACTCTCCCTCCCTATCCTTGAAAAAAAAAAACTTAGTTTGGGCTTCGACGGGCTAAAAGGGTGAAAGCGAGCGCAAGAGATGAATGAAGTCGACTCGAGGAAGGAGGAAGAGGCACGTTGCACAAAAGACGAGAGAATGACAAAATGTTTCGCCCGATTATTTTGTGCCGCTCTCCACCACACAAGACTGCATCAGTTGGCAAGTGGGGGTCATCATCCTGCTCCCTTAGCATCGCAGCATCGTCAAACTGCTTGGGGACGAAACTATTCTCCCCCAGCACGACGAGCTGTGGTGGCCATCGCTGTGTATTGTATCATTTGCTATTGTTGTCTTTCTTGTACTTTTGTTGTGATGTCAGATTTTTTTTTTTCCCAGCTGGGTATTGTTTTTTGATGCTAGCTGTATAGCGCTCCTTGTTACTTTAGGTCGAACGCTGATCCGATTGAAGATGCGCTGCTCATGTGTATTTGAAGGAGCTTGATCATCCTTGTGCAAATACTTTCTAGGGTAATGTCCTGGAAAAATGACATTGAGTACTCCCTAATGAAGTTTGGCTCCTGAACAAATCTATGCTTTTGCTTGGCATTAAATTGAGTCGTTGCCTTGTACATCCGTGAACACACAGTAGTTGATATTGTTTGTTCAAAATGGAGTGGCCACAAATTCGAAGAGCGACCCCTGCTACATTAGGCTCCATAAAGCAGTCAGTTTTCATTAGCCGATAATTTTTCACAAGCTATTATTGCTTACGATAGGGCATTTCATGGGCATTCGGAATAAGGTTTCTGCAATTGGCCCCTGGACTTCGAATGGCAGATGCTGAAGGTTCAACTGTTTTTGTGAGCAGAAATGACACAATTCGAAGTCTTCAAACAGTGGCAGGCAATTTGTGTCAGCTTTTGTGTCAACCTTCCATTGCCTCAAGAAGCATGGAAGCGTTTTTGAATGAGCGAGTCATTGACACTGTGGTTGAACTTTGCTGCATGCATACAGATTGAAAGTGTGCTGCTAGTAACAGACTGACATGCTGAGGATGACGGGTCATGACGAATGTTCTCTGAAAGCCAATGTCTCCTCTTCAGGGTAAAGTGCTCTTGGAGTCCAGGTGCCACTTGCAGTTTGCTAATGCTACATTCGCTAAAGCCATATGGCTAATACGTTAGTGCAAGGTATAGAGCGTGGCCTTGTGTTTTATCACTGTTGTGGCGCGAACATATCTACAAACATGGGCCTTCATAAGGCCAAGACCATGTGACCTCTTGAGAACTTGCGTAGTTGCCCGCTTTTACTTAGCTTCACCTCGCAGTGGGGATGTCTGTTGTTGAGCAAAGGGGCACTTGGTGGGGATTGCTTCCTAGTCGCTCGTTTTTGTGTTGTTGCTTTGTTTTTCTTCGATATTCTTGTTTCTGTTGCAGTTTATGCATCCACCTCAACCTCGTCGACAAAGACCAAGTGAACATCCTTCCTTTCGCCTTGGCTCTCGAGGCTTCAGTGCACTTTTTTTTTTTGTCTAACTTCGCCAGTGCGAGAGAAGTGTGCAGCTGATCTTTCTTAAGCTGTCAGTTTGCTGTCAGCGGTTGAAAGGAATCGTGGAGGGCTCCTTCTGTGACTTACCGGCTTTCAGCATTGTTTCTTTTTCCCACCCGCTTGCACTGCTTGTCTTGTAATTAAAAAGGGATGGCTGCAGTGCCGGTCTTTGTTAATGCTATCTATATAGGTACCATCGTTGTAAATGCGCGATATTCAAATTGAGCTCTCGTACTGCTGCTGTTGTTTCGGGGCTTAGTGTGAATTTGGTGTATATTATTGTTGACGCGGGGAACCGAAATTGAGTTTTTCTCTCTCTCTGCTTATGACGAATTGCGTGTGTGTGCTGTATGTGTGCATGTGCATGCAGGTGTGTGCGTGTGCGTGAGCCACTGGATGATTTAGCATGTTTATTCTTCAGCAAATTGTATGTATTCAGAAGACTGCCAGCGTTGTAACGCTGTGACCTCACCTTCCTGTGTGTTGCATGTACATAAATAATGTAGTTACAAGTGTCGCTAGGAGAGGAGCAGCAGCGTTCACACCATCCCAGTGAAGCATGGTACTTCGAGAGTAACGGCGGATTGCCACATCTTGGAGGTCATATCGGCGAGGTCCAACTGGGGTTCTGTGACGTGGCGTACCGTTTCGCCGGGTGCAAAACAAAAGTTTTAAGGTAGCGTTATGCATGCTTCCCTGGGTTTAATGTAGTTGTGTGCTTTGTGGCGCGCAGCTCATTGTTTGGTGTGAACGCGGCTTCAGTGAAAGTGGCGTTTTCTCTGCCCACCCCAAAAGAACTGGCGAGGTTTAACATGTGCACGTTACTCTCTTCGCAGTTGAGTGCAACAGTATACAACCTAATGTCCCATTCTAGTAGAGTTGGTAATTCCGAATCTGCTGGGTGCATTGTGCCTTTTGATGCTGTGTGAAATGTGTGCATATGTAGCTTAAGCGGGCATTACGGGCAATGCGAACGAGAGTGAAGAGTTCAAAATACCAGTGACTGACACTAAATTGAATTCCTAGATGCGGACTATCCCGTCGTGTGTTAGGTGGCTATACTGGTGCACTCGGCTGCGTACACGTGCTTTTTAGCTGGCATTCCACGCTTTGGTAATTGACACTTTGCGAAAAATCTGAGTTGGCTTTTTTCGCAAGAATGTTTTCCAACCAAAAACTCTCGTTCACAGAATGCTCTTCTCGCTCTAAGCGCGTTTACCCCTCCACATTCCAGGGTAGGTCCCCACGTACCACTGCGGCCTTTAAAAAATTACTGCGCAAATGTCACAACTTGTAGTAAAATCTGTAGTGTGCAGAGAGAAGAAACGAAAGGCAGGGAGTGTCGAGTGGGAAAAGTAATTATGCTAGTCTGTGATCAAGGCTACTTGGTTGGAAAATATATTTGCTCACGCATGCGCAGTAACGTTTTTGCAAAGTGTCAATTGCGTCTTCTTTTTATTTCGCTCGTTTCAGTGGGCACGGAAGAGTAAAAACGGGCGAGTACTATTGTAACATCCCTTGTCATAAGGAGTGAACACATAGCACGACGTTTGGCTTAGACACACAGTAGTGTAATGCTTGTAGAATGGTTGACTTTGTGAGCATCAAGTGTCCACACCCGTAAGATCCCATAGTCGGACGTTGACAAAGCAGCCCTTTGTTGACATATGCAGCTGCAGCCACATATTTGTGATGCACACTTTCGTCATCATGTTTATGGCTGTTGGTTTACTGCTCCTTGCAGCAGCATTATGGGCTAGTGCTGCATCAACTCGTGCAACCATCTTGCTAGTGTCACCTAGCTTGGCGACGCGTGCCCAACAGTTCAAGCCGTACTGCGGCTCTTATGAATAAGGTGTTACATTGGCTGCGCTGTAAATGTCACGCACGACGTTAACCGATATTTCTTAGAACGCTGTGCGCGAGGTATTTGTGCGCAGTGTTGTAAACGAAGGAAGTGTCTGAACGAATGCTGCGTGCATACGACTGTTAGTCGTGAAATAGAATTGCACATTAGCGGGTGTAACATATTTAGACGTAACTTTTTCGCAGCGGTTGTAGAACTCGCCGGTCACGTGGTATGGGTGTGCATACCCGAGAAACTGAACCGCTGCGCATCCAGTTGCTGTGAGGGTAGCTGCTTCAACCCCCCCTCCCCCCTCCATTTTTTTCTTTAAACTTGGTGTGTTTGTGTCAGCCGTGGGGGATTTGCACTGTTTCTAAGTGCATTTTTCGCCTGACGAGGAGCTTAAGAACTACACGTGTCTAGGGTAAACTCGTGCTCCCTTAACCATTCCAGTCCACACCTTCCCCCCACAACTTTGCTCGAATCTATGGATTAGCCTGACTGGTGTGAATGTGTTTTGTGTGCGTACCTCGCTTCTCTCTCTCCGCTTGTCATTTTGGAGTCTTCTTCGGCACGATTAAAAAAAAAAAAAGGCTGACAGCCGCTGTATAGCTGCATATGCTAACTGCAATTACAAACAACTATTCATGTAAATGTGTATAAACATAGAGGCATATATGCAGCGCACGTGTGCGTGTGTGTGTAAACGCGTATCTCGCTGTCTTTTCGAGGTCAAAATGATTTTGTGGGGTTACTGAAACCATACAGTTGGTTGGTGTCGAAGCTCCTTGTTTTTTCACACTTTTGTGAAACACCATGTTGTACCACTCTGTTACAAGTGTCGTTCTTTGTTTGTGTGAGCTCGTTTTTTTTTCTTTTCCTGACGAATGTGAGAGTTGGTGCGTGGTGTTACGATGACGTTAATTATTTAAAAATATTGCGAGGATAGTCTTGGGAGAGAATAATAAAAGCACTAGCCTTTGAATCATTTCTGTGGCATTTGCGTGAGTTACTTCGGTCATCTGACCCAAGGAGATTTTTACAGAAATGCTAAGCTCTCTCATCACCTTACGCCCCGCCCCCCTATTCACCTAAGAGGGGGGGGGGGGGTGCAAAGTCTGCTCCACACATTGACGTAATAGGGAGGGGGGTTGCAATGTCTGCGCCATACATTGACATAATTGAGAGAAGGGGGGGGGGGCGCTACGACAAACCATCGCCCCCCCCCCCCCCCTGAAGGGGAACCCTGCACACAGGCGTAGCCTAACCTACAAATCTCGGAACCGTGATACTTTTCGGTGGTGCCCGCATAAAGATAAAATGTTCTAGCTCTATTAATGTAAATGGGATATTCTAAAATAAGAGGTCTTTGTTACCGACAAATGTAACTTGTCGAGGTAAGTATCGACTTCATCTCTATTAAAGGACCCCTGACACCAAAATTGAAACCTCGAGATGTTTGTGTTGTTGACTTTCCTGTATACGGAGGCACATCTGACCGATTATTAGTGACGAACGTTGCCTTTAAGATATCTTAATTTGGTTTTAAAGTATGCGTGAGTGCTCCTTTGAGTTGGCTGCACCTTGCGACATCCTGGAATGACTTAGAGAGGCCCCGCGTGACGCCCGGATTTGAAAACCGCGCTTTCAACGTCGCCACAGCTTGAGTGCACGTGGTCTTTGACGCTCCCCCGCATGGGGCGCTAGTTTCTTGTGGTTTTTAGGCGGGCGTTTTGAAGTGACGCTAAAATGGTCACAATTAACTACGCTAGAATTAGTACGATACACTAAATCATTTACGATTTAAGTTAGAGATTACCAGACACAAAGCTACAAATTAGAGTAAAAAAAGTCTCCAACAAAAATTTTGCTGTCGGGGGTCCTTTAAAATGTGCGAATACTTTTGAACTTTCCTGAGGTAGCCGGTAACACGACGCCCATTGAGGAGTACATGTCTGGAAAAAATTACCGTATTAAACTTGTAGAGCGTGGGAGGTAAACTCTCCCATTTCTTCGCTTAACGCCGTTTTATCCTGCCCCTTTAAAATGGAGGCCGCAGACACCATCTAAGGGTAGGTACGGCTTCGCTCTATTACCCCGTCGGGAATTCTTTTTAACCCTTTGAGACGCTATGTACGTACACAATTGTGTACACCACTTGTTTTTGCTATTTGTATCGACTAGGGGCTAAGAAAGAGCAAGATACATTGAGCTTTGGATGAATACAACCTCCTACATAATTTGTCTTCATTTAACTTCATTATGCAGTGTTGCATATGCTCACTGTGTTGATGGCACTACCATATTCGACGAGTCGTTAGACATGCCGCTTCCCGCGACCCTCATCAAGAGTATAATTTTTCTTTCCTCAACGTAGACATAACCGAATTTGCACGATATTTCTAGCCTTCTAGCCTGAGATGTCATTCTATTTGTGCAAGAACATAGCGTGAATAACTTCAGAATAAATAGATATATTTGGTTACAGAATAATTAGAAATGATTGCTATAACATAAATTAACGCATAAGGACATTATTTTTGTTGCAGTATCGAGTGCCTTGTAATAACGTATGATTTTGACCCATTTAAGACAGTTCTTCATAGGTGGCGTCTGAGAGGGTTAAACCTCATCGGTTCGACGTTCGACCCAAGCGACCATTGTGGGCCCTGCATCAACGTTGAGTGCATTTCAGTACATGAAGATTCTAGGCCTACTTCTCTATAATCTTTAGCAAGCATGAGATAGTGAACGAGATGCTAAACGTGAATGGCTTGATTTGTCTCGAAGCAAGACAGTGCGATCTCTGCAGCTCTACGCTGACTGCTTCGCATTACATAGAATTCCGCAGTGCGTGGGATCTTCCTGTTATTTTCTTAGTGCTCATTTGCCGCGTTACAAGTATCAGCCAAGGTAGGCCGCAACTCGAGGTCAGAATTAAATTATCACCATATCCCGAAACCGAAAGTGGGTAGAAGAGAGGTCCTGGAAGACGGCTTCGGCGGCTTCGCCACAAATAATCCAACCAGTCCAACTCGCTCGCCTCGCTAGTGTCTCCCGATTACGGTGCGCTCCCGGCCGCCGACTCGCATCGTTTTGGAGGGCGATTGTTTTTATAGCCTGAGAAAAGTGTGCAGAAACTTTACGACATTCGGTATCGTTATGACTTAACTCACAAGCCTATCAAGGCCAGAATCGTAATAGCGCGGAAGCAACACGAAGAGTAAAAAGGGACTCAGACAAGCGCTAACTTTCATCTAAGCTTTATTGTAAACGAAAGGCACTGGGTGAAACGACAGACAGAAAGAGCAAAGGCAATCACGTGTCAACCAAGCATATCGTTTCACTTATATTTCGTTTCACAATAAAGCCTAGTTGAAAGTTAGCGCTTGCCTGCGTCCTTTCTTGTCCTTTGTGTTGCTTCCGCGCTATACGATTCTGATCATGGAGCAACTAGCCAGATCTGCCACTCACCCTATCAAGGCATCGAAGTATGCCTGGGTGCTGCGCTTTTGGATGCAGCAACAGGTGGGAATCGTGCGCAGCTCTCTTTGCTATTCAGAGCGGGAATTTAAAGTCGCAGAAGCGAACTTCTGCGGTATTAAACGTACCTATCTATCTATCTATCTATCTATCTATCTATCTATCTATCTATCTATCTATCTATCTATCTATCTATCTATCTATCTATCTATCTATCTATCTATCTATCTATCTATCTATCTATCTATCTATCTATCTATCTATCTATCTATCCGCCTACGACTTTGTGCTCTCCTGCCCGTTGATATGGCATAACATGACTGTATGCCGAATATAAATGACAGGTCATAACACGAAGATTATTACGTGCATGTCATGAACCGCATGATTTACACGCCACTGTCTTGCGGCCATTTAACAATGTTAACTTTAGATATACCACGATTGGTATGGCGTGACAAGAGTGTATGATGAACATGAGGGACTGGTCCTAACGTGCTAATCATGAAACGCATGTCATGTACAAAACGATTTACATGACATGGTCTCGGGGCGCTCGCGGCCGTTTAATTAAATGGATATATACCCCGAAGCCCTACACCAACGACGACGTGCCCGTGATATCTGAGAGGTGCGAATTCTCGGTTTTAGCGCGAGTTTCCGTCTCTGGAGTTTGGACGTCCGTGTCGTGTCTGTGGCTGGGTGTGGTTTAACTCGAACCTCTGCTCCGAGGATCAACCTAGCATCACCCATGGCTGAAGCCTAGCAAAACAACCTAGCATCACCTAGTTAAAGCGTAGCAAAAACCTAGAAGCAACCACATTAGACTTCAGAATCACCCAGTTTCGCTCTTTCAAGCCATGCGCGACTTAGTGCAAGCTTCGCAATTTTTTTCTGCCTACGAGGAGCTTTCGCGCATGTTGAAGCGGCGTAGGCGTTCGTATGAAGACTCCCTACTGTCTCGCAGGTCCAGAAATTTTTGGTTGGTGTCCGTGGTTCGTTTATAATGCAGTGTGATTTTTTTATCGGTTAACGTTACCGTACAGAGCAGGCGCTTTCAGAATTTGCAACCTCACAGCTGTAGGATGCTGTTGCGAAAACTTCAATATGGCGGCTTTGATCGTCCATCACACTCTTGTTTCTTGCACTCTTTCAAGACTTTCAAAACTTTCGTACACGGTAAGACTTTTTTGACCTAATTCATCGGTCCAGCTTTTAGGGGCGAAGCTCCTTAAGGCGGCACCCGTTCGTCCCTCGTAGTCGTAGTCGTAGTAGTAGTGCGTAACCAGTCTTACGCTTTGACCTCCAAGGTGGTGCCGGTGGGAGATTTTTCCTGTGCGTTGTTGAACAATAAAAAATTCGCAGCGTGCGCGTTAACTAAAAGCCGAATTCTTCTGTCTCTCATTCCCCATTAGCAGCCATAGGCATGTTCCAGTAGGAAACATTAGTAGAAGTAGAAGTGTAAGTGTTAGCTAAAAGCCGACTTCTTCTGTCTCTCATTCCCATTAGCAGCCATTGTTTACCTCCAAGGTAGTGCCTGGTGAGATTTCTCCTGTGCGTGATTAAACAATAAAAATTTTGTTAAAAACGCCGTTGATTGATGAAATAAACTAACGAAAGACGCCAGATGTTTTGTAAGAGCAAAACGAAAGAACGCCAGATGTTTCTAAAGCAAAACGAAAAGACGCCAGCTGCTTAACGAAAGACGCGAGATGTTTTCTAAAGCAATGGTTTTCTAAACAATGAAAATTCACAGCGTACATGTAAAATTAAAGTGAGCTGCAAGTCGTCATAACTCATCGAACCTTTAGTATAAACGCGCCCGATCTCACGTCGGTGATGATGTACTGGGCAGAATTCACGGAAGATTCACGGTTTACCGATGAACCTCCGCAGCTTCGCCCACTCATCATCATTCACTCCGCGGATATGCTGTGATTTTTTGATAATTTCGCTATGTAGTCACCCATAAAGGAAATTATTCGCAAATTTGAACAAATCAGAATTTGTAGAGCATGTTGCCATGGGTCGCAGACACAAAACCGAAGGAATGGTTTGAGGACAGAGAGAGAGGGGGGGGGGGTGGTTCGGGAGAGAAGAAATGTAAAGGTCGATATTTTCTGCCTCCCATCGTGGGGGCACGGCTCAGCGCCTTTAGGGATCGGGAAGTGGGGAGTAAATATAATAGAAGGAGGATACATGATTACCTCCTAGGGGCTTAGCCCGAATTCTTTTTTTTTCGAGGGGGCTTCAACCATCCTTTTTGTATGTTCGTGCGTGTGTTTGTATGTGTACGTGTATATATACGCATGCAGAATAGAAAAATTTCGGGGGAACGGGGTTTACCCTCCCGCCCCGGCTACGCCAGTGCCTCTGCTGACTAAAACTTCGCCAACAACATTCCTTTAACCCTTTGAGGGTCAAAGACGTACATGTACGTCATCTCGAACATCCACAAGACGGTCAAAGACGTACATGTACGTACATCATTGCCTGTATGTTTAAAACGCGCGCCTTTTTCGATCATTTTTTTTTTTTTTGCTTGGAGTGTGCTGCCACATTGCGGGAATACTTCGGTGTTTTTTTCATCGATGCCTCTCCGTTTCATCTTTATGCTCCACTACAGCTACACTACAGCGGTCCGCCGGCTAGTTTCGGTTTCGTCCTTCGGCCGGTTCCCGCTTATTACGCCCGCAAAACTGGTGGCTTTCTGGTTTAGAATATTTCAAAAGGTGACGGATTTGTTACTCTCTCGTTTATTGCTCCCCGGGGAGCGATTACGTCTGTTTTCGTGCAGGCGCTCACGGACGAAAACTTTGCCGCTGTGGTCGCGTTTCCTGTTTCGGGGTCTCACAAAAACCGCTTCCGTCCCCTTGGAGATAAGACGAAGAATTATGATAGGTTCTGGTCTTGTTTTCGCTTTCCGAAGGCGCTCACAACTACACAGTTTTCTTCAGTGCGCTCACCCGCGCAGTTTGCTTTCGCTATGGAAGTGCGCGCCGGTTTCTCTGCTGCAAGTGAGTCTAGCGGCAATTCCTCGGAATCGCCACTCGACTGCCAAATCAGAATCTGATTCAGTAAATATCAGCTCGTCATAAGAGGAGTTGCTTACGAGTTAAGACTCAGATGTTGATGAGTGAGCGACATCTCAAAAGCGTGCGCGGCGAGGCGATGCTGACTGGATCAAAAGTGACTTTTCTCCCCCCGTGTTTCCACTTAACGCCACTTCGTGCACTTATTTTTGTACGTCGGTGAACTAAAAGACATTTATTTCAACGCATAATTTTTTAACTGTCGTATATGTTTTCTTTAGAATTTATCTTGGTGTTACTCATGAAAAAACCATGTGCATGTAACAACATAAAAGTTTTTTTGTCACTTTACGGTCACCCAAAAAGTTTTAGACATTTTCTTTTTCATAATTAGATTCGTCTGAAGAATTTAATTCAGCAATAAAAAATACAAATTTCTTGGACGCATTTCGCGAAAGAAATCGACCCTCAAAGGGTTAAAGATAACATTCCTTTAAATGGACTGCTGTCATTTACATGCTGCCCAGCAACGTAGGCGTGTCCTCAAACGTTGAGAAACAAATGCATGTTTTGAAGCTATGCGTCTTCCAGTTTCTTTGACCTGTAGAGAAACACTCGAACGTGAAACGGCACAGTCGACCTTCACATCGGGAAGCGGAATGTATTTAAGCGTTTATTGAAAACTTACAAAATCCAACCATACGTACAGGACTCGTCACGGTGACTGTAGCATGACCGCTGGATGAAAAGGCACATGGTATTCCAATCCATACAGCAACAACGGTATGCACGGTACGGTCAATACAAAATGCAGCCACACTTACGTCTACCTTATTGAATAATCATCACAATGAGGTATATTTGCGTTTAATACATATATTTACACGGCGTCTACAATCGCCGGAAGAAAAGAAGACTAGGACTAGTGGGTGCCATTAGGTACAGCGGCCATCTTATGTAACGTGTAGTGCGCATACGAACGCCTGAATTCGCTCTAACAGCGCCTCGCAGTAAGTGCCGCACGCACGACGACGCCCTAAAAGCATGTCACACGGCACTCGGCAACATATATTTTTAACGGAGAGTGGCCTCACCTCCAGGCTCCAACGCCTGCACATTGCGACGAAGACGAGGTTCATGCCCAGAGCATGTACGCATTTCGCACAGTTCCCTGTACGCAATCATCGTCATTCGCAGTCCATTTCCATCTCTATCGTTCTCCTTTGTTTAGTGGCGGGTCGAAGACAATGCTCCTCTGACCGACCTCTCTAATTTTCTCGCGTTAAAGGACTCATAAACCACCCAGAGGTAAAAATTTAGTTGTGGTGTCACAGTTGTGCGTGAGTCTACAACGAACACGTGGCCGCGAGAGTTTTTCAAAATGGTACCTAAAAGCGGCGTTACACGCGCTTGATGATCTAAATGCGACCCTCGCACTTTCCTTCGCTACGCTTCGTTCGTTGGCCCGTCTCTTTTCGTGACCGAGTGTTCATCCTCGCCTTGCAAGGAGGATAAGCAGGGAGCGCGCGTAGTTGCAGACTAAAGTCCCTAGATTTTTGCTTCTTCTAAAAAATCTAGGGATTTTACTGCAGATAAACAGGTTCTTTCTGCTGCTGACATGACCAAATTCTACTGATGACGTCACGACCAACTCTGGGGATAACGAAATGCCTGGAGAGAAGCACGGGATCGTTTTTTTTTTTTTCTTTTTGTGGCGAGCCCGCGGCGCGTAGCGCTGCCGCGTGTTGATCGTGACGGCACTTTGAACTCGATGCACGCGTTTACTTGAAACGTTAAAAAAAAAAAAAAGATATCGGGGCCCGCTGCGCGCTGAGTCGCGCACCTCAGGATTTTTCGATAAAGTTTAGCATCCATCATCCTTCGGAGGTGGTTTAGGGACCCGTTATAACGTTTTTTTCTCACCCTCTCTCGAAAACGGGGACAAAGCGTGTCACACAGAAAAACAGACCTATAATATAGTTGCCTGTCTTTGTCCTAATTACTTTGCGCCTTAATTTGTCCCTGTCTTCGATATCGCAACCATACGAGTGAGCAATTCCAACGCTGCAATGACGGAGAGTGTTTGCAGAATACTCAAGTGTTTGGGAGGCCGCTGTCCGCGAGACCACCATCCGGCATACACTTGAGGCCTGGAGGTATTATGAAGACAGGAAGGATAGCAAACTTTTCGATTACGATACGCCCTCATCTATGATAAGGACTGACTCAAAACTCGACGAAACTTGTGTGGTATCTTCTGTATACATGGAGCTTCTTCCCGTCACCACATTAACATTGACTAGCTAGCTACCACAAGCGCCCAAAATCCCTTGGCGGTGCAAGCGTGGGAGCAAGCCAATACATTCCACGTATCTCACTACGAGGCACCACCTTTGCGTTCGCAGGTGCATGTCATGCGGTGTATACGCCATATGCGCACCACGAAGCACCGCAGCTAGCAAACTCTATGAAGCCTGAGCTCGTATACTATGGCATCAATATGGTCTGCAGTCCTTCATTGTGGTACTGAGCGCAAACACGAAAGAACAATGACGCAGTGCTGTATCGTTGTTCTCTCGTCCTGTGTCTCGTGATTGCGCTCAGTACACTCAGTACCATAATGAACAATTTATCCCAACTTGCCCAACTCGCAGTTTTGTTGAGTTATATTCGCGCAGTCGTACTACGCGCGTCCTGCACTCGGTCGCACGCGTCTACCTTTCATGTTGACGGCGGAATAGTGTGGTACTCTTGGCGGGAACTCCAAATGTGCGCACATGGTTGTCGGCATTGTGCAATGCAGCTACCGGATCGCAGTCCGCGTCGACTGCGTAGAGCGCGTGGAAGACAAGCTGGCCTGGCTGGTGACCGTGGAGACGGAGCTGACGGAGCTGGAAGTGCTGAGCTTGGCCCTGGCTCCTCGGCGCACGTTGCAGAATAGCGACCGGAACAGGTGGTACGTCTTGCGGTTGCACACGAAGGCGTAGAACAGGAACAGGCCCTGAAAGTAGCGCACGTTGAAAGGTGCGCTGCTATCACCATGTCATAACACAGCCACCAAGGCCGGCGCCGGGGGAGGGGGGGTTGCCCCCATTCAACATTTTCGCCTGCCCTTCTTTTGTCCCCACCCCTCCCTCAAGAGCAAACACAGTCAAAACACAACGCACAAGTTCCCCGGCTCCCTGCTCTCCTACTCCCACCCAAGACTCATGGCGCCGCCCCTGACAGTCACTGCGAACGGCAAAGAGGTGGAGGGAACAAAGAAATGAGAACACATCTGTAAATGGTAATATTTCTAGCTCTCATGATATTTACGAACTCCGCCGAAGAAAACCCCATTGGATCTTGCTCTGTGCTACGTCGGGACGCCGATACTGATGTATATCACGCCGATGTATATTGGCGTGCGCACAAGGGGGGGGGGGGGTAGCCAGGAGCCCCCACCCCCACCCCTATTCGCCTAGGAGGGGGGCGCGCAAAGTCAGCCCCACAAATTGACATAATAGGGAAGGGGGGACGCTGCGACTTGGGGGGGGGGGGCGCAATGTCAGCGCCATACATTGACATAATTGGGGGGGGGGCGCTGTGACGAACCTTCGCCCCCCCCCCCTCCCCTGAAGGGGGGTACCCCTTGGAAAACAAGTTGACAAAAGTGAAAGTGTCAACCTTTAGGTGTCATTAGGACACCTAAAGGGGCCGTATTCGCGTTGATATGTAGCATGTATTCGCACAGCGAATACGTACAACACTGCCATTTCAATATTTAATTCCACACAAGAGACACTAGGCCAGATTTCTTTGAAAACTCTATACTGTCTTTACTTTAATCATAATACGTCGTCTTTTTACGAGGAAGAATCGAAATCGATGTTTCATTTTTCTTTAAATTTGGCCCCGTAACACCAACGCCGGTGTATATATAAGTCAGTGACGTCAAATATTTCTATTGTTTTACCGTATTTTGGCCATGTTTGCCCAATGAGTCCATGAAGCTTGTCATATTGTTTTTGGCTCCTACGGAACGTGATTATACAATTAATTATTTTTACCGACGACGTAGGCCCGTGCAGGTGACCTCAGTATCTGTGAAAAACGCTTCTGGTACACTCTATCTGTGAGGGCGCCATGTCAGCCCCATACCTTTAAATAGTCATCCCTGCACCGTCATTGTTTAAAGTGCATGGTTATGACCCTGCAGGTTTTTGACCATAACGGCGGCCGAGGACCCCCGATGTTGCGTTCCAAGAGCTGCTTGCTTCTCACATTTGCCCCCAGAAAGCCCGGGACTAAAGGCAGGCCGTTCTGAGATGCACATCATATCGCTTCATTTTCAGCCTATGCATCTTGACTAATTGGTTTAGGTCACTTGAACGCGAATGAAGTCAATGACCAGTGCCATGCACGCAGCACACATACCTGCAGCGTGTTGCAAACAATGAACAGGTAGGTGAAGGCTGTTCTCGCAGCTTCAGAGCTGCGCACAAAAGCCGCGACGAAGCCGAACACCCACGTCAAACCCATGCCGGTTGCCATGCGCACGTACGTGGCAGCCGTCGCCGGACCCTTGTCGCTATGGCGGCGCAGGACAGTGCCCGGCTTCTGCCTGCATCAATACGCGACAAGAACAAGTTCAGCAGAGTTTCTCGATATACGAGTTACTCATCACCACTATTATCACCGGCCTCTTTATGCTCCTGTAGAGCACCAAGTTAGGCTAGTTGGTGGAAGTTCGTTTAAAATCGTTTTAACTGCGCTAGAAACACGGACAACAGACGACGTGTTGTCTTCTCATCATCCGTTGTCCGCGTTTCTAGCGCAGTTAAAACCATTTTAAGATTATCTTTATGCTCTGTTCATTATAAGGCGAAAACCTCATGTAGCGGACCTCATGTCGCAGGCATAAGATGCGTCTTATGCCTGCGAATTTCCCAATTTCATCACATGAATTTTTTTTGTCTATATTGTTTGCACTTCCCTTCCCGTGGCATAGACTCTGTCTGTGACTGCAACAGACAGCCGGTTATCCGCCCCACGCATGCATGGTGGCCTGCCCAGTCCGTACTTTCTTTCCCATCCTAACGTCATGTATGACATTGGCTAGCTTCCCCCGTTTAATACCTAATCACATCGCTGTATTCTGTATGGTAATTCTAATTGCGCCTAACATTGTTCGTTCATTCGATCGCTGCGCGGTCCTTCCCAAGCTTGTTTGTTAACTAACCTCCAAGTTTCTGCCCCGTACGTTAGAGCACTGGCAGAGCAGACTTCAATGACTGCGCACTTTTTAAGTGAACGGCAAGCTTCATGTCATGACCTCGCGATGGTCGCATGATCTTCAACGAATTTTGTGTAGACTTCTTTGCCATGGTGTGTCCCCTAAGAGAATGTAGACGAGCCAGCGGAAAAAAGAGGCGTTCATTGGGGGGGGGGGGGGTATAAATCCTTGGCTTTGTACTTGCAACCAAGCGCCTCATTTGGAGAGAAAGAGAAGAGATATAAAAGGAAGCTAGCTAAGAAAGACAGGGAGGTTAACTAAACGCACGTCCTGTTTGCTACCCTGCACTCGTGGAAAGAGATAAAGAGTAAAAATAGAGATATAATGGAAGAGAGAGTGAACACCAATCGTGCTACCTCAGCTTTATTGGAATGGCAAGTCCATCGCTCATCCTTTGCACGTCTAATCTTGTAAGCGCATTTTCGTTATTTCATTTTTTACTTTTTTTCTTTTTTCTTCGTTATCTTGTTTTAAAAACGAAAGCGGCGGAAACGTATTGCATTGGCTTGACAATCGCGGCTCGTTACAAGCCACATCGAACCTGTGCGGAGACACATGTCGCGCCCTGCATGGCATTAGGATCGACCCACCAAATCACGAGCTATTGCACTCCATCCAGGATCTGTCAAGTCTACGCGGCAACAGGTATGATAGCGTGGTGAGTTGGAACTGATTCATCGTAAATAAATAGCTCGAAACCGGCAGAGACAAAGTAGCGTCACTCACCCTGTGTGCACGGCAAGCAGCCGTACACACGCAGACTTAGTGGAAGAGCGAAAGACAACGTTGCGAGGCCTCGTGTTGCACTTGATATCGCAGAGTCACGTTTACTTCAAAAGACATGGTGGAGTTATTAGTATATGCGCGACAGAAACATATAACACAGCGTAACATATCCCAGAGCTTAGAAAAAAAAAAAAACCGCCAGTCAATAGTGAGTATCGATATCGCACGTGATCCATCTTCTGTAGGCATACGAGCATCACTACAGAGCACGATCGTACGGTCCAATGTACAAACAGTTTGTGATACTACGCATGCACTGTAACTTTAATACTTTTGACCATGAGGGTCGTTGAAGTAAGAATTTCATGAAACGCGGAAATCAACATGCAGCATGTAATGTATACAGGGGTGGTCAAAAGTTCGCAGGCCGCTTTCCCATGTATTACTATGGCAACGTCGACTGCGAACTTTTGACCGCCTTCCCCCTGTACATGTCATAACACATTCTACGTTACCACGTGAGCAGGGCATGCTTACCTGGCTACACTATGCACAGAGTAGACGGTCATGACATAGAAGACAAAGTTCAACAACAGGAGTACGGCAACGGGTACGGCGAAAAAGGCAAGCGCGGACAGTTTGTTGACGATCCAACAGACGCCGAACAACCCATACGACGGGGAGAGGAAGGTGTCGAAGTAGTCCAGTGCCAAGCATGCGCCCACGATAGCAAGCGGCGTGCCGAAGGCGTACAACATGTAAAACGGCAGGTGGCGGGAAACCCTGCGCGTGCCACCCATGGAGCTGCCACTCGTCCTGAACGTCTTGTACAGGTCGTAAGCGAGCACGTTCATCCAGAAGAAGGAGTTGATGACCGTGTAGTGGCACACAATTGCCGCAGCTCTGCAGGCAGCGCCCTGTACGGACTGGCGCTGACTCAGCAGGAACGTCAGCTGCATGACGAATAGCGAACCGGTCAGGAAGATGATGTTCCATCCAGGAAGATTGCGAAGCTCTGAGAACAGCGAGTAAGTGGTTAGCACGAGCACGAGACACAGTAACGAGATGGCACTCAGCACGAGACTGACGAGGGCCATGATTGGTCCATCGAACAGTTGGCCGCGAATTCTGAGTCCCTGTCGCAGTTCGTCCAAGCATAGGCATACCTTTCCTTCAGGCATGAGCTGGTAATGACGGCACGTGACGGAAAGAGGGCCAGGTCCCGCGTAAAGCATGAGCGTGTCGTTCTCGAATATCTTCACCTGTGTCGTGTTGAAATCGACGCAGGGGCATGACTTGGGAAGTCCCGTTCCGCGGTCGCACACGATGACGATGCTGTTCGTAGTCACTGGCGACTTCTGGTCGCCGGTGACTCGTATGAGCACGTTGGCCACAAAGTCGCCCGCCTTGAAGGTTCGACCGGTCTTGTTCACGTACACCTTGCCGATGCCGGTGCCATTCTCGGTTCTGGGCAGGAACACGAATTCGTCGTTCCAGTACTCGCGCCATATGCCTCCATCCTTTTCGCCGCACCAGTCATCGAGGACAAGCGGCTTGGATCGCACGCTGCTCACCGCCGCCGTCGTGTTCAGTTCCTTGAGTAGAATCGAGTTAAGGCTGAAGCTTCCCGCCAGCGAATCGATGATGGAGCTTATCGATGGCTCAAAGTCGTCTTTCGTGGGTTCGTAAAGGTCGAAGTGAGTGATCAACGTTGCCGGGGAACCGGTACTGTTGGCAGGGTCTGGTACGTGGCCGTCTTCGTGCACGTAGTCTCCCTCTTCCACTACTAACACGTTGTCCGAGTCTTCTAGGTACTGGTGCACCTTTTCGGGGTCCCAAAGTATGGCGACAGCCATGTTCTTTATTCTCTCATTCGATATGTTGTAGTGTTCGACGAAACTGCTGGTGAGGGACTGCTTCAAGTCCTCCATGCGTACTTCGGTTGAGCGGTCCAGGCTGATGTTCATCACGACTGTAATGCGACTGTAGTCAGCGCTTCTATTTTTGAAGAGGGGCGCGTTCGTTACATTATTTTCTGTAGTGCCCTGCGGTTTCTGTATGCACTTCGAGTTTACCAAGGTGAACTGAGTGCCGCAGTAAAGCTGACGGCAAAGTTCGGCGAAAGGATCCCAGATGAACCCTTCCTTACATTTCTGTTGATTGCGCATCATCGTTTCTTTACTTTCAGATGAGAACTTGTACTTTTCCACTCCGTCTAAACCGAAGTTAAGGACAATGGAAAAAGCCGAAGGAATGTCATCCGTGGCCTCGTAGCTCTTCTCTTTAGTCTCCTGGAACAGCGAGCTCGCCATTTCCTTTTGGCTGTAGGTCGCCACGCCGCCGGGACAGCGAAGATCTGGTACATCGCCATTGCAGAGGGCACAGTAAGCGTTCTTGTAGAGCTTGCGCTTTCGGTTGGGCTTCTGGAACGATCTCACGGGGCCCTGAAACGCCGCGCACAGGTCTTCCAGGTTCCTGCCCGTCGAATACCGTTCTCCTAACTTTGCACGTGCTAACGGCCTGCACGCAAGTCCTGACAAAGTAGCGTGTCGAATGGTTCCCACTTTCCGCTTCCGTATCGTCCAGCAGACCAAGTGGCACGGCGTTGGTCGCACCGTTGCACCGAGCGCGCGCGTCGTTCGCGTAGACGATGCCATCATCGCCCAGAACCTTGACGTCGTCTTCCTCATCGTCGCTGTTGAGTTCTACACCATCGGGACACGTAGACAAGAAGAAGAAGGACAGGTCTAGCGGAAAATCGGTTTCGTAAACGCACGGGGGGCGAAGCGAGGACTGCTCGACGGCTAACGGATCCAGCGAACAGTGTCTTTGCACGTCGACGCAGCAATCGCCGTATTTTACGCAGGAAGGGTCACAGTGGCACGTGTACTCCTCCTCGTCGTACGAGGGCTCTCCGCAACGGTTCTTGCACGAGTCGGTTAACGGACATCTCGGCGGGAAAAGACCGCTTTCGCCGGCTTTACTGACGCTTGTAACGTTCGGTTTTCGAAGCAGGAAACTCGAATCACCTGGATGGACCTTCGAGGGCTCTCCGACGTCCTTGCTGAGCGCGTTGGCGTAACAGACGGTAGAGGCACCCCAGTTTGGCCACGTGACCAGTACGACGAAGGTAATCAGAAGTGGTGTCGAAGAAGCACCCGAGACATGCTCCTCCCCCAAGGTCGTCAGTGACGGTAGTTTCCTCCGCATCTCCTGCCTGTGCTACAGTGAAGGTTGTTGCTGTGTCTTCTCTGAGCGGTGTCCAGGTGTTCCGGAAAACGGCCCAGGTGAAACATTTGCCGCAGCGATAGATCGCCGTCACTCTGTCTATCCTTCAGGAAAAGTACCGACTTCGTAGCCAGGGGTCTCGCGGAGGCGGATCTTCGTTAGCCGTTGTCAAGTGCATGACCCTGAAATGTAAAAGAAATCACCGTGATTAGAAAGCGGAGCCACAGCTGTAAGTGACATCTTAAAAGTGCCTCTTTATCAATCACGAACCACGACACGGGCTTGTGTACAAAGACATAAGTTAGCGCTTATGTCGTTTTGCTTCCTTCGTCCCTGTCTAAGTGAGCGCTTTTGCACTTTCGTTATGTACCAACAAGCCCAAGCTGCTTTTCTGATTTACAGAGACAGTGATGTGACGGAGTTGTTTGAAATAAGCGCCATACGTGATTCGCCGAGCTGTGTGGCTCTGTGGGCTGAGCTCTCCGTTCAGTGAGTGGTGCTACTGCTGTAGAAGTGCATCGAAGGGGGGCACCGCAGCGCTCGTTGGCTTATCAGCTACCGTGGCAGGTGGTCGCAGCGACACGACTGAGGCGCGAAGGCCTTAATGCTGCCACTCGACTTACTGCAGCAGCAGTCGAGAGGAGCGAGGTATCAATTTATGCACCCTTGATAACAGAACGTGTTACGTGCTCCAGTTATATGTGTCTATTGACGACTCTCCAGCGCGACAATGCCTTTTAGCGCCCTGAGTAGGCCACAGTACGTGCTAGACGGAAGGGGTGTGATGGGATCATTTGGCTCTAAGGACAGGGTAACCTTGAAATGCGGGTGGACCCGGCTCACAAACCCTTCTTTCTTTGCCTTCTTCTTCTTTTTTTTTTTTTTTTGCTTGCATCGAGTATAGGAAAACGCTTTTATGAAGACTGCACGCAGTACGGAAACGTGTGGTTTGAAATAAATGTAGGGCTTAATTCCACACAAGCATAGTGAGCAGTCACAAACTTAAATTTGATGGAAAGCTAAATAGTTAGCTTAGTGCGAGGGAGACCATGAAGATACGTTTCTGATAGTTTGCTTTTTAGTAATATTCTTTTCGTTATTCGTTAAATTCTGCTTTGTTCGCGATTTTTGCCAGCGTAGGCTCTTTTCCAATCCAGGTATACATTAATAATATCTGGGGTTTTCACGTGTCAAAACCCCGATGTGATTATTAAGCACGCCGTAGTGGAGGGCTCCGGAAATTTTCGACCACCTGGGTTTTTTTTTAACGTGCACCTAAACCCAAGTACACGTGCCTCTAGCATTTCGCCTTCATCGAAATGCAAAAGCGGCTGCCATGATCTAACCCACGACTTTAGGGTCAGCAGCCGAACACCGTAACCACTGTAACACCGCGGCAACTAGTTCATGTAGTAGATGCTTATATATCTATTGGGATTACAAAGACTATTAGGCTGGTATTTTGACATGTGGCTTTAAGAAATAAAGAAAGCAGGACACATGTATGCACTCTATATTATTTCATGTACAATCATATACTAGTAAAACACATACACAAATGACAAAGAAGGAACAGGCAGGGAACAGGCCCTTATAATTGGCTACAAGAGGGCCTGCATACATTTTATGCACAATCATATACTAGTAAAACACATACACAAATGACAAAGTGAGAACAGGGAGGGAACAGGCCCTTATAATTGGCTACAAGAGGGCCTGCGTACCTTTTATGCATGAGGGAATGTAAATATGAGCTGACCTGATCGAAGGTTCCTATTCCCGTGGTCAATTCGAGATAGTAGAGATTACGTGCCTACGCTGAAAGCAGTGTAATTCCGCACTGGCACGTTTGACGAGCTGCTACCGCACGATATCGAGACGTGATGTATCGACACAGTCCGCTTTGTCCTCTGCCAGCAAGGCGCGAGAGAATAAGAGAATACGATACCGCTACGACGCATTCCTGTCAGCTGTGAGCGTTCCCAGACCGCGCTCGCTTGTGTATCGGTGTTGTCCGAAGGGGCTCGTTCGGCGTGTGTATATATTGCTGAGGACCGAAGTGGTGTACTTCCCCTGGAGGGGAGGTTGTGTGATTGTTGTTGTGTTGTTTAGGTTGAAGGGATACTAAATAGAAAAACGATTTTTTAAATGCGAAGCATTTCTTAGCGAACTTCTGCGACTTTGAGCGTATCTATCTATCTATCTATCTATCTATCTATCTATCTATCTATCTATCTATCTATCTATCTATCTATCTATCTATCTATCTATCTATCTATCTATCTATCTATCTATCTATCTATCTATCTATCTATCTATCTATCTATCTATCTATCTATCTATCTATCTATCTATCTATCTATCTAGCCGCCTACGACTTTGTGCTCTCCTGGCCGTTTCGTTAATTGGATGTATACCAAAATTGGTGTGTCATAACATGGCCTTATACGAACATAAATGACAGGTCATATCATGAAATCATGACACGCTTGTCATGAACAGCATGATTTACATTCCACGGCCTTTGGGCACCCTGGCCGTTCCGTTAATCGGATGTGTACCAAAATTGGTGTGTCATAACATGGCCTTATCACGAACATAAATGACAGGTCATATCATGAAAATCATTACACGCATGTCATGAACAGCATGATTTACATTCCACGGCCTTTCGGCTCTTGCGGCCGTTCCGTTAATTTCATATATACCAAAATTGGTACGGCGTGACAAGAGTTCATGACGAACATAATGACAGGTCCTAACATGCAAATCATGACGCGCATGTCATGTGCAGCATGGTTTACATGACATGGTCTCGGGGCGCTCGCGGCCGTTTAAATGAAGGGATACATACGAAAACTGGTATGACGAGACATTTCTGTATGACGAACATAACTGGCACGTGGTAACATGAAACTCATGATATGCATGTCATGTACGACATGATTTACATGCCACGCTCATGGCGCACTCGCGGCCGTTTCGCTAGATCGATATACACCAAAATTGGTACTGTGCGATCTGACTTTATGAAGAACATGAATAACAGGTGGTAGCATGAAAACCATGAGAGCCATGACATGTATGTCATGATTTACATACCACGCTCATGGTGCATTCACGTCCGTTTCGCTTGCGTGATGTACACCAAAATTGGTGTTACGCGACACGACAGTGTGACGAACGTAAGTGAGACGTGGTAGCATGAAAATCATGACATGCAAGTCATGTACGACCTGATTTACATGCCACGCTCATGATGCGCTAGCGGCAGTTTCAGTAGATTGATATACACCAAAATTGGTATTGCGCGATCTGACTGTATGAAGAACATGAATGACAGTTGGTGAGATGAAAACCATGACATGCATGTCATGTATGTCGTGGCTTAATTGCCGCGTTCATGATGCACTCGCGGCCGCTTCGCTAGCTCGATGTACACCAAAATTGGTATTGCGCAAAGCGACTGTATGACGAAGGTAAATGAGACGTGGTAACATGAAAATCATGACATGCATGACATGCACGACATGATTTACATGTCATGCTCATGACGCACTCGTGCCGTTTCGCTTGCTTGACATACACCAAAATTGGTATTGCGTGACGCGACTGCATGACGAACGTAAATGAGAGGTGGTAACATGGAAATCATGACGTGCAGGTTATGTATGTCATGATTTACATGCCGCGCTCATTGTGCATTCCCGGCCGTTTCGCTAGCTTGGTATACACCACAATTGGTATTGCGCGACGCCACTGTATGACGAACGTAAATGAAAGGTGGTAACATGATAATTATGACATGCATGAAATGTACGACATGATTTACATGCCATGCTCATGGCGCACTCGTGGCCGTTTCGCTAGATTGATATGCACCAAAATTGGTATTGCGCGATGTGACTGTATGAAGAACATGAATAACAGGTGATAACATGAAAACTATGGTATGCATGCCATGTATGTCATGACTTACATGCCACGCTCATGGTGCATTCGCGGCCGTTTCGATAGCTTGATATACACCAAAACTGGTATTGCGCGATGAGACTGTATGATGAACATTAGTGACAGGTGATAACATGAAAAACCATAATATTCATGTCATGCATGGCATGATTTACATGCTCTACTCATGGTGCACTCGCGGCCATTTCGCTCCTTTGATATACACCAAAATTGGTATTGCGCGATGTGACTGTATGACGAACATAAATGAGAGGTCTTAACATGCGAATCATGTTATGCATGTCATGTACGGTATGATTTACATGCCACTGTCATGGTGCGCTTCCGGCCGTTTTGTTAACGTGATATATACCAAAATTGGTATGGCATGACACGAGTGCGTGATTAACATAAACGACAGGTCATGCATTTATATACCAGAATATGCGTTTCATTGGCATGGTATACACTAGATTGTGCATGCATGCGTTGCATGGCAAACATGCGATATATGGTGGACTAGATGCCATGGCATGAATGATTTCATTTGGCTCAAAGAGAAACAAGGCGATGTATGCAGCTCTTTGCTGGCTGCTTCGCATTACATCGATTCCCACAGTGCGGGGGATCTGCCGAATTTTTCTCGTATTAATATTATTACTTCCACATGATGAAATTTAGGACAGCTGCCTTACAGACACCTAAACTTTCACCTTGTTAAAGATTCGCGCAAAAAAAAATTATTGCTTTTGCGTCTGTAATGTTTGTTGTTGTTGTTGTTCATCGCTTTATCGCTTTTCTTGTAACTAACTGCGCTTAGGTTTCGAAGGCGAGATAACCCGTGTGATGGATTTATGTGGACACACACGCATCATCTACGAAATATCAACGAATAATATAGCCTAGAACATATTTAAAATCATGTTTAAAGTGCACGTCACCCCACTCCACGCGAAACGCGCTTTCGGTGTCCTAGTAAACAACCAACGGCCACCTGCGTCACGAGTTTGTGTTGGCTGCCGCGATTGTTGCTGGCGCTCTCTCCCACTGACTCCTAGCAGACCTTTTCAATGGAAAGGAGGGGAGACTTGCACGGGAGTACAAAGGCTGATGTCCTCGCCTCGGCAGTGCATCTTGGGGGGGATCACGCATATTTACAACGCCTCAGAGGGCATTGTAGCAGCACCAGGAAGCCTTCGTTGAAAAGAGTTGTCGACACGGTGCTCATGTGCACGCGGTTTTGTGTGCTCACGTAGCCAGCTATGCTTACACAGCCACCACCCTGGGTCCTGCCTCCCTCGGCGCTCTCTGAAACCGAAACTGCGACTGGGCGCTATAAAACCGTCTCCAAATAATTAACGGTTGCGCGCTCGAGCAAACGAGCTTTCCAGCCGTGATAAGTGGGTCGTTAACTACTTATCGCAACAGAAAAAACAAGATGCAAAATTTTAGTGTCAGTGCCCCTTTAAGAAAACGAAAATTAGAGAGAGCAGGCCCGTAGCCAGGAATTTTTTGCGGGTTGGGGAGGAGAGTGAGTGTACTTGCCAGGGGCGTAGCCAGAAATTTTTTTCGGGGGGGGGGTTCAACCATACTTTATGTACGTTCGTGCGTGTGTTTGTATGTGTGCGTGCCTATATACGCAAGCAAAATTGAAAAATTTCGGGGGGGGTTTGAACCCCCCCAACCCCCCCCTTGGCTACGCCCCTGGTACTTGCTGAAGGCCTTGAATAAATTACAAAACACCTCTTTTCATTATGTAGCTTCGGTAAAAGGCTCCATCAGAATATCGGGGTGGGGTGTGGGGGGATGGGGGGGGGGGGCTGGTTACGGGCTTGAAAGAGAGCATCTCGGTTAGTGCAAACGGACGCGCCCTGCGGGTCCGCAGACGTGTGTCGCATTTCCAAATTTCTATCAGATGCATAGCTTCAGCGGCAAAGCGGCCTCACCAAACACACCCCTTCCTGCTCCATTCCCCTCCGCCTTCTTTTTGCACAGAACCTCCCTGTCTTTCCGTTTTTCTTCTCCTCCTCCTCCAGATTATTGCTGACTGTCCAACGATTGCGCAATTTCTGCAAATTAGAATTGAACATTTGGCACATTCACTTTGCAGGCGTCTAAGCTTCCCGATAAAGGCTACGCATTTCGGAGTGGTACAATTAATACTCTGAAGTCGAGCGGGTTATATTAAGCAGTGCTGTTAAAGTGAAGCAATGAATCAATTTTGACTGCTAAATTATGCCTTGAAAACTTTACTGCCTTCGGTGTATAAATAAATAAATAAATAAATAAATAAATAATATATATATATATATATATATATATATATATATATATATATATATATAAGTACCTGGATATTTATACATGTGGCAAGTCAGGACTCATCAAAAGAGAGTAAAAGGGCTCTTTCCTTTTTCTTAGAGTGATAGATACGTAAAAGAAGATAAAATAAAGCACAAGATGAAGAGGAGGACGAAGAGAGCGCGTGCCGGTTTATGATGATAATTTCTGTCGGCTTAAACATCTCCGCTGTTAAAAAGCGACGCTAATGCAAGACTTGCCTGAGAGTGGCACTCGCACTGATTGTGTTGGTAAATTTAGAATAACAGAGAGCCGAGCAAGTTGGTAAGTATTCATTCTAAAAAGACAGGGCGTGCAAACACGGACAAAACAAAGAAGGCAGGACGGCTTGGCGGTCTCTACATGGGACTTGCCGGGTGGCGCGGGGTCTCCCCTGCGTCTTCTCTGGACCCCAATAAAGTTTGCATCATCATCATCATCACCACCACAAACGCCGACTAACAACTGAAGAGACGTAGGACAGACTGGAACATAAGAGATCGCTTACAGGGGGCTCACTTTATAATCTATCTTTACATTGTCGAGATTGTAAGTGCACGCGAAAATTCGATGAATGAGCAGTGTTGTATCGGCATAGAAATGAAGATACGCGCCTGATGATTGAAGCATGGCATATCGAGAATAGTGGTAGCGCTTGCGTGAGCCAACCGTCGATTAACTTGCATATCCTCCACGTAGACCCCCACGCGTGCCGGATTGATATATGTTCGCCTGTTGCATGGGCATGCGCAGATAAGTTTTCGTGCCTTCGTTCTTTTCCGCCGTTGTGCATCTCTTCAGTTGTTAGTCGGCGTTTGTGGTGTCCTGACTTCTTTCTTGTGTCTGTGTAATTGCACGTCCTGTCTTTTTAGAATGGTAAATTTGATCGTAATTAACTGTGAGCCATCTTCTTTTCTTCTCGGTCGATTTACTGATCCTTGCCTTCCACCCCCCGAAAGCTTTCTGCCCTTCACTTGGTACTGCACTGCCTCCGGAATCGGCGAACCTATATGACCATGCTGTGATTTCGTGTGTGTGTGTGATCACGTGACGTTGTCTTATGTGACGTCACGATGGCATCATACTGAAGTCGTAATTTTTGGCATTTGTGATGTCATGACGACGTCAAATTATGACACCGCTCTCTCGTTTGATGAGGCATCTAATGCTTTCACCTTAGAGGGGTCCTGCAACACTTTTTCAGCATGGTCAGAAAACGCTGCCGATCGGTAGTCGAGGCTCCTGAGAACACGCGAGCCAAACATTATAGCGCAGTACGTGGGCCGGAATTCACGGTTAATTCTCAAAGCCCGCTAGAAATCGCTCCCTCTTCTCTCTAAAAATGATGTCATATACCCAAATTGCTGTGCCATATACCCAAAGTGCACAGCTGTTGGCTGATTTGAGCATCGTAGGCCGCATAGTTGCCGAGGCCACCGCGGGAGGCCGCTATGGTCAAAAAGACCGTAAAGTGTTCAGGATGCGGAATGGGGCGGAAAATAGAGGTTTGTGAGGATGAGACGACAGAGAGAGCTGACGCCAAGTGTAAGCAATGCGAGTTAGAGGCGAAGATGGAAATAATGATGGCCGCCCAGAATGAGCTCATGGTGAGAATCTCCGAGCTGGAGAAAGCGGTGGCGACAGAACGGGAAAAAACGATGGCTATGGCGGAAAGGCTTAAGTCAGCCGAGGAGGGATTAGCAAAGGTAGACATGCCAGCAAAGGTAGCCACGGGGAACAAGGAAGCAAGCGGCAGCGGGAACAATGGGGCATCGACCCCCACAGTGGTAGGCGCGAAGGGGGAAACAGGTTTGGAAAAGACAGGTGCAAGGGTCACAGGACCCACCTTCCGCGAAGTAGTCTTGGGAACGGGAGGGGACAAAACAACAGCAGTAGCACGCGCTAGTAACAGGTGCAGTGGCCAGGTGCGGGACAGTCCAGCAGAAAAGTCGGATCACGTGATAATCGCCGGGGACTCGAATTTAGCTACATGCGCAGAAGCAGTCAAGGAAAGGGTGAGAGGCGACAAACGAGTTTTAATAGGGAAGTTCCCGGGCCATTGGCTGGGATCAGTGATGAAACAAGCTAACGCAAAACTCGCAACTAAGTCTAATGGGCGTAACCTCGTGATAATCGCGGGAGGTCTAAACGACGTCTTGAGTAACGAATCAGCCGAACTAGCGACCACATTGGCGAAAGGTGTCGATGACATGCGCGCCATTTCCCCCCAGGTGCAGATAGTGGTATGCACAATACCGGAGGTACCGGTGCGTGACGGCAACCTGCAAAGAGCGGTTGTCGACGCAAACAAAGATATGGCAGATGAGTAGAGAGAAAGGCATCGAGGTAGTGGAAATAAACAGAGAGGTGCACAGGTGGGGTGGTTTTCGAAGAGACGGAATACACTTCGACAGGAAGCTTGGCCATGAGGTGGGTTGGCGTCTTGCAGGACGCGCAGTAGCTTTTTTGGGGGGCACGCGGGCCCTTCGGTGCCCATGGTAGCTTGTAATGAGAAAAACAACCAGGGGGACTCTTTGACAGGTAGTATAGCGAAAAAACAGAGAAAAGGTAAAAGAAGGGAGAAGGCGCGTGTTGCAATTAGTTACATTAACATGCAGGGTGGCAGAAAAAAGGCAAAATGGTTAGAGATTGAGGAACAGTTAAACAAGGAACAGATAGGTGTTTATGCGGTTACAGAAACACACCTTAGAGACTTGGAAGAGCCACCACATATTGAAAATTATGTTTGGGAAGGATGTAACAGGATCACATCAGAAAGGAGAGGTGGGGGGGTTGGAATGCTAATTCATAGCAGAACAAAATGGGAGAGAGTGAAACAAACGTGTTCAGAGCACATGTGGGTTTCGGGCACAATAGGTGGAAAGAAAACGTGGCTAGGTGTAGCTTACTTGTGGACAGGGAATAACTGCAGAGAAAAGAATCTGGAGATAGTGAAATGCATAAGCACCGATATTAAAGAATTTGGTCATGATGCCGAGATAATCCTTCTAGGGGACATGAACGCTCACATTCATGACCTTGACGGATATTCAGACACCAATGGCAAGTTATTGCTAGATCTCTGCGAGCAACATAGTCTTGAGATAGTTAACGTGGGGCCTAAGTGTGAGGGGCAGATCACGTGGGAAGTCAGAAACAGGCAATCGAGCATTGATTACTGTCTCATGACAGAAGGAATATATGACAAACTTAGAGAGATGAGAATAGACGAAGAAGGCATTAACAGCTTGTGTAGTGATCATAAACGCATAATATTACAAATGGGATATAAAACTGAAAATAAGAACACAGAATCAAAGTTTGGCAGCTCGTATCTAAATGACAAACAAATAACAAATATAGCCGCAAGAGTCGAGGAAAAAGTAGACGAACTACCAGGCAAAGACTGGAAGTATAGTGAGCTGCTACATGTAATCACGAAAGAAATGGAAATAGAGAAGAAAACTATTTGTTGGAAAGGAAAGAAAAAGCCAAAAAGTTGGTGGAACAAAGAAATCCGGGAAGCAATCGAGATGCGACGTCAGGCATCACGGGAGCACAGACAGGCAAAAAAGGAGAAGCGACCACAGGACGAAGTCAACCAAATATGGGAAATATATTTAGAGCAAAAATCCATTGTGCAGAAATTAGTCGAGGCAAAAATTAAAGGTGAAAGTGAACGCTGGATGACAGAGATTCGCGAAAAGAAGAAGGCCGCGCCTAGGATATTTTGGAGCCACCTAAAAGCGCTGGGTAGGAAGTCTGTCACAATGCAACAGCATATGGTAGATGAAGGAGGAAATAAATTGGAAGGATATGAAGCGCTAGGTTACATCCGAAAGATAACAGCCGATTCGTTTAAAAAGGTCCCCCAGGGGATTCCCCCGGTGAGTAAAAGTACGCAAAGGAGTGCAACCGACGAAGATGTAGTACTAGAGAATTTCAATTGGAAGAAGGCCGAAGGAAAAATTCCTAAGCGCACTGCTCCGGGCTTAGATGGGGTTCCCGTCAGCCTCATTAACGAACTCGGACATAACACTAAAGAAGCACTGCTGAAAGCCGTAGAAAAGTGCTTGCAGAAGAGGGAAATACCAGACAGTTGGCGAAAAAGTAGAATGAACTTAATCTATAAAGGCAAGGGAGAAAAGGATAACATTCGCTCGTATAGACCGCTAACAATTACATCGGTGCTATACAGGTTGGCGATGCAGGCAGTAAAATTAAAAATAGAAGCGTGGGTAGAACAAAATGATATTTTGGGAGAACTTCAGAATGGATTTCGAATCGACAGGCGGTTAGACGATAATCTGTTTGTTCTTACCCAGTGTATAGAAATATCTAAAATAGAAAACAGGCCCTTATACGTAGCTTATCTAGATATCACCGGGGCGTATGACAACGTTAATCAGGAAATTTTGTGGGATATATTGAAGGAAGTGGGCATAGGTGACGACTGTGTACAGCTTTTGAAGGAAATATACCGAGAAAATACAGTTTTTATAGAATGGGAAGGAATAAGTGGCAAGGACAGCGTTGAAATTAGCAAGGGGCTGAGACAGGGATGCCCTCTGTCCCCGCTGTTATTCATGCTGTACATGGCGAGGATGGAAAAAGCGCTAGAAGGTAGCAACATTGGATTTAATTTGTCACACAAACAGGTCGGAGCGATGGTTGAGCAGAAGCTTCCTGGTCTATTTTATGCTGATGATATTGTCTTATTTGCGGACAGTCAAGATGATATACAGCGACTGGCAGATATATGCGGAAGGGAGTGTGAGGCTCTAGGACTAGGATTTAGTGCAACAAAATGTGGATTGATGGTATTCAATGATCACGGAGACCATACGGTCTTAATACAGGGCCAAAAAATACCGAGGGTAAGCGAGTACAAGTACCTCGGAGTATGGGTAAATGAGGGGGATAGATATATGGAAGTACAAGAGAAAGCATCGGTAGCAAAGGGAAAGAGGAATGCTGCAATTATGAAGCACAGAGCTTTATGGGGATACAATAGGTACGAGGTGCTTCGAGGGCTGTGGAAGGGTGTGATGGTTCCGGGGCTTACATTTGGGAACTCAGTGGTGTGCATGAAGTCAGAGGTGCAATCAGGAATGGATGTAAATCAAAGGACGGTGGGCCGCCTCGCGTTGGGCGCTCACGGGAAGACGACAAATGAGGCGGTAAAGGGTGATATGGGATGGACAGGCTTTGAAGTGAGGGAAGCGCAGAGCAAAATGAGATTCGAAGAGAGGCTGAGGAACATGAAGGAGAGTAGATGGGCAGAGAAGGTTTTCAGGTATTTGTATAGAAAAAGCGTTGACACGCAGTGGAGAAAAAGAACTAGGAGGCTCACCAGTAAATATACGGCTGGCAGTGCGGGCGATATGACAACAAGGAGCATTAAGCGGAAGGTCAGAGAGGCGGAGAGGACTTATTGGATGACAGCGATGGAAAAGAAGCCGGCTCTGAGTAACTACCGAAAAGGAAAAAACGAAATAAGGAGGGAAAGGTTTTATGATAATTCAAGGGGAAGCGCTTTACTGTTTGAAGCAAGGTCGGGCTGCCTTAGAACGCGTAGTTATAAAGCGAAATTCAGTAACGAAGAAGAACAATGTACATGCTGCGGGGGAACTAAGGAAACGATGGAACATGTACTGATTGAATGTGGCGATATTCACCCAGGTATACGTGTGGGCACGAGTCTACATGAAGCCTTGGGTTTTAGGGACAACAATGGAAAGCTGAACACGTCCGCGATAGAAATAAGTAAGAGACGGTTAGAGTATTGGTGGCAGAAAAGTAGAGATAAAGTACAAAAATAAATAACTGGGAAAAAAAAAAAGGTCATTCTGCCTTAAGAGGCAGAGAGATGGACCGTGAATTTATATTTTTTGGTATAATAACGTAGATTTAATCAATGTAGATAAGGCATTAGGACAACATGAAACAAGGAAGTTTATTTTTTTTCTTTCTTTTTTTTCGCCTTCGAGCCTGGTGGCAGACATGTCACCGCCCCGTTATAAAGGGGACGCTCATAGCATCCATCCATCCATCCATCGTGCTCACGATCACACTGAAAGTAGGCCGCGTTCAAAGAAAAATTGAAAAGGAAGTGCTCAAGGTCATGGCGCGCGCTGACGAAGGGACGCATCTTCTTGCACCCGTTCATCCCCCTCCCTGCGTAGCTTTTAGCGCGCTCGCTGCTACGAAAGGAGAGAGAAAGCACTTAAAGCGTGCGGCAAATCCCTGTAACTGCGCTCGTACTTGACGGATTATAAAAACTTTTGCGGCAGTCTATTCGTGAGGCAATAAACTCGTTTAATGAAGCCATTAGACGATTACTTGGAAAAGTGTTGCAGGGCGCCTTTAATCATGGTGAGGATTCACTTGAACCACCGCCATCATTTTCGTACTATTTTGCCAAAGCGTTTATACTAATTGCTGTTTAGACTAATCTCTACTAACTGCCATGTGCACTCTATCGCCCTTAGCTTAACCCTTGCCGTTCCTCCTATATATCTTTTTTACTTCACGGTTTTCGGACAACTCGCACCGACGCTTGACAGAATAGTCTAGAACAGGGGTCGGCAACCTTTCGAGGCGGAGGGCCAAGTTGCATGAAGCCGACACAGAGGGGGGCCGTACGGCAAATCGGGAGGGGGGGGGGGGTAGGAGGGCGAAAAAAATTCGGCGTAGTGACAATCATTTACAAAAGTGGATTAGAAACCATGTTGATTTTCAGCACGCGCATGTCACAAAGTTGCAATCAAACATATTTAACAAGCGAAAATACCATTTCAGGTCAAAACTGCCATGTCGGCTTTCAGATAGGATATGAAGTGATAAGAAAAGGGGGGAGGGGTTCGACGTCGTGCCGAGGGCCGCGTAATGCTGCCTCGCGAGCCGCAGGTTGCCGACCCCTGGTCTAGAAAATAGCGAAGAGTGCCACTCGGTACTTGTGCCACTAATAAATAAATAAACATTAATATAGGTGCCGACGCAAAATATTACAACGAGAATTCGGCCTTTGTTTTCGTTTGTTGTCAGCCTTTATAATTTTACCTGAGTACCAAAAAATTGGGATTTCAAAGGAATGTTTTACCATAGTATAAAATAAAAGAGTGTTGCTTTGTAATCGTGTGCCTATAGCGTTGCGAAAGAGCTACGGTGTTCAGATATGTTCCAGACTTCAGGAACTGTAATTTGCCGAACGGTCATGCGATGTGAAGGCCGCGGTACATCCGCGCGTCGCGTGGACACGTGCGCACCTCGCAATGCTGCGTGCGTCGATAAAGCGACGTCGCGCGACTCGCTACAAGCCAGCGAGCTTTGACGGCGGGCGCCGCGCCACCGCAGCAGGTGTTTTTCTTCGCAATTGTAGAGGCATGTGCTTGTTGCTGCGCAATGCGAGTCACATCTACCGAAGCACGCATCGTCCTTTCGTTACGGGCGTGGAGGTTTTCGTTTCGAAGTTGCTACTCCATCATTCAGATGTCGATCTGCTTGACTGCTCTTCTTTGTTCGTTTTTAAATATTTGGTAATACTCCTAATATTTCGTTCAGTATATAATGGCGACGGCACAGTCAAGCGAGGAGGATCCCACACCGCAAGGCCTGTTTTGTTGTAGAAATACTGAGACTGAAAGAAAGAAGGAAATAAACAAACATACATACAAACAAACAAACAAACAAACAAACAAATAAATAAATAAATAAAGATAGATAGATAGATAGATAGATAGATAGATAGATAGATAGATAGATAGATAGATAGATAGATAGATAGATAGATAGATAGATAGATAGATAGATAGATAGATAGATAGATAGATAGATAGATAGATAGATAGATAGATAGATACGGAGAATGAAACGCAGTTAGCATGCCTGCGTGTAAGTGCTCAGCTCTCGGCCTCCCGCCGGGATGATGGGAGAACGATAACGGAAGGCAAGCAATCTGGTGTTCTCCGTATGTATGCGTTTCTCCGCCGTTATCACCGAATGGGAAAATCCCGTCTGTGAGATACAGAACGACCGCAGTAGCGGTTGTGGTGGATGATTGCAGGTTTCTATTCAGACCGGTTCGATCACATTGCAAAAACAGGTGCAATCATGTTTCGCTTTCGTTTGTCGGGAACGTGAGAGATTCAAAGAGAGCATCGATACCTACCAATTGACTCTTTGCAAAACTCTGTTAGTTGGCTTGCCCGCAAGAATATTTTCCACACGGAAACTCACGTCCACAGACTACTTTTATTATATATATTTTTTTTCGCTCTAAGCGGGTTCACCCATCCCCATTCGGCGAAGGCGTGAGCATCACAACGGCTTTTCAAATATTGCTGCAGGAATGTCACGCCTGACTGCAAGCTCGTTATGGTGTACACAGAGAAAGGGAGATACGAAAAAAAAGGAAAGGGTACGAGTGTTGAAAGGAAAGAAATAGTTTGTCTGCTAGTCTGCGGCCGAGGCTGTTTGTGTGGAAAACATACCTGCTCGCGCATGCGCATTAACTATATTGCAATGTGTAATTTTAATCATGCGCACACTAAACAACTATAGGAGACAGCCTGCATAGCGAGACAATGCTGGCGCATGAGTCTGCATACGTATCTCCTGTGTTACTAACCATGAAACTGAGAATCCATCGATAAACGAATGTCGCTGGAACCAAAGCTTCGACGATGGGACTCGTCTTCGTCAGCGCAGTGACTGTTCTACCTCGGTCGTTCACGAATTCTATCCAACCAGCCCACCAACATGTTTTAAAAATTGAAGGTTTTGAAGCCATAAAAGTCGGCGAACAAGTAAAGTCGATAGAGCCAGAACGCTTCGACAAGAAGGCGTGTCTTCGTCAGTGTTGTTGCCCAGCTTGCCCTGACGGAGGTAAGTCATCTTGAACAGCAAGTGCAGGCTTTGAAGGAAAAAAAAAGTCGGTGAGCAAGGAAAGTCGGCAGGGTTCTGTTTGGTGTCACAGAAGTCTGGCAACATGGGGCAGTGCGCCCCAGTGATACGACACGGGCACACCACGGACGCTAGCACGGACGCGTGCAAAGTTGCGGGCAGTTTTTCCCTGTTGCTCAGTGAAGGCCCTCTGCGCCCTTCGGGCGCGGTAACCTAATCGTGGCTTCGCCCTCGCTTCGCGAGTGCGGCCATTTCGCTAACGCTCAATGGCCGCTTGGCAGGGTCTCGGTCACGCGCTACTGGCCGCTATCGCGGCCACCCGCTGTTTAGCCCGCGCGCCTGCCCTTTCGGGGCAGGCGTGCGTCCGTGCCCGTGTCACTGGGGCGCACGTAACCCACGAGCCGCTTCGCGCTTCTCAGTATTTTGCCAGCGTCAGTGGTGTGCCCCAAGTTGCCAGACTTCTGTGACTCCAAACGGAACCCTGCCGGAAAGTCGATACACTCTAAAAAATCCCATGCTTACCTAAGCGTGTGTTTTAAGTTTTTTTACACGCCTAAAGTATGCGTGATATTTCTCCACGCTTACCGATCACGCCTACTAAGAGTGATGAGCGCCATACTCTTCACGCATAGCAGCAGTGGCGGATCCAGAGGGGGGGCGGTAGGGGCGATCGCCCCCCCCCAAAGCATGTGTCAGCCCTCCCCCCCGCCTGTAGTGCCTGTCTCTCTCCTCATCTCTAACCTACCAACCCCCCCCCCCCCCCGGTCAGACCAAGGAACCGCCCCCCCCCAAAGTTGCCACCTGGATCCGCCCCTGCAGGCGTGACATACGAACCACTTTTCCTGCGCTTATCATGGCGTGACGGCTGTGCACGCTTAAAAACGGCGCCGGTTATCCTCGCCAAAGGAGGAAAGAGACGGAGTGGGGGAGTGACGCCACTCCTTCTCCCGTCTCTCCCTTGCGGTCAGCTTGAAGCACCGGTCGATGCCGGCGAGGGCCACTTCTTCGAAGCAAGCTTTGCTCAGAAAGCTGTTCTTTCCTCTCCACCTCGTGAACTTGACAAGTGCTGAATGTCCTGCAGAGAAATTGCGCGAGATAATACCGCGAAAGATGCTGAAACTAACTTACTAACAAGCGCTTTTGGTAAGCCGTGGTCCATTTGAAGGATGCAAAACAATATAAGGCACATTTTGGCAGACAGGCATTAAACAAAAAATGCACATTTCGCACAACCCATGTGGTAAGCTGACACAAGAAACCGTTGCAAATCCTTAACGTTTGCTGTCATTGAGTACGACAGAAAGATAACTAACGTTCTTACCTATATACTCCAACCGTCCGTGAATCGTAGATGAGTGGCCGCAGTATACACACCATCCGTGGGGAATGGCTGCAGCCTGCTCCAGAACCATCAGACCGTGGCGGGTTTTCTCGCATGAACTCGGCACAATCACAATCCGTGTGCTCGCAACGCCCGCGTTGCACGCCACGAATGTCTACGGAAGTAAACATGGCAGAAACCTCTGCCTTGCAGTGCCTGAACGGTGTTACAACCCAAGGAACCCGCAACAAACGCAGTCTTTCAGAAGCGCGCCCTTCGAGAGCCTTCCGAAGTAAAGTTCCGTAATCGCCGCAACAGGCGCGGGAAGAAGGCGAGGCGAATGCGCATGCGCCTCGTCATGGTCATCGTTGAGAACGCTCGCCCTTCGGGCAGACGGCGCCGCTTATCCCGGCTCCCATATTAGGATTTCTATATGCGTGACGGCAAATGTTTACGCGTGTTCGCCGCGGGATTGTAAGCGTGTGATATCCGTTGCACACGCGTACACGGCTGGCCCACGCTTGCACATGACAGAACCACGGCACGCAGCCTTGCCCTCACGCTGACCTGAAGGAACCGCACGCTTAATTTTGGTCACGGGGGGCTTGAAACGTCATCCACGGCTCATTTACATGTACATCACGCTTAAATTTACAGTTTAGCGTGACATTAAGCATGGTATTTTTTAGAGTGTAGAGCCAGAGCGCTTCGACAAGAAGTCGTGTCTTCACCAGGGTTGCTGCCCAGTCTGCCCTGACGAAGGTAAGTCATCTTCAATAGCAAGTGCAGGCTTTGAAGCGAAAAAAAAAAAGGTCAACAAGTAAAGTCGATAGAGCCAGAGCGCTTCGACAAGAAGGCATGTCTTCACCAGGGTTGCTGCCGCAGCCTGCCCTGAAGAAAACAAGTCATCTTGAAGAGTCGCTGCCCTGGCAAAGTCTGCTTGAACAGTTACCGCTTTGACAAAGCCAAGTCTTTTTGTCCAAACGTTTTGGCTCCAGCGACAGTCTTTGTCCCACGACGTCTCATGACCTAAAGCCGTCGCCTTCCCCCGCACTTTCAGCCTGTTTGGATAACATGTATTAAACTCCCACTCACTCGCCAGGTTACGAGGATATAGCAAGGCTTTTATCGTATACTTGAGCTGTTGCAAAAAGTAGCAAGCACCGTTTTGTACGCTGAATGCCTCGCACAAACACCATCTACGTCCCGCCGGCGCTACGCCACGACGCACACGTCAACGCATGTACCTCTCATCATGTCACAGGTTTCCGCAACTCGGCGGGACGTTCAATGCCACGGATGCCATGAACGCAACGAGTATCGCAGCTGGCCCACGTACATAACGGGCACGCCGAGGCACTCTGTTGGCAACGGTGAAGACTTTGAACCGTTCGCGCGGTTCAAAGCGTCACGATCGAAACGCATCAGTCTTACGCTGGTCTCACATTATGTCGTGACCGTTGGGATGTGCGACTTTCACGACAGCGTGCGCAGCTGGGGTAGCGTTGGTGCGACGTGACGGCCTTTACGACGTGACTCGCAGAGGTCCTCACATGCGGGCCACGTGCACCGTGCCCGCTCGGATCATGGTTGACAGGGTGAGCATGAGGATGAACACGATGAGCATCACCCCGACGCCGCCGTACCAGTATCGAAGCCACTTGCGGCGCGACGACGCCAGCACGGAGTCCTCGATGCTCCAGCTCTCCGTAGACTTCATGGCTCGCTTGTTAGTTTGCTTGATTTCCCTTATGAATGGCTCACACCCACTACGGTAGATTGCCGAAGAATTTGTCAGTCACAATAATTAGCCAAATGCAAACTGCACGAGTGCTAATGACGTTGATATTACCAAAATAAATGTTATATAATAGAAACGTTTAATTAAGTATGTAGCAAGAAATAAACTATGATGTCTGCCTTCCTCGTCTTCCTCCTCGGACGCGAAGCATAGTGCTGTGCTGCAACAAGTTACCCCAGTTCCACCAAGGAGCATTAAAAAAAGTGCTTTTATTTTTACTTCTCAGACGCTCAGGCTCTTGCAAACAAAGTCGTATCCCACACTCTCCGTCTTCAGTAGTTACACGGAAGTGTCCCCTCTGTGTCCCGACTGTGGTGCGGTTAGCAATTTTAGGCACATGCTCTGGGAGTGCCCCTCCTTACAGCACCATAAGGACCATCGGATTAACGGGGGAACCATTTAATTAATTTCTCAAGAGCCACGACTAGTTTGATCAACTCCGGGCTCTCCTGAAGGCCTACGATGCGGCGGTGAGGCTTGGCCTCCCTGTCCCAGCGTGGGAGCGGCTCGCACTCTTGCCCCTATAAAAACTGGGTGAAGATTCTTCCGGACTCGAATAAAGTTTACTACCTGCCTACCTACGTTCTTCTTGAGTTCCACCCAGACTTCCTTGCGCGCAGACCACACTGCAATGCTTGTATACTGTGTATCATATGTGTCGGCTTATCTGCCCTGTGATCGCTTCACGATACCGGTGAGGCAAGGTGATCTACGAAGGTTGAATGACATTCGTACGACGTATGCTGAGCCAGATATGAACGATGCGAAGATAAAATTTAACTATACGCTCTCGCAGTTGCAAGTTTACAGACAACGGCCAATTTGATATAACACCTGCCACATGTCATAGGGATTCTGTGCACAACGCCGGGCTTGCTCGTTGCAAGAACCTTCGTGCCTAAAGTCGGCCTTAGACAAAATTGTGTCGTCACAAATGCATCACAAGTGCCCTCAGTGTCTGCGTTTCCCATTTATTGTATGTTTATACCGTCACTATACGCTGCTAGTAAACGTTCTATATGTCGTATGATCAAGCTATAAGGTCATGGTAGCTCTCGAAAATTTCATAACTGTTCGGTGAATAATTAAACCAAGTTTCATCCTTCAGCGTTTGCGCGTCCACTAGAACTCCCCAGAATCGGTTGCCGGACACCAGTCGTAACACAATGACACCACGCAGACGTGATGATTTCTGTTCTTCTGCGCCTTGGAGATACGACAGGCGCGTCTCAACCAGGTGTGTAGAGCATCATCAAAAGGACCGTCGGAATTTTTGCCTACCCACAAGCTCACCCATGTCCTTTATCGGTTCCAAAGCCAACGCCGCGAAAGCGTTCAGTGTGATGCCGACAATGCGGTCCAGGTACCACAAGCCTTCCGTCTTCACGGTGACGTAGCCCAGCTGGAGAACCTTAAAGTCTCTGAACGTCGTGTCGCCGGTGGCGTCGTCGACTAGGAGTTCCAGGCGCCACCTGAGGGAGTCGATCCACACCGATACGTTCACACCCACTGAAAGCAGCGGGATATTCACAGTCCGCGAGATCTGCAGTTCTGTAAAGGTGGCTTCGTAGGCGAAGCCCCTTTCCTCCTTTGCCTTGAAACCAGATGCCAGCGTTGCCAGTAAGCCAGCATGGAACACTTCTGGAGTAACCTGAATTTTCGCGTCGGCCAACATCAACGCGGCGTTCCATTGATTCCGTGACGGAACGTCGTGTGTCAGAACTGAAAGAGACAGAGAGCGCCATAATTTTACGTGTTTCCAGAACCTGTATACATCTTACTTTTGCTATAGCATTTATATAAACACTCCAGACGCGTTTTTGCCGTCGCCGTCGGCGTCACCGTGAGGTTCCGTATAAAGCCTAAGCCTAAAGGCGATAACATCGCCCTGCGCGTCGTATATGTTCTATGTGCGACTGCAAGCGTGTGAGGGTAGACGACAATCGCTGCTCAAGCGGAGATAAAAGCGCATCGCCCGTCCGCCGTGCATCGCAGCAAGAGCGACAAAGAAATAAAGTTTTATAGTGCTAAGGAGAGCAAACACTCAGCCTGTGTTTACCTGTGTCAATAAAAACGAAGATAATCGAAGCAAGTACATTGAAACGCTTGGAGTCCATTTCTTGCATCCGGGACTCCGGGTGAATTTCGGGGCAGACTGAGGAGCTCCTCAAGGCATCGGGCTGCAGAGCGCTACGCCCCGGCCCTGTACGTGAAGCAGTGCATATTTTATGTCGTTATACGTTCTCTAAAGTGCAACTGGCAATTTTGAGCATACCTCAATACATGACAATGTCTCACCACGTGGCGCATGCCCACTAGTGGACTTCGCCCCTAAGGGATATTGGCCGGCCATACAGGCAAAAAAAAGTGCTTTTCGTTAGTAAACAAAATATAAATGAGGTATATATGTTGCGTCGCGCGTACTTTGCGTCGCGCGTACTTTGCGTCAATAGGTGGTATTCACCCCCGAGCAACCCTGTTCTCCCGCAGCATACCCGCACGGCATGCCGGGAAGGCACTACTTCCGGGTGTTCTGCGCCGCCATATCTGAGGCCGTGCCCCCCATGTGTGCCTCTGCGCGATACGCGAGTTAAGCCGTTTTTTGCGCCCGCCACCCAAAATCACGGTTAATTGCGCCGTATTTGGGTACAGCAATCGCACAAAACCGGAGAGTGACACGCGTGAGAACGCAAGAACGGTTAAATTTTATTCGTTGCCGAACGTTATTCGCGGTCAATGTAGCCGTGCTCTGGAGGTCTCGGCGAAGCGTCGTGACGAATGTTTCAGCCGCCTTCACCGCGCTCCAAAGGCTGTGTGGTAAGCGCCTGAGAGTGGTTTACCTGCAAATAGAAACTCAGTTGAGTTCATATTCTGACAGCTGTGTATAAAAAAGGAGAAAAGCCGTGGACGAAACACGAAAAAAAAAAAATCGCGTTGACACAGTAAATGCATTAAGATTCTGCCGCACTGCACTGGCGAAAACATCTGCGAAAAGCATGACACAGTAAAGTACTCAACGTTAGACTGTCCATATTTACACATGCGCGGTACATTGCGAGCTAAAATGAGACGCACACGCTTTTGTTTTTCTCGCTAAAGTGGACTTCTGGCTGCGAGTTTTGTACACTTGCATCAAAACACAGGTGACTTGCAACCTTGGTCTCGTTAAATAATTTAACGCCCTAGAGATACATTTTCATCGCGATCGATCAAAGCTGTAGGTGAGTCAATCACGTCGAAATTTAAGTCTCGTTCGCACTCGACTGCAATCGAAAGTACCCCACGTAGCGGTGCTTTTACATGCATTACTTCGCAAGCGCTGTTAACACCGCTGCTTCAACCAGGTTCGTAGAGAATCGCACTGCCATCAAATTGTTTGGTAGGCTCACCCTTCGCGCTCACAGCTGAAATTTAAGTTCAACGCTAAAGATTATCTTACCTTTGCGCGAACAACGGCGCAGTCGCCGTAACTTTTCAGCGAGGGTTCCTGGACAAACCCACTCTTCCAAAGATTTCTTGGCTTTCAGTTGTTCATGCGTCACAAAACTGGTAGCGTGCACCAAGTACTCCTTGATGTCTGAAAGTTCCACCTTCGGTACGAGTGCAATCTCGAATGAGGCTTAATTCCTTGCTCGTCAGAACAGCTGGTTAGAATGAGTGGGTCAACGCCACCGCTGAGAGCCACTTTGTCCGTGTATCGCTGTATCGCATCGGCGTCCAATTTCTCGGCGTACACGCTCAAGCGAGACGAGTGCTCATCGCCCATGGCTGCAGCAGCTTCACAACCGGTAAATGCAATACTTTTTGAGCCAAATAAATTAAAACAAGAGGAATGTGGAGCAAATACAGCTTGTAGGCAGCGCACGGTGAATGCACCAGTCGGGACGGACGGCCTTCAAAATGGCGGTCGCACGGTTGCCAGCACAGCCGGCGCACTTTCCGCTCTCGCTTCCGCCAACCTGACGTCACGTGAATACAACCTATACTGCACTGAAGTAGCCTTGAGAGGGGGGGGGGGTGAACCCCCCCCCCCCCCCGAAAAAAAAGTCTGGCTACGCGAAAAGACAAATCCGTGACCAATGATTTATCAGCTCACCTAAAGATATCTCCAAATGTGCTCGTCTCGGTTAGTAAGGCCCCTAGAATACATTCTGGGCAGCTGCTATGTCTCAAAATACGGCCCAAGGTCAACCACAACCACTATTATCATCATCACCATCAGCCATACAAATGAAAACGGAAATCAGCATTAAAGAAATGACGAAGTTAATTCCATAATTTTCAATATATATATATATATATATATATATATATATATATATATATATATATATATATATATATATTAGTCATTTAGAGAAGACCACACTCGAGAGCTTACAACAAGCGTTTTAAAACCCGTGCTGACAAGGGACGCAGAAATTGAATCACGGTGTTAAACAAGGGACGTTCTACCTGCCAGGAACTTGGGCGCACGTCTTATTTACTTTTCACATAGACGCTTTTGTGCCATTCCTGGGCAACGGCAACCTTCCAGCCTACCTACTGAGGCTTTCTGGACAGCTCGCAACGTCAATGTGTCACATATTCGTCGAAGCCATGGCTAACATATCATGCTAGAGACCTTAACATATCATGCTAGAGACCA
The DNA here is from genome assembly GCF_013339695.2 of Rhipicephalus sanguineus. Lineage (NCBI taxonomy): Eukaryota > Metazoa > Arthropoda > Arachnida > Ixodida > Ixodidae > Rhipicephalus > Rhipicephalus sanguineus. Next base: position 39,640,927 of record NC_051179.1, on the reverse strand, counting down.
GGGGCGTAGCCAGAAATTTTTTTCGGGGGGAGGGGGGTTCAACCATACCTTATGTATGTTCGTGCGTGCGTTTGTATGTGTGCGTGTGTATATACGCAAGCAAAATTGAAAAATTTCGGGGGGGGGGGGGGTTGAACCCCCCCACCCCTCCCCCCCTGGCTACGCCCCTGGTAGAGACAAACAGATATGGTGCACGCATTGGCAAAAATCTATAACGATGTCTATATATGCACTACGAAAATATTTACTTCAGTGTAGGTGCCTCCAATGAAGAAAGAACTCTTCCTCAGTCTTTGACTGGCTTCTACAGTGAGGGATCTGAGCCCCCATTAGGCTACCGAGTTCCGAATCAGTGGCGTAAATCAAGGGGGAGGGGGTCAGGGGTGTCCTGACCCCCCTTGTGCTCAGGTTGGGGGGGGGGGGACTCCCCTTGCAAGTGTCCCCCCTTGAGATTTAGCTTTCAAACATCATATTTGAATTGCTTGAGCATCGCGCACTCGCTGAAAAACCATCTCTGAAATTTAATTCCAAAGAGCACAAACGAAGTACAGTGCTTTGTTCGTTTCAAAAAAGCACTGACAGCACGAGCTTCCTGAAATGCTACGGGTACTTCTGAGTCTGGCGTGTCGCAAATGTTCAGTACGCTGCGCTTTAAAATGGTAAGTAAATAAGGAATCCCGATCATCTACCGTTGTTTATTTATGTCGATGGTTTTCTTGGAAGCCATTGACAATGAAATATGAATCCGATTGCTCCACCATGATAGTGTTATTTAAAAAACAATCACCGGTGAATATAAACATGCTGACTGCAGAGCAGCATTTGGGTTCTGGTACAAACAAAAATGGACATCAAGCACGCAGCGCATTCGAGGAAACGTGTAGGTATGTACAGGATGTAAAATTGAGCTGAAGTTAAAGCAAAGCTGCACTTTTACGCGCAAATTTTCTGAGGACCACTCTTTGAGAATTTTTCCCCGGCCTTTTTCTGCACGCCATGAAGCCTGACCTGGAGGTCGTGGACCTGGCCTGACTGTGTCCTTGAAAAATGCTTGAAGACATGTTTGGACATGTAGCGATGTAGCCGCATCGACATCACCACTAACTCGAAATATGGCCGCGCCCTTGTGAAGCTGAAAATGTGCGCTTCTAACAACAGTCCGTGAAGCTCGTTTGTAATGTATAACTCAGTTGTTAGGAAGTGCTCGCTGGCTTGTGACCATCTGCGTTCGGTGCGGAGACTTCTGTGGACACTTCGCTCTGCAAATCACACTCAAGGCGGTGCACGCTGCGAAGATACCGCTAGGACGCTTCGAGAACATCGGTGTACCAATGGTAGGTCGTTTCGTTCTCCGCGAACTAGAAAATCAATGACCACTTTTCGTTGGTGTGCAAAAATAAGGTTTCAGTGCATTACCAGATGATGGAGACGTAATCGTGAGTCATTTTACGTGGTAATTTGCTCTTGTCACCCTGACGCCGCTGCCGCAGAAAGGAGCCAAGCGATGTGTTACGCAACGAGCGCAGAACCGTCATACAAGCCAAAAACGAGGAAAACGAAAGTTGGGAAGCAGAGAAGGAACCAGTACAGGGAACTCATGAAAGGTATGCTAGCTTATCTCGTTAATCTATCGACGGTCACAAACTATTAATCGCCTCTGAAATTAAACGCAGAGCAAAAGCGACTCATTGTTGCTTACAAGCCGTAGCTGCTCGGAGGATCTGTAAAATACATATTTGAAATGCAAATTACAACAATTCTTTAAAAGCTGTGTGTGTTCTTTTTCTTTTCTTTAGTGGGGTGAGAATTAGTTGGTTTCGTTCTTTGGTAACGCCGTTGCTGTAGTAGAAGCGTGTTGTTTTTCAATTTATCTGTTAATGCACCTTTTTCAGCCCCAGCAAAGGCACTCACTCGAAGTGCAAATTTGAGGCTGTACATTAAAACTGACTGGTTTCTTTCCAGTCCTCGAGGCGCACAAAATGAAACTGGAAGGAACTGGCCAGCTTTCGAATGGAAACACTTACCACAGGAAGGAAATTATATTGACCATTCCGTCAACGTGCAACGTTATATCATTGCCAATTAACTGCGCCGGCTGCACCATCACTTGCGAAAAATGTGCCTACAACACTGAAGTGCCCACTGTAGACAATTACGTAAGTAGCATCTCATCCTTGTCCCATCTGATCATCGATCATTATACTTCAATCTGGAATGTAAGTACTATGAAGCACACACAGCACAGTGTTGTAACATCCTTGTGCGGAAGCTTGGGTCAATTCAATTGCATTCGGTAAACTAATCATATATGTTGAAAGAGGAGGGAAAATAAAGATTCACTAATACAAATTGGGAATATTACCACTGCTAATGCATAATTGGGTCCACATGATTAACATGTTGTGGTACTAGTCTACATGTAAAAGGCCTTTAATATAGGATTTCGGTGCATTTACTTCTTATGCCTTATTAGCATTTTCTTGCCAGTTATTTTCATCTGCATTGCTCTTCAATAGGAAACCAAGTTAGATATAAAAATGACCACAAGTTTTGTCTGAGCTGAGCAGCCTCAAAATGCAATGGAATGACAGCAGGCCAATCCTCATTTTTATAGTATTTCATAGTGTCTACAATCCAGGGAAATATAGACATTTAAGGGGAAAATAATGAAAATCTTTATCCCGGTTGTTTTAGATCGGGACACTGGTACCTACAGTAAAGTGCAAATTTTGAGCTGAACTTACTCACGTGATTTGGGATGCAAACGCAAATCAGTAAGCTGCACCCATGCAGTTATCACCTTCCTGCTGAAGGATGAAGGCTTCAAAATTTAATCTGTTCCTGTCTGTGCGCATTGTTCGCCAACATCTTTAGATTACGTGTGTAATCGGTGCTACTGAACGATACACAAGAACGTAGAAGGATCGAGGCTGCCTTAGATCGGGGACGCTGGTACCTACAGCAAAATGAAAATTTTGAAATGAGTATTTTTTGTCAGACTGGTACTTGCGTGGCAGTTTGAGTACGCCTATAATACTATTTAAAAAAAAAAAGAGAGGTAGGAACCTTGAGAAATTGAGGAACTTGATTATGGTAGACACCCCATTATTTGACTCTACTGTGGTTTTGAATCGTTGTCTGTCTCCAGTAAATAGCTGTCTACACTGATAGCACATTGAACCACGCTTACAGGATGAAGTCGCCACTACTGCAGACATGCCATCGACTTCAAGCCAGGGCCTTTTGAGAGATCCGCCATCTGCAGAGGAAGAGGACTTAGTGGCTATACAAGGCAATGCAGACATCATGCCACCTGTATTGCCCTTCGCACCTCATGTTGCCGAACACTTTGACGTTGACCTTACGGAAGATGATCTGCACGGACCGCTGGAAGAGCCTGCGACTTCAAAGCCAGCTGTTTCATCGGCTTCCAAAAAGAAGACTGATTCCTCCACGTTTCGGCTGTCTCCTTCGCAGCACGATAAGGTTGCCAAGATTAAGAAGGCAGACCTCGAAAGGCTGGCTCAAGAGATGCAGTTTCGTATGAGCATACGAGCTTTCGTCGAAGTATGTGTACATGCAAATATGGTGAGTATGTCTATCACTGTAGCTGACGAGTTTCGTTATTGTTAACCCTCTGAGCTGATTGTTGCAATTAAGCAGCGTCTTTTAATATTTTTAGAGAAAATTTAAGATGTTGTGTTTACAAGACAGCCAGAAATTACTTGCCGTCTACACAGCAAATCATGCGGCATGCGCAAGGAAGGGGCCACGACAGGTAGTGGTTGATTTCATGAAAGTGTGCCTATTTACAATCTCGAAGGCTGCATAATGTGGGTTCGGCAGCAGCCCACGGGGTGCAAGCATCGTGCGCGTCCGATCCTGTAGTAGCGGCCAATACAGACAGACAAATGAAGAGAAAATGCTTAAGGCCATGACGCATGGCAACATAACTTTTTGGCCATGTATCGCCCCTTTCCATACACCCCTGTGTAGATTCCAGTGTGCTCATGGCAATGAAGGAAGAAAAGAAACTGCATCTCGTGCAATAACTCTGTCTATTCTCTGCGGATTCGAGCAGCTTTCGCGACTGAAGACTTGCAAGTCAGTAGAGTCTTTTTAGTGAGGTCGTTCTATAGTACCTCTTAATGATTGCTTTTAAAGCTCACTTTGTAGGGCACAGAACCATAGTCATTAATGAGTTCTATGAGGGAGGTAGGTACTGTGTACTTACATCGAGGAAATGGTTCACGGGAGTGGGAAAGCAACGGGGTAAACAAGGACAAGAAGCAATTCCTATTAGCATAGTCTTCCTTGTTTACCTTTGTGGGATCCTTAGCTGAGTAAGTGTTCACATAAAATTTCCTCACCATTCATAAAATCTTTGCTTATGGTACATAGGTGTAGGGAAACTTGTGCCACCGTGCAAAGCTCACTAGAGGACAGTGCAGCAGAGAGGGCTGCTATGACATTATTTTTATTTTGGTGATCCGATGGCAACTTTATCGCCATTAACACTTTTTTCAGCTGGACAAGGCCTTGTCTGCACTGCACTACCATCGACATCGAACTAGGGAACAGAAGAAAGGCATTACTGTCGTCGATATTGGAATCTACAATTCGCTCATCAGAGGCTACGCTGCGAAGGTGACACTCATTCTGTCCATAACTGACAATACGTTTCGCTGGTTTCTATTGTTCTCGAAATCGATGCGCAGTGTCGTGAAGGTTTCTCAACATGGGGTCAGTATAGAGTGTTTGTGCCTAGCATTGCCTAGAGCCTTATTAGATGCGAAGCATCTTATAGCGGAGCTCAAACCGGTGGTGATAGTGTTGTGCGGCATGACCACTCTTACTGCGCATGCGCAGACCCTCTCCACATGCATCCTTCCCACACACCTTCTCTCCACTCCCCCTTTGAAATGTGGGCTCGACATGCTGAAACGCTGCTTCGCATCGCCTCGTGATCCCCTTTAGCGGGAGGTGGTGCGCCCCTCTACTGCGCAACGCCACGATGAGCGCCAGCACATGCGCGTCCCCTCCCCCCTCTCTCCTCTCCTGCGCTCCCCCCCTCGCGTGCCTGACGACCGCGTGAGAATTAACGGCAAGGCTAGAGGGAAGACATGACGTGCATAGCGTTCTTCTTCGCGTTCCACGACGTGAGGTCGGTAGCATGCCCAACGAATGCCAACGGAATGCGATCGTGCAAGTGCTCCGGCTTCGCATTGCCTCAGGGTCCCATTTAGCGGGAGATGGTGTAATTTCTTCTTGTTGTTGTGTTTCATGACCGATCAATGCTTTTGTCTTGCAGGGAAAGTTGTCTCGTGTTCAGGAGATCATGCACACCATGGAGCACGATCGCATAAAGCCAAACGCTGCCACGTTTGCGTCTCTTCTCGAGTGCCACACATTGCAGAGCAACTTTTCACGGGAAAATGTGGAGAAAGTCATCGAGGAAATGAAGGCTCATGTGAGGCCCTCACTCACTTTATTATGTCCTTCTTTCTCTTCTCGTAACTGAACGTGGTTGTATTATGCCTACTGTTACACTGATGGAAGAACTTAAGAATATGCATAAAAGAGCAAAATGTGGATTGATAGGATGCAGTCGTTGGTCGCTTTACCAGTCCTAACTGAACGTGACTTGTGTAAAAGCAGACACTGTCATTATTAACATGTTGCAATCATTTGCTTTTGCCAGTATCCGTGTTTTACGATGATTGTATGCACTCCGTCCGCACAGTAGAGATTTGGAGGTTATCAAAAATATTTGAGAAAACGCTAAGAACAGTGCAATGATCTAAAGAATGAAATGTAACAGTGATAACATTAAGTGACAAGAAGACCATGGTAGGGATTAACGAGCGCAAATATGTACTTTATAGTTCAGATCAGTCTTTCAACAGGTTTCATTGCTAATTTTGGTTACGCGCTTAAAGTTGTTAGGTGCTGCCTGAATAGTGTTTCGATCTAGGGAGTGATTTGTGAAGTATGCTGTGTCATAGTTTCACAATTCCTGCATGGCTTGCCTTAATTAAATGCGCTGTACTGTAAGATTATGAGCAGTAGACGTTGTACTTTGCAAGAGGTTTTTTCAGTAAAGCCTACATGTTTTCCTGCTTCTTTGCATGTTTAATGCTTCTTTCCTGTTATTACCTTTAGGATATCATCCCTCAGCAGCTGTTCAGGGATTGCAAGTTCTTTGGAAATCAGCGGGAGCGTGTGCTTGAGGTAACACTCTCTGTGTGCTTCTAGCATCCCTTTACTGATTTCTTGAAGAGGAAAGTGACGTGGAATTTTGCATCGTCATTCCTTTTTTCTCTATTAAATCAAGATTCAAGCTCTCAACTTTCTCTTAGTTTTAAATAAGCAGCGTAAATACAGTTGCAGTAACCTTGTTGATTGCACAGTGTTGATAATTCTACACTTTATTAGCCTCTAAAAAGCACTCGTTAATTGACTTGCATACATGGCGATAAATGCCGATGTTAGAATGACCAGTGCGCTCTGATCTTGCGGTCAGTCCTGAACATCTAGGCATACGCTGGTTCCCAATCTTTTGGGTTCTTCGTCATCACTAGAGAGTGACAATGGCAGCTTTTCTTTTTTGTATTTGGTCGTCAAAGACAGTAACATCTGCTAGCTTTCTTACGATGCATTCAGACTCGTAGTTTAAGATTTTTGCCATAAGGCTGCTTTATTTCTAGGCTATCTTAAAATGGAGTTTGGACCTTTTGTGTAGTTGCCCTTTAACTGGTGGGAATTGGGACTGTGGAAGTATATTCCCCCCCCCCCCTTTCTTCTGTGGTCTTAAGAAATTTGTGTCATTGAAATACTGTGACTTGCCGATGTTTACAATGACATAGTTTTGACGTGCCATTTGATATTTATGTAAATTTTAAAGGAAAACCGAGGACTGTGCAATGAGGGAGAACAACAGGTGTCTAGTCTAGGTTGCAACATGGATAGATGTAATATGTTGGCTGATAATTGAACTTGGACATGTCGCTACACCAAATGCAGTATTGGTGATTGCTAGAATAGCGAACTTGCATCTCCGAAGGAACAAGTTACAGTCCTAGGAATGGGTTGAGCTGGTAGAAAATTGTGATAACTGTATCAATCCAAGAGATTCTTAGCGCTGCAGTGTATTTTGAGTAGGCCTGTGCTTCTGTTGCTAATGATTCGCAATCTTAGTTTCTCATGCTGGTAATTTTGCGCATGTTCAACAGGCCATTCAGAAGGTGATGCCGGACTTTGTGCCAGAGCCGTCCACATTCCCAAGAAACTACGACTGCAAGCTCTTGCGCAAGCTGAAGAACCAAAAAACACTGGTATGGGGCTCAACATGTGATACGGTCCCTTAGCTTGACATGTTTGGCTTTTAATGCTTGGGGCCACCTTTAGTGCGTTTTAGGCAAATGAAATTTAAAGCTTTCACGCTTTTTGCCGCAGCACAAACCTCATGAGACTCCTGGTGACCTGCCCACCCTGGAGGAACTTCGTCAGTGCGCCCGTGAACAGATGGGCTTGGAGACCGATGGCCAAGTCACCGTGCAGTCAGTGGCGAAGTTGACCAATCCCTCCGAGAAAGTCCTTCAGATGGTCAGCAAATATCTTTGGTTTTATCGGTGCTAGATTACAGTTGGTGTGAAAGCGCTTGACGCTTGGAAGTTTCACTGTAAAGGAATACCGCTGTACCCGTGGTGCACTTAGGAATAGGAAACCATCAGTGCCAACACTCAGCTAAGATTCTTTTGCATGACTGTGAACTTATACCAGATGTTCTAGTGGAAAAGCTAAAGTGACTGTAAAATGCAGAGTAGTTCAAATGTGTTGTTTTTGCAGTGGACATTTATATTACCAATAATTAGCAACATCGATTAATTAGCAACTGGTTAAAAATAGAAAACTCGCAAATTAAACCTTTCAACTAGCAACTACTGGTGATCTTCTGAGGTGTTCAAGCGTGACGCTATACTTTGCTGTTGTTATCAATGCTATTGCTCTTTAGGCAACAGTGGCAAACTTCTTTACGGCCAATGTTGTTGTACAGAGTCTTGACACTACGCGATGTTTCTCAACAACTTTCTGATCGTCATTTTCTTGTACGTGAGAAATGTATGGCATAGTTTATACAACTGAAAATCTGCGTCAGTAGGTCCTCCTTTATAAAGTAAAGCCCCTTTAATACGTTTCTCACGGCACCTTGTAATAAGTACGCAGTAGCCACAAAGCGTATGACATGAACATGCAGTTAAAATTGGCAAAACGTGCTGCCAAATAATGACACAGATGCATTGCACACAGCTCTACCTCAGAACTTATTCATCAGTTTAAGGCTTAAAGAAGTCCTTGATGGAATTCTAGTGTTTCTTTCATACATCTGCCAGAAGCAGACTCTTTTGGAGCACTTAGATGGCCTTGTGCAGGGGTGTAACGGCTGCGCCAATTTGATACAATCCCTTACTTTTGCGCCAAGCTGAGCCAAAACCATGCAATTTGTTGAAATTGCGCCACACTGCACCAAAATGCCTGACTAGACTCAAAATTTTCTCAGTTGCGCTAATTTTAGCAAAAATGGAGGCCGCATCGGCCACCTGCAGTTCGAACACCATCATCCAATCCAATCCAGACGTGCATACCCTAACCCTAACCCCACCGCAAGAAAAAAAAAAGACGGTGATTCTAAAATTTCCTGGCCTTGTTCTATCATGTACAGAACGCCTTTTGAGTTAATTTCGCCGCAGTACACCGGTGTCTTGCGGAAAAGCATACTAAAGTTTAGAAGGGGTTTTAGTACTAGCAGTCACGGGGCACAACACATTTTGTTCCTTAATTGCTCATGCGTGCTTGCGCTGTTTAATTACGAGTACTAGTATGATCGCTGACGCCTAAAAGAATTACTGGCAATCATTCAGAGCTGCATATGACGTTTCTGCAGCCCTGAGAAGCAATAAAGAAAAACATACGCCAGTTTTCTTTTTTTGTCACGCCCACTCTCCTGCATTAGAATCTCCCGAATTTTGAGGTCGCCAGGTCCACCTTAGCATTTTCAGCGCCTGTCAAATGATTTGACAGACGCTGCAAATGCTAATGTGGACTTCGTCATTGTTTGCACTGTGGGGTGGTTCAACACACTGCTTTTATTGAAATAGCAGTACTCACGTGCACTTTGCATGTATTAGCTATGTTGAATGGTTTGTACATACTTTTTATTTATTTATTTTTTTCAAAAAGTAAGCCGTCTTTGTTTTACTGCTCCAAACTTGGGATTTCATGCTAAAAAATGGAGTGTTTTCCTGCACCAAATTTGGGTTTTTGTGCTCCAAAAGCAACATTTTGCTGCTCCAAAAATTGTTCCAAATCCTATTTCGGCTGTTGCACCCCTGCTTGTGGTAGTGACACTTTGTAAGAACGTGTGAAAAGGAGATTTTAATATGTAGATGTCTTTAGACTATTTGCTGGGACAGGTCGCCAGAAACGTTATGAAGAGGAAGATATGTAAGCATTGTTCTACTCTAGCACTATTCGCGGGATCGAATCCCGGCTACCGCGACCGCGTTTTCGATGGAGGCGAAAATGCTTGAGGCCTGTGTACTTAGATTTAGGCGCATGTTAAAAAACCACAGGTGGTCGAAATGTCCGGAGCCCTCCACTACGCTGTCCCTCATAATCATATCGTGGTTTTGGGACATTAACCCAACACCACTACTACTGTTCTTTGGTATTTCCACATGTCTGCCTAAGTCTGCTACATCACTTTGCTTAGTTGTAAAGTTTTTGGCGGCCTTTGTTATGTTTTTGTGGTGGGAACATGGTTACTGGGCAGCACATTTTTGAGAGACTTCTGTGGTGTTCTCTCTTCCCAACAGAGGAAACAGGTTCAGGAACTGGAAGCATCGTGGAAAGTGAAGCTTAAGGATGCCTTTGTGAAAAATACCAGGTCACTTCTTAGCCATTCGTACAGTAAGTGTCATTTCATTGCAGCAAGCTGCCTTCTACCTTGTGACTGATCAGTCTTATCCTTTTTCAAGCCCTCAGAGATACTGGAACTGGTATATAAAAAGAGGAATTTGTCATACACCATGCTTACAGTAGAAAAAATGAATTGCAGCTGTATATGAAGTTTGTTGACAAACAGTAGCACTTGTGTCATTTTGGGTTTTTTAGCTTTCTTGCACTGCATTCATTTACATTAGTAGCTGTAGCTGTGCTGCGTTAGTAAAATGTTAACACTTTACTTATGGCACTGGCGCTAAAATTGCCACTTAAATCTCGTCAAATGCCTTTATGACGCCACGTGTTTCTGCCTCACAACCGCAGTCATTAAATAGCTGCCTCTAAGCATTTAAGTTATACTTTGTTGTCCAAATTATTTGCTTTTGAGGTGTCTGAACTTTGTCTGCATTTGTGATTTCCAGTGAATCGTGGGATGTCCTTGTATCCTTATCTGTGCGTCTTGGAGCCTGATGCCTACGTGAACATAATGCTGCAGGTGAACCTTTGCTTCTACAATACATGCTTTCTGTTAAACCAGTGTGTAGCACTGGTCCACTTCCGATTAGTCCATTTGAATGCATGTAATGCGCAAATGCTGTGGTTAGACAACCGCTGAACCAATCTTGACAGAATTTGTTGGCATTTAACTTTGACTTGGTCAGGTTGGTACATGCTTAGTGGGGAAACACAGTGGAAAAAAACGAGGACGAAGGAAACATGGTGCACTGGACGAGCGCTGTTTATAGACGTTGCATGCATCTTTGTTGGCAGCGCCATAGTCAAACGTGCATAACTTAATCCTGCATTAACTTGCATCCAAAGTGACAATTTTTGAAAAGTAAATACGCACAAATTTACGTAAAAAAAGTTCTGGAAGGTGACTAGTGTCATTTCATGCGGAATGCGATGTGTCAGCAGTTGAAATCCAGTGTAGTTTGCAACTTTACTGTAAAGGTTAAGTTCCTGGGTGCGTTAAAGTTGCCTTACTTTAAAAATATTTATATATGCATTTTCAGGAGGTACGAGCACTGGCCATGTCTTCCGAGACTTTCAGTCCATCCTTGCTCATATTACATCACGGTGTTGGAGTCAAGGTGATGACGCGGTACATGACCGCCGTGAAGGAGCGCAATGGAATTGCATCCAAGGTCGGTTCGTTTTAGGTGCTACTGCAGCTTCTACTTGAAATGTGCTCCCTTGTTTAGAGAGGCTGTCAAGCCAAATTTTTAAAATCGGTTCTTGCTTTGTGTAGATCAAGCAACGCAGCACTTTTCCACTATTTATGTTCAGCTTGGCATCATTTACGAGATACTATAGTGATGTGCATCTAAGGGTTAGAACACAAAATGTTTGTATGCTCATATTTGGGTTTATGCTAAAAGAGCCATGCTGGCTGGTTAAAAACTGATCTTGGGCTGCCTACTGCCGCACCCCTCATAGTCTGTGTGCTGCTTTGGGACGTTAGATTTTTTAATTTAAAATTTTCGTAACCCTCGATTCCTTAGACATTTGCGGAGCCCTTTGCAAACCTTAAAATTGGTTGGCAGCAAACAAATATTTGTGTATTGGCAATTCAGAAACGTTCAATTATTGAATCAAACATAAATAACAAGGCAAGCGCTGTTCAGTTCGTGCTCCAAAGTTAGAATAATTATACATGTAGTACGGTCTACTCTTGAAAAGAAAACAGCCTTACTGGTAATAAAGCTGTATGCAAAGCGAAACGTTGGTTTTGTCAAGAGAAAAAAGAATTGCTGATGGGGATGCATGGGGCTGATTTTTATTCGCCAGAAAGCAATCCCAGAAAGCAGAAAGCAGTCTTTGTGCCATCGGTAGTGGAATACGAATTGGGTGTTCCCTTTAACAGTGGACTGTAGTGTGCATCCCTTCCCTGGTATAGTTCTTTTCATGGTGCGTCGTCATAAGTCGACTAGGCACAATGTAGGTTATATATATATATATATTTTTTTTTTCACAGGTTAGCGCGCTGTACGACAAGTATCTCGAGTACTGCCTCGAGCCTGAGTTGTGGAGTACGTACACGGCGCGCGAATGTTGGCAGAGGCTCAACACCGAGAACTGCGAGGGACCTTCTCTGGTAAGGCTTCTGTGAAGCAGTTATTAATATGCATGTTGTAACTGGTTATACCAACTTGTAGCCTCAGATATCAGTCAGACAGGCATACTTGGTGTCACTTCAAGTGAGTGCACTACATCGCTGAGCTCATTTGCAGGGTGTCAAATGAAAAGGTTTAAGTGACGATTTTTGGGCGCAGGTATATAGTCTTGACGGCAGTGCTTTGTGAATATCAATTATGAATATAAAGTTAGTACATGGTAGAAGCTAATTTCAAGACCACTTTTTTTGTTCATGATTTTCAAATATTATAACAAGTGCACCTATGTCTGTATATTTTTCAATATGCTGTTTCTTTATGAAGAACTTAATAAATCTTGACTTGAAAACTGCCATTTTTTCCTTGCCTGCATTGTATGCGATGCTGTCTCACCTTGTATTGGCTTTAAGCAAGCGGACATGTTAATGAGGTTTTGGCATTTATATACTTTATTTCAAAGGTTCCTGTGAGCAGGTAAATGATTTTTCAATAAAATGTTATTCATTAAAAAAAAAACACTGAGAGGTCATGTGTCACATCAAGGCTGGCAGTTTCAGAGATCGTCGTCATCAATCCCAAAGCACACTTTGTTTCGCTGTCTAGGAGCATGTTGCCAAAACAACTCTATGCTAGGGAAAGTGCACTCACTTAAGCAACACTAAATTTGACCGCTCGACTGGGCTGTCACTTGCAGCCTCGCCAACTTTTCTAATTTTTTCGTAAAATGTCAGATTCTTATATCTTGTTTCCGACTCTCGTATGTATTGGCAAACTTTTGGTGCTGCCAATTATAAATGTATGTATAGTGCTCATGGATTGAAACGTGACATCAAAACTTTTAGTATAGCGACTGGAATGCACAATTGCTCGAGATTACTATGCCACGCTGCTACAAATCTTGCTGCCAAAGGTAATGTTGGCTCTGATGTTAGCGTTTGAGCTGATATTAAGCTGACACAAACTTGAAGATGGCAGAAACGAAAGTACATGCATTACATAGCCCTAAATTGTCGTGGTTCAGTCCATGAGCAGTTTACCTGCACTTCATTGAGATCAACTTATAGAACCGATGCATAGGAGTATTGAAGTATGTCTTGGCCACGCTTGCACGAGGCCTTAGGCAGGAGTGGGAACAGGTTTACGATATTTCATGTATGAATTTCATAGACGCTTCTGTTTGAGCTGCTAATTGTCGCTTCTGTTTGAGCTGCTAATTGTCATTCCTGCGACTGTACGGGATGAAGTGCAATGTTGAGTGCAGCATGCCTAGAGAGCAATGCCTGCAAGCCTACTACAGTCAACACCTTGATTGATTGAATTGTCTTTGGTGTTCACACCAAACAAACCTCAGTATTCTTTTGGCTTTTGCAGTGGTATTCTAGAAATTTTAGGGTTGGTATGCCTGCATTTGTTGTGAATGACAGTGTTGTCATGTGCAAATTATTTTCTTTTTCTTTTCCTTGAAGGATGTTGAAATATCTCACTGGCCATTCCACGCTGCAGTTGGGGTAAGCAGGCATTGAGAATGCTATTGCTATATATTCATTATTAAAAAATAATGTACTTTTTAGTACAACAAAGATTTGGGCAAGTTGGTTGGGATTCATCTTGAATACAGGGTAGCAGCACAAGGATGAGGAAAGAAACAACAGGACATTGTTTGTTTGGCTCTACTTTGCGTGTACTTTGTTTGTCTTTTTTCTTTTTTTATTATTTAAAATTTCAGAGTTTATTGGCGTTGCTATGCCAACAGCGTAACGATTTTTCACACTTGTTTTAACCCGTAGCCATAGTGATTAGCGTAGGGTCAGGATTATATTACAAATTTAGTATCTGGTACAAAAGAAAATCTCATATCTTAACTAAAAGAAACTCCAGCATGCATTTGTAAATGCAAACGCTCATCAAGGCAGAACCACAGCCGAACCACACTAACATGAGTGTGCTTAAAAAATGAAAATTATATTAACAACAAATGACAACTTTATTCTAAGCTTTAGATTGTCAAGTAAGGAGCTTCATCTAAGAGCAGTGGTAAATCCTAATGCTTTGTATATCTTTCAAACAAGGCAGATCGAAACGCATACCTGATGCTAATCTTGTAGGGCAAGTAAACTGAAGTGTAGCTGACTGTCACGCATCATTACTTGAATAACACTTGCCCATAGTAATATCTTTTGGTGTCGCATCCAACATGGGTCTCCTGTTTCCAGCATTATGAAGTAGCGTGATGTGTCCACGTGGTTTTTGAATGATTTAGAAAGGGCTTGTTATGAACTCTGATTTGAAAGGCTCGAAGGCTCGTATATTGAGTGCTCAAGTGTGCTTAAATTACAACGATAGTTAGAAAGATTTCAGATCACTAATGTGCATAGTCATATAGATTTTTTTGTTTCGTTATATTCATACCAAGAAACTTCTTGATATGTTCAGTAACCTATCACCAATTTGTGCATTCCATTTGAATCTAAATTTTATTAATGTGTTAACTTTGGCAGAAAATGGTACTTGACACATCTTTGGGGAAAACTTCCAGTGTATAGCAGGCAGGAGTGGCTGAAATGCATGGCACTCAGAGGGTTGGAAACAGTTTCACACAATTATGCATAATCTCCATTTCCATTGGAACTTGGATATGTGCATTACGTTACGCATGAATTGTGGTTCCATGTTGTTAAGGGTATGATTGATAACCTCGAGCTCAGTGCTTTTGCATACTTTTATAAGCTCGTTTTTCCTGTTCTTCTCAGATTGGACGCTTCCTGTACGACATAATCTTTCACGAAGTCAAGATCGACATCAACGCCATGCGGCCTTCCTCAACAAAGTGAGACACCCACCACGTTGTGAACTGAGTTTGAAGTTGTGCGTTTGACCCTGGGCACTTTAGCCACCTTCCTTGGGGCTGAAATGCAATAACACTGGTCCGATACTTGGTTGTGTGGTGCTTGTTTGAAAACCCCAAATGGTCGTTATTAATCCATAGTCCCCCACCATGACATGCCTCATTATCGTTCGTAGTTTTGGTGTGGAGTACTTAGTGGATCCTCACATTTATTTTGTATAGTATACTCGAGGCCCTTTTAGTTATGTATCTGTAGCCCCTGTAATCTTTGTAATGTAATGTAATTGTTGCAATGTAGCCCCTGTAATGAGTTGTATCACGATCATTTTTAAATTACAATGCATTGGTAATTGATGACCCTCAGTATTACTAATCACCATCAGTACATCTTATATTGTAGAGATAATGACACGCGTATAGATTATACAAAGCGTGAAAACAATAATGCCGACTAATCCGATGAACAGACACACGTGCAAGATAGCAGCTGGATTGGTCGGGGTTGAAACCAGTTCCGTAAATGCATGCTTTAAATAGCATTCTGTGTAATTAGCGCTCATTTTGCCTAACAACATTGTGCATTAGAATAACTGGTGAAATAAGTTATTTAGTGCTTACAGTAATTCGAAGCGATGAGATATTGAACAAAGCATTTCACTTTAGCACAGATTTTGACAAGCAAACTTCTTTTTGTGGCACAATACCTTGTCGAAATTTTGGCTGCAGTAACATTTGTTATTTGCCGGCCTATCATCACTCCAAGCCTGCGTGGTCCCTTGAACTTTTGGATTTTTGTTGTTGTTTGGTCCCCTAAAGGTTGTTTCCTGAAGTGAGGGGGCCGATGTGTACTCTCATATGATCAATCACCCATCTTTGGGCTCGTGTTCATCATTTTCTAATTGTTCTTATCATAGGGCAATGGTGCCTGCATTCTACAACATCTACAGGACCGTTGGAGTGAGAACGAAAGAGGAGATAAAGGTTTGGCCTTTTTGAAAAAATATTTAAACGCGCTTGGGATAGTTAACGTACGTCACCTAAACTTAACCTATACTTGACCTAAAGAAGGTGAAAAGGCTACAAAATGATTTGTCCCCCCAAAACTGAGGCATGTGAAATTTGAAAATAAAAGCCCATATGATACACAGACGCAATTTTACATAGGCTTAATGATATGTGGAATTTCACTTGAAACTTAAAAATGAAAGTTATGCTTGATAGGCGTGCTGCATCGCCATAGTATGAGTGTGATAAAATATCGCAACTGTTTGATGATTAGCTGTGTGGTCACCTAAAGTGTATTAAAACGTGGCCTACAGCAATGACAAAAGTCCTTTGATATAGTGCGGTAAGAGTTACTGCCTGTTTTCTTATGTTCTTTGTATACGCAGCCTCATCCACTGCTGTCCAAACTGTATCGCGAAGCATCCCTCGAGGAACTTGCTTTTGACATTGGCCTGGTGCCCATGGTGTCTCCACCACTTCCCTGGTCCGACGTCAACAGTGGAATCTTCTTGCTTACACAGTGTGAGTTTTTTTTCGACTCTGTCACAAAACCTCGCAACCGCCGCAGTGACTGTCACGCCAAGCTGCACGTGCGCAGTAGCAACCGCCACGCATGCACGGTAACTAAGAGTGAGCGTAGTGGCGCGCTCACTCAGTAGTTACCATGGTGGCCCGACCGAGGATAGTTTGTTCTGCCGAAGAAGAGGCCACGCTTCGCGAAGTAAGGCTTGCTGCTAAGCAGGAGAGGCAGTGGCAACGCCGACCCTGCATATGCAGCCAGGATGGTCGAAGACAAGAGTTTGTAATCATAGGCGCCTATCAGCTGCGCTATCTCTCTTTAGCATTCCAGTGCAAGCTATGCTAATTTTTTTTTCTCCTTGACCAGTTGTATGCAATTTCTGAGTTAACTGTAATGCAGAACAATAGAACAATAGAAAAGAATGCACCAACTTACCATTTCTGTTTTGGGGTATGTATGTTTTCTTTAAAAACTCAATTCTATCCTGTTCTTCTTTTAATTTTTTTTGCTTTTGCCGGTGGTGGTATGTGGACTTAGTTGGGACATCTTTCTTTCTTGTTTTTTTTTTCTGCTGTCACTTGTGTTAGCATTATCATAAACCCCCTTCTAAAGGTGTGTTCGCTTGGAATACTTGGCCACATCATTTGATTCCTTGGAAAAGAAGCTTTGTCGTTGAAGAAAGATTTCTCATGACCATGATAAAAGCCATGCACTGTGTCTCCCTAGAGATCTGCGATACTCACGGCAACAAAGGACGCATCATACAGTAGTGAAAGCGTACAAAAAGGGCATTTAATACAAGCTAGCTCAAATATACATAGCACAAGCAATAGTTTTCTACGGAAGTGACAAAATTTGCTCATCACACCAGACTGCTGTGTGACTGATCGCCCGTGCCCGACACCCATGCCAAGTATAATTTGCAAATGTAGTCTTGCGCATGAAGGCATGTTTGAGATGTCAGGCATTCCCACAAAGAGATTAACGAGGAATGAGTAACCAGTCAAGAATGGATTTACTGATCGATATCTCAAAGTCTAGGTTTGTAGAGTAAGCAGATGCTGCAGATGACATCCTTCCCTCTTTATCTGGCTTCCTCCAGCATGTGGACTTTTTTGTGGAACTTGTTCGCTCACTGCAATGTTAGAGCAGAATCCGGGGAACCCCAACCCACTGTGGTAGGTCCAGCAGGTAACGTGTGCACATTACTAAGCTCAAGGAAACTGGCTCAATTTCTTACTACTCTTGTTGTTGATGCAGGGGCAATATGCAAGAACACCCAGGTATCTAAGGTGCACGTTAAAGGACCCCAGGTGGTCGATATTGATCTCAAGTCCCTCACTATGGCGTGCCTTATAGCCATACAGTGGTTTTGGCGGGTAAAACCCTAGAAATTAATCTTAGTGTAACCGTATGCGATGTCTTATAGCACCCCTGGTGAGACTTCCGGAGACGGCCCAGCAACAGAAACTGATGCTCGAGGAGACCCCTGTGCAACAGATGTACCCGAGCTTCGACTCCCTCAACATCCTTGGCCTCTGTCCCTGGAGGATCAACAAACCGGTGTGTTGCAACATTCGAAGCTTGTTTTTAAACGAAGTTGTATTTGTCATGGAAAGTGCTGTGTTATGTCCGACATTCGTTTAATGAAGTGCGTGTGCTGCTGTCACAATAAAAGAAGAAAACGAAAAAAAAAGAAACAAAGAGAAACGCATGCAGAGTGTAATTTAAGTCCAAGCAACCTGTATATCAAAAACGAGTAAAGTTGTATATGAGGTGGGGATATCTTACCTACATTGCTATCTCTTAGACATTCTTATCTCGTATAATTTGTTATTATATATTTGTTATAATATCCATACTAATTGTCTTATTTTCAGCTGTGTAGTGGTTTATAAACACAACTACTGATAGTTCTTGATACTGACTGTTCTGGATGCTGACTGATACTGGATGTTCTTATTCAGTTGCATGTGATTTCTTATGTATGGTGTAGCTAAGTTTATGTTGTTTTTTCTGCATTGTTGTGCACAAGCTTTTCTGCTGGCTGCAGCAATGTACACGCTTGTATTTGTTAATTATCCTTCTGTTTATAATCACTCTATGCAGGTGCTTGATCTGGTAATTGAGGTGTTTCTCAACAAAGGCAGTGCTGAACTGGACATCCCTATCCCCCCATCAGAGCACCCAGCCCCACCTAAGTTCGAACCGTAAGTGATGGAGGAGGGTGATGCTGATTTGGCCTGTATAAGCATTACATCATTGCATTTCAAACTGGAAGAAGTGGAATCGTGGGTCCTAATTTGTCAAAAGCTCCTGAAATTCTTCATCCGTCATATAGTGCGCGCACATGGCACGCTGATTTGCAGTGGCTGTGCTGCTGAGGCACTGGGAAAGAGACTCAAATCAACATGGATGTAGAAACATGCGCTCCATCTGTTGTCAAACGTTTTACTACAAGTTATACACTCAAACCTCATTACAACGAAGTTACCGTGTTTACTCAATTGTAACGCGACCCTATTGTAACGCGAGGGGTGACTTTTTATTGCGTCCAGCAGAAAAAAATAGAATTACGGTATTCGATTGTAACGCGAAAGTAGCAAAAATCTGGAAAAAAAAAAAGCTCGCGTTACATTCGAGTAAATACGGTACATCTTACATGAAAATAACTTCTTTATATCCGAAAATTCGTTATAAACATATATCCCTAACACTGTATGTGTTGCAAGACTATTTTTCATTTACATCGTTACAACCGATATTTCGTTATATCCATGTTCGTTATATCGAGGTTTCAGTGTATTTTCTTATTTGTTCTCTCCATGGATAGCGGGACATGCGCGCATTATTTTGTTGTACAGGAGTTGTCTTGCAAGTGGCACAGAGTGATTTAAAGAGGCAGAATGATTATACTCAGGATTGGCAGTGCTTGCGCACGTGGGGTTGCCCGAGTTATATCAGGATTGGCAGTGAAGGGGTTAAGACATCGACGCATTTGTTCCTGTCTTTTCAGTGGCATGAGCAAAGCAGACAAGGTCAAGATCACTCGGGAACGCTTGTTCAACAAGCGGAGACGCGCCGAAATGTACAGTCTGTGGTGCGACGCTCTCTACAAGCTTTCCATCGCCAACCATGTAAGTTGACTGCGCTCGTTGAGTTTGTCATTTTCAGCGTCTTTATAAAGGGACGCCGAGGACATTGGATTGGTTTTGAAAGTTCTTGCAACACATGTTTTATGGTAAGAGATGTCTCATGTATTGCTGTAGATTTAGTATTTGATTTTACATTTGGTGCTCCTTTGAAATTTTCTCTGATGGCGCTTGTGCAAAAATGTAGTATCTAGTTTCTTGCATGTTCTGTAGAGGGCCAGTGTTCACTCTCCTTCACTGATATTTCATTATCCCTTGATATTTTATGAGAAATTGAAAAATGGGTCATGTGTTAGTAAGGTTACCACTAGGGGTGTGCGAATATTCGAAACTTCGAATATTTTTCGAATAGTGTTTGCTATTCGATTAGATTCGCACTGGAATTTCACTATTCGAACTATTCGAACTTCCCAAGAACAAATACAGTCAACATTCGATTGATTGTGACCCCTTCAGATTTTTAATATGCTTCACCTCATTACACTCTCGTATTGCGGCAAAGCTGCCTTTCAAGCTCTGTTACGGTCGAACATTGCCAAGAGACAGTCAACGTCCGATCAAAAGTGGTCCCTAGATTTTCAATATGCTTCACCTCATCACACTCCGGTATTGCGGCAAAGCTGCCTTTCAAGCTCCGTTACGATCGAACTTAGCCAAGACACAGTCAACGTCCGATTGGAAGTGGTACCTAGATTTTCAATATGCTTCACCCCATCACACCCCCGTATTGCGGCAAAGCTGCTTTTCAAGATTTGCTACGGTCGCAGATGTATTAACTCAAGAAAATGCTGGTTGCAACATGGAGATGAAAGATGTGGCAGAGTTGGGGGCTCATTAATGCTGTTCTGGGCCTGAAATTTCGGCAGAAAGTCCGAAAAATCGGACGCCGAAGTTTTTTAGCATCCACAATTTCAGATGTTCTTATATATCGACGTCTACGAGGCAGATTTGGAACACCGGACTTGAAGGGAGCACGCCTTTGTCTGCCGCATCAGTTGGGCTTCCACAGAAGTTGAAAGAGGAGGAGAGGCTGAGGAAATGGCATCTTTGCCTATCACGTGTAAAGTGTTGTCGGCAACACTTTGGTTGCACCAAATCATGCACACAAATACAATTCAGCCTCTACATTGCCTCATTCTTGATAATACAACTATGAAACACCACCCCGCCAGCGCTTCATCAACCTAGCGAAAAGAAGCACTTTCATGTTGCTATCTCATAAGAATATGCTTAGGAATCCTCTCTAACGTGTTTTTCTGCAATTTCGCTTCGAAGTATTAAAAAAATATGATAGAAATATTCGAGAAATATTCGAAAAATATTCGATTCGATTCGCACTCACACTTTAATATTCGAATTCGCTTCGCACCCAAAATTTTGCTATTCGCACAGCTCTAGTTACCACATTCAGCTTGTTATCCTTTCATTTGCTCAACTTTTCGATGGTCATGTTTCATTTCTCTATTTGTCTACAGACATTTGTTTGATCTCTGTGTAGGGTTTGTAACATACCCTAAGCAGGTGAAAGAATGAATCAACAAGTACTACCTAAGTAAACAAACAAATCACCATGTTGGCTTGGAGGCTTCAGCAAACTGTAATGTTGCAGTACATTTGTTGCTCCCACAATACACTGGTGTGTAGTAAGTATATACATGTATGTGATGAATTATAAAAGTGTTTCTTTTTTTTTTCTGGCCTCATTTCCTTGTGTCATTTGTTAATGGAGTCAAGGGGAATAAGTTGAGCATAGCGACAAATAGGAAGAACTTTGTTCCATAAAGTAAAATCTTTGCTCGTGCATTGCACTCCTCTGTCTTATTGTTTACATTAACCATCAGGGCCGTCAAGCATTGTACCCTCTTCTAATACAGCCTTCTCTTTTTTGCTTTGTATGCAGTTTAGGGACAGGGTGTTCTGGTTTCCACACAACATGGACTTCAGAGGGAGGGTCTACCCATGTCCACCTCATTTCAATCACCTCGGTGAGTTTAAAAATTTTGCGCTGGCACTGCAGTTGCATGCCCTATGTTGCGTCGATGCCTGGGATGGTAGCATAATGCCTGTGACACTTGGTTGCTGTGCTTGAGGTCGAGGGTTTTATTCCCCGCTGGTGCATCATATTCTAACAGAGGGCACAGGCTTCAACAAGTGACATCTTGTGAGTCAAGTGAGGATGTGGGTGTCCTGGACTCAGCTGTGGTCCCTGAAGAATGATACCGACACTGCATAGAACTTAACACCTTATTTGATATAGCATTACTTCTGATGAAGTCAAGCCAGCTCTAGCCTATTAGGCACTCACAGCATGTCCATTGCAGCTTGTATCCGATTTTATATTACAATGAACAGTAGTTTCCTGCAGTAACTATCAAAAGGTGCCCCACAGTCTTAATTTGTTTAGTACTTGACAGCTTTGTTCATTTCTGCATATTCAGCTCAGAAGTGGCACAGGGTAGTGTTTTTGCTGCATAGAAGTCATTTGAATGCAGTGATGTTCTTAAATCTTAAAGAGCTTTTGCTTGGTCTTACTAAATACAGTAGAAGAGCTGTTCTTGGACAGTAGAACCAAAGGCAGCCAAAATATCCTTGGTTTCTAGCTATAGTTGATGACAATCGAAGTGCGCAGTGGCATATACACTGCTTCAGAAATCAAAGAAATTTTGTGTAGATGCACCAGCCAATTCTTTTCTCATTTTCATGATGTCAGAGTCGCGGTGAACTGCTTTCAGTATTGGTGTGTCTCAGGTATTGTTGAAAGGAAATGGTTTGTCACATGCATGTTGTGTCATCCCACTGTCCGTGATTTACATGTGCTATTTCCTTGTCATATACCATACCAACAACACCGAATCCCTCTCGTTCTTGTTAAATATGGTCTGGGCTGTGGGGATATGGAAAGCAAAAGGAATGGCTTCGTGGGCACAGCTTGCAGCTATCACCAACTAGTTTTTGCTTTAACTAAGAATGTTTCTGCTTTTGTCACCTGGAAATAAGAAGCTTGAAAACGAATTGATTATTACACGTAATTCTTCTACAGGCAGTGACGTTGTGAGAGGCATTCTGCTGTTTGCCAGGGGTGAGCCGCTCGGCGAAAAAGGCCTGGACTGGCTGAAAATCCATCTTGTCAACTTGACCGGCCTCAAGAAAAGGTGCTACTTTCCTTTTTTCAACGTTACACTAGAGTGAGCTGAAAATGGTACTAGTTGCGAAGCCAATCTGCGATGCCAGCTTATCTGGGGAGTTTTTATTGCAAGTTTCCAGCTCCATGCTCACGATGTTAAAGCTCACAATTGGAACATTTATTGAACAGTCATGTACCTTTATTGAACCTTCATTGAACAGCATGTGAACAGCTCTGAGTGACTGGCACAATGTGAACCACGGATGCGAGGAAAGCAGCCGTAGTTTATGAGCCCATCGCCATTCTTATGATACCTAGACTATGACTGGGTGTGTGTGTGTGTGTGTGTGTGTGTGTGTGTGTGTGTGTGTGTGTGTGTGTGTGTGTGTGTGTGTGTGAGATGTGACCCTGTGAGAAAAATCTGTGATTCGAACACATAACATGAAATAAACCTGACCAGTGAAAACTGAAACTGAAACTGAAAGGGAAAAAATGGATACCTTACCAATTACCATTATAATATAGTAATGCAGTCAATACCTTGTATGTTTGAACTTCTGTTCACTTGTTTCTTCATTGTATAATTAGGAGCAGTATTCTTATTCTTTGCATAACTATAAGCTGTCTGAACCGTGTAACATATTCTGAAGTTCCCCTTACCAGTGGCCTCTATGGGCCTGCAAGATATTTTCAATGAATAAATTATGTTGCATTACATTCACTATATTAGAGTATGCTGAAAAGAAGACATGTTTGCTTGTCGAAATGTTGGCTCCAGTGACACCCTGTGTTCTAAGGATTTTTCATCACTTCAAGATCCTATCTTTCCCTGAACTCCTACATAATCTGAAAAGTCTAGTCGCTTAACTGCGTTATGTGACCTGGTTGCACAATGTTGCAGTATTTATATTAGTGCAATATTTCATTAAACATAAGGGCAATTATATTTTCACTAGTAACAACAAAAATATAGCTATGAAAGCAACTGCATTTTCGTGTATTGTTACTTCACCCCACCGTGGGTACAATCATGGTAAGCACTGACGCATCACATTTAAAGAAATGTTAAAGGGACGCTAAAGAGCAAAACGATTTTTCTCATATTAGTAAAGTACTTTTTCACGATACCAAAAAGACCACGCTTGCTGTGAGAAGACACTAAGCAAGCGAGAAAACACGCAAAAACAAGATGTGGGTGGCGACGCCACCTTGAAGTTTCCGCACCATTCGCCGTGACGTCGCATGTTTTGATGGCGCCTACTAGGGACTACCTAATCGGTAAAAATGGAGTACATTGTCCTCTGAGGGGGCCATAGACTTAACATACCAAGTTTGGGATAATTTTGTTAAGACAATTGCACCAAGGTCCGATAAATACACTTTGAAATCCATGACATCACGAGGGGAGATTTCGGCACGAAATTTAAAAATGAAACTTTGAACTTGATTTTCTCCTCTATTAATAAGCCTATGATGGTGAACTTAACGACATTAGAGTTCTCAGAACACAATTTATCGATCTAAACCGATTCATAGTTTCTCTTTAGTGTCCCTTTAAGGCTTACAGCCAGTCTGCATTGCATATGAATGTTACATTGCCGTTTCTCCTGCGTTACAGGGAACCCGTGTCTGAGAGGCTGAGATTCGCAAATGAAATGATGCCCGAAATTCTCGACTCAGCCGACAACCCAATGACGGTGAGAACCCTTGTGTGAAATCATTGTTATGTTGCCATATTTAGATTGCTTTTGTACCTGTCATGCCGTTTTTCATTTCCTTCTGTATGACAGTCGTAAATAACATTTAGATTATTCTGCAGTCATAAATACCATGGTATTTTTGATGTGTTGTAGTTGAGAGCCTCAGGATGTTACTATTATAGCACCGCTACTGCTTTTCTTCTTCCACACTTTTGGTGTGCGCCTTTCGCACAGCAAAAGAGATGCTAGACGGTCAAACCGCAGCACATGACGCTACACATAACAAAAAATGAATTAAATCTCAACACTTACGTTGGCAGTTACCGTGTGGTGGCGTTGGCAAGTAAAAAAACCTCATAATTTAATTTTGTTTGAAGCCCGTGTACAAACAAACCTGAGATTTTCCGACACCTCTCGAACATAGGGTCGGCGATGGTGGGCCAAGTCCGACGAGCCTTGGCAGACACTGGCCTGTTGCAAGGAAGTGGCGGCCGCTGTGCGGTCCCCCGATCCGACACGTCACATCTGCTACTTGCCCGTGCATCAAGATGGCTCCTGTAATGGCCTACAGCACTACGCTGCTCTGGGCAGGGATGCCCATGGTGGCTCGCAGGTCAACCTGCAGCCCGCCGACAGACCGCAGGATGTCTACAGCGGTGTGGCAGCGTTGGTGAGTGCGGATTGTCGCAAGAATGCATGTTATGCAAAAAAAAAAGTATATATACCATATTTACACGAAAGCAGGTTGACCTATTTTGTCGAAAGTTGAAATCTGAATTTGGGGGGCCGGCTTATAATAAAACATGAAACTAGTTCTGCCAGTAATGGCTGGAAAAATGACAAGCGTGCACGCTGTGGCGTGGGTACAACATTACCATTCCTTCTCGGCTCTGCTTGTAGCATATAATTATTGCACACTTGTTCTGAAGAAACAAAATGTTTTTTTCTTTTTCAATTATCACCAAGCCGTTCTTCGCCATCTGGAGTGCCGCTGTTGGTTGGAAGTGCAGCTCTTCAATTAACAATTGACACTCATAAGATCTGTGCGTGCCTTTTTTTAGCTGTCGATCATTGATCTAAATAAAATTCTGTTATCGATTGTGCTTGCTGTTTTTCTTTTGTGATGTATGTTTTTCGGACGTCGACCTACATTCAAGCCGACTTACAGTTGTGTAAATATGGTATACATCGCTTTAGATGTTGCTGCTATGCAAGGCTGGTGTGTAACTCAGTTGTGCGTTTCTAGCTACTGTTAATAACACCTTAAGGACACATAAAAAAGAACTCCAGCGATAGGTTAATAAACGTTGTAAGATCAGTTTTCGTGCACATTCTTCAAATGTATATACAATGTACACGAACGACAAGAAAATGCCGTGTTATATTGAGAGATTTGTAAAACTGTGATGAAAAGTATACTCATGATCGTTTGTACAGTATGATTGACGTTGCAGCATAAAAAACACAGAATCGACAGACGCATGAGGTAGCATGCAGTGCTGTAGTGATGTCCCAATTGCTCACGAATTCAAAAGGACTCCAAACATGTCAAAAAGTTCACTGGAGAACTCTATCTTACCTGAATCTTCTGAAAAATTCACTAGTACCAAATTCAAATCAAACTATGAAAGTGACATGTTCTGCACAGGTTGAGCAAGAGAGGCAGAAAGATGCAGCCAATGGTCTATACATTGCCAAGGTGCTTGAAGGACACATCAAAAGAAAGGTGAGAAGTTTTGATACATACAGTCTTTGTCTATTGGGATAGGTAAAGTAACAAACACACAAGGAAAGAAAGCTATTATGATCGTCTGCTGTGTTTATATTTTTGCATTGTCTGCTGTCCTTTATATTAGTCTCTCTGTCTTTGTGAAAGGTGTTCTTTAAGTTTTTTTATGTGGAGTAAGAGTCTTATAGTGTAGTGTAGTGTAGCTTAGGTATAATGGAACTTGTACAGTAGTCTAGTCGACTTCTTCCCATTCCATCTCCTTTTTATTGCGATAGCAATTGTAGGGATGCTCTCGGCTGGTTTTTGCTGTCGGCGTTATGTTTCGTATGTGTATGTTTATGTGTATACATATAAAAGCCACAAAGAAAAACAATTTCAAAGAAATATTTTCTGAAGCGCGCGACGGGGCATTCGAACATGCGACCCCTTGCTACGCAGCATGTCACGTCAGATAATCTGCCGCGTAGCATACGTCCTCCGGCGTACTAATGGCGAGCTATTTATATACACCATTTCCCAGTTACGGTATGCAGAGCTCGGAGGTGCTTCAGCATGTTCACTATCATCTGCGAGATGGTGCAAAGGGCGCGCTGGCCCTGCTCATGTTTCGCAGAAGTTGGGATGTGCATGCGCCTCCAGCCTGTAGTTTGACCTACAGGGCGTGGACGCCCGCTCTAATGTGCTTATCTTGTGAAGGGGGAGCTTTGTATGTCTTGTGCTTTCACCGCAGAGTTTGCGTTGAAGCTGTAGACCGCACGAAGGTCACATCACTCGCTGCAGCGGCCTTGTTTGCGAAAGGACTGAGCTGCTAGCTAGAAGAGCTAAAGTAGGGGCTAGTTGGTTGTGCGTAGTCGACACTTGCAGCACACTGCTCAAACACAAAGAAGTAATAACTGTGACAGTTGTTAGTTTGCGCTCATCCTGTGTATACCTGTGCATTCTTTTCGTGCTTCCTTCTTTGTGTTTGAGCAGTGCGTTGTAAGTTTTGAGTGGCTTGCTGTTCCTCGTGTGACATTCTGATTTGTTGTTATCGCATTCATTGCTTCACCCTTGTGGCGAAACTGTGACTTTTTGTAGAAGGCCAACAGAATAGCTTTTGTGAAAGCATGAACCTGTATTCACTGCATTTCACTTGACTGCCACAGCATGGAGCCTTTGTCTCTGAAGCTTGGTGTGTGACGCTGCGTCAAAATGTGTATGCTTGCTTCCTTTGCAGGTGGTGAAGCAGACGGTGATGACGGTGGTGTATGGCGTGACGCGCTTTGGTGCGCACCTCCAGATACTGAAACAACTCAAGGACTTGGACGACTTTCCCCAGGAGCACTGCTGGGCAGCTGCCCACTACCTCGTCCAGAAGACCTTCCTCTCCCTTCAGCAGATGTTCACTGCAACGCGTGAGATTCAGGTGGGCTCGTGGCTCTGCCTAAAGAGGTTTTGCTTCTTTCGCAGCTTTGCATTCATTACATATAGTATTGCGATAAATACTATGATGTGCAGTGTGCCGCATGTGCAACAGAAATTGCTCAATCTATTGTGAGATTTCCTTTTACGCCCTAAAGAAGGTGAAAGTGAGTACGCCAATCATCGGTGTGTGATGCCTTCGATGCCAAATGCGATGCGCGTTTTTCAGTTCTTCCTTTGTCGCTGCAGAACCAAATGCTTTTCTAAGACGTTAGATGAGGCAAATAAGGGGAACCTGAATGCTCAGTTCTTTGCTTGAGATGAAAAATCCTTGAAGTTGCAGCCTTGAAGAAGACAACTCCGTTTGTCGAAACGTTGGCTCCAGCGACACTCCGTGTTCAAGGATTTTTCATCTCATCAAGCTTCTATCGTTCCCTGAACTTTACCTTTTTTTTGCTGTTCATTGTTAGTTGCAACCTCTTGAACCCAACAGACATTAATGCTATGGAAACATTGCATGTAGATGAAGTGTTCATTTTAATTGAAACCTAAGATAGACAAGAAAAATGGAAGTGAAAGTGGTTGAAAGGGCATCTTGCCACAGTCGGGAGCCGAGGCCACATATTTCATATTACGTGGGCAGTGCTTTACCACTGAGCAGTGTCGGTCATCCTCCGTCCAGCTACTTGGGTACAAGCGTTTTATTGCATTAGCAACTGGTCTGGTAGCTCGGAAAAATTGCCCGCTGAGTCCACCTGAAGCCGGTGGCATTTGCGCAGCTGTGCATTGGGTCTGGACGGAAAGGGCAGAGGTGGTAAAGTGTCATTTCTAAGTAGGTAAATAAACAAACATAAATGAAAATGTTTCACCAGCAGGATTTGAATTCTGTCACATTTACCATTAAATCAAAATTGACATTTCTTCTGCACAACATTAGCCCTAAGAGCGCTTCATAGCACCACTCAACACTAGGTAGCAAATGCAGAACATCCTTTCAGTTGTGAGAGTGTGATTGACTTCTCTTAGAGGGACACTAAAGTGAAACAGTGAATCAGTTTTGACTGATCAGTTATACTTCGAAAACTCTACTGTAGTTAATTTTACCACCATTGGTTTAGTAATAGAAGAGAAAATCGAGGTCAAAGTGTTATTTTAAAATTTTGCACAAAAATCTCCGCTCGTGACGTCACGTATTTCGAAGTATTTTTCGTATTGTCGCGACATTGGCCTGACGAACTTTCCTGAAACTTGGTTGGTTATGTCTCTGGACAATGCAGAGGACAATGAACGTACATAAGCCTTAGTGGAGTCCTTCAAAATCTATGATGTCACAGTGATTGGTGCGGAAACTTCAAGGTGGCGTCACCACTTGAATTTTCCTATTGCGTGTTTTCTCGTGTTCTTGTGACAATCATCGTGCTTTTGGTATTATGAAAGAGTAATTCACTAATACGACAAAAATCGTTCTTCTTTTTAGTGTTCCTTTAAGCCACTTGCCCTTCTTTTTCTCAATATACTGCTGGAATGTTACTAGGTAAATGAAATGCTGTCTGCTCTGATTTGCAGCAAGCTTTTATCACAGCAGAAATTTTTTTAGAAGATTTATGGGAGATCTCTTAGGCTGCAACAGTGGGCCGTTGACGATGACGATTGTTGTGACACCATTTTTATTCGTTCTTGCACTCTCTGTTCACTTCAGGACTGGTTCACCATTTGTGCCAAGATGATCTCGTACGTGTGCTGTCAACCCGTCTCGTGGGTGACTCCATTGGGACTTCCTGTCATCCAGCCATACCACAAGCCCACTTCAGTGAGGAGCCCAATCTCTTATGTGAGTGACTGCTTCTAGCATTCTTTCTTTCAGTGAGCCCATCTGACTTTCTTCCAGTTAAAATAAACTTTTTTTCTCATTAGTAAGCTCCTCGTGTCAACATTAACATGCCTAAAAAATTTTGTGTTCGTGTGGCACCTCCATATTTTTTCTTATTTTAAGCTTGTCGATTTCGATATCTCACTACGAAGTGCTATGCCATATGCATATGCTAGCTAAGACAGTGACCATTCGCCTTCTAATGTAGACTTCACGCCAAGTATTATAACAGTGAGATGCTAGAGGCCCGTGTACTTAGATTTAGGTGCACATTAAGGAACACCAGCTAGTCGAAATTTTCGGAGCCTTCCACTACGGCCTTCCTCATAATCATATTGTGGTTTTGGGATGTAAAACCCCAGCAATTATTAAATACTATAACCTTTCTTTCTTTTCTTTTTTGAAATTCATTACGGTTCTACAGCATATTTGTTCTTCATTATAGTGTTATAGTATTTTGGGGGAGGAGGTGATAATATTGAAAGGGCAACCTCAATGTTGCAACAGTGCAACCTCAATATTGTAACTGTTCAACGTCGGCACTACTGCAATTTTCTTTTTTTTTCCTTTTTATTTGGAATGAGGCTGCTTTCATCAAACAAAAGAACAAAATGTTTATTCAAACTGTGGCAACTTATCTAGAAAAAAAATAAACATGTAATATTCTCATGTGTGAAACTGTATTTGATACTTCGAGCTTTTCTATGGCAACTTTCTCTGGTTACACGCTTGCCGCCTCCCTCAATCCACAGCTTTCTGTCCCCACTTCCCCTTAACCTTACACTGCTCAACCATATCTTACATGTAGTGCCATCCGGCGACAAATTTATAGAATGCAACCAGACCGCATTGTAAAGCTCTTGAATTGCTGAAGAGCGTAGTTTACCTAGTGCAGTTTGGCTTATTTTTAGAGCTGTGTGAATAGCAAAATTTTGGGTGCGAAGCGAATTCGAATATTGAAGTGTGAGTGCGAATCGAATCGAATATTTCTCGAATATTTCTAGAATATTTTTCGAATACTTCGAAGCGAAATTGCAGAAGAAAAAGTTAGAGAGGATTCCTAAGCATACTCTTATGAGATAGCAACATGAAAGTGTTTCTTTTCGCTAGGTTGATGAAGCACTGGCGAGGTGGTGTTTCATAGTTGTCTTATCAAGAATGAGGCAATGTAGAGGCCGAATTCTATTTGTGTACATGATTTGGTACAACCAAAGTGTTGCCGACAACACTTTACACATGATAGGCAAAGATGCCATTTCCTCAGCCTCTCATCTTTCAACTTCTGTGGAAGCCCAACTGATGTGGCGGACAAGGGTGTGCTCCCTTCAAGTCCGAAGTTCAAAATCTGCCTCGTAGACGTTATATATAAGAACATCTGAAATTTTGGATGCTAAAAAGCTTCGGCGTCCGATTTTTCGGACTTCCTGCCCAAATTTCAGGCCCAAAACAGCATTAATTGAGCCCACAACTCTGCCAGATCTTTCATCTCCATGTTGGAACCGGCGTTTTCTCGAGTTATCACATTTGCGACCGTAGCGGAGCTTGACAGGCAGCTTTGCCGCAATATGGAGGTGTGATAAGGTGAAGCATATTGAAAATCTAGGGATCACTTTTAATCGGACGTTGACTGTCTCTTGGCAAAGTTCGACTGTAACGGAGCTTGAAAGGCAGCTTTGCCGGGTGTAATGAGGTGAAGCATATTGAAAATCTAGGGACCGCTTCCAATCGGACGTTGACTGTGTCTTGGCAAAATTCGACCGTAGCGGAGCTTGAAAGGCAGCTTTGCCGCAAAGCGGAGGTACGATGAGGTGAAGCATATTGAAAATCTAGGGACCACTTCTAATCGGACGTTGACTGTGTCTCGACTATGTTCGACCGTAACGGAGCTTGAAAGGCAGCTTTGCCGCAATACAAAAGTGTAATGAGGTGAAGCATATTGAAAATCTGAAGGGGGCACTTTCGGTTAGACGTTGACTGTATTTGTTTTTGGGAAGTTCCAATAATAAAATTCCAGTGCGAATCGAATCGAACAAACACTATTCGAAAAATATTCGAAATTTCGAATATTCGCACACCCCTACTTATTTTCCCTTTAGTGCCCTTTAATCTATTTCTAATATGGCGATGTGGTCAGTGCCATGGTAGGCAGATTTTTTTTTTCTTCTTCAAGTATTCGTGTTGTTCTTCTTGTCTCTTCACCACTGATTGTGTTTGTTATCTTGCTTCATTTGCATGCTTCAGAATCACAAGGCCATAGCACTGCATAAAAATAAGAAGGTGCAGTTGCTGGTATAGGCGTTCAATTAACAAAGTACACACCTATGCAATCTATGTGTTCATTCCTTTCATCCATCCTGGATCTTTCTGTCATTAAAAGATACGAATGCATTGAAATGGCTATGCTGTATTACAGGGATTTCATTCTGTCCAATTGTGCCTGCTGTATAACGTCGCTTCACGTTCTTCTCTGTTCTGCTTTTTCCAGGGTGACCGGATAAGCGCAGAGTATCGAACAATCTTCGAAATGCACCAGTAAGTTGCTGAAATATAATGCAGCATGTACTGTTATAAAAGCTTGTCTTAGTTAAATAGTTGAATTTGCTCTGGCTAAATTGGTTGTAAATGAACAGTAATGCATATGTGGCCAACCTAGGCACCTTGAACTTTGGGGAATTCATAAAGCGGGGGGTGGGGGCCATGCGACAGAAGAAAACTGGTGTACGTTGTTGCTTGTTTCTCAGGGCCACAGCAACATCACAGACAGCTCTGAATGATTGCCAATGAAGTTTTTAGCTGTCATTGATTATACTGGTACTCGTAATAATATGGTGCCTGCATGGGTGTGTAATTAAGGGACAAAATGTGCTGTGTCCAGTGACAGCTAGTAGCCCCCTGCCAATGTTAGTGCGCTTTTCTGCATGGCACCAATGTATTGATGCGAAAGTGACTTAAAAGCGTTTTGCACGCGATTGACCTAGAATTTTAGATCCGCTATCTTT
Source organism: Rhipicephalus sanguineus (assembly GCF_013339695.2). Lineage (NCBI taxonomy): Eukaryota > Metazoa > Arthropoda > Arachnida > Ixodida > Ixodidae > Rhipicephalus > Rhipicephalus sanguineus. The sequence continues at coordinate 39,608,463 of NC_051179.1, read as the reverse complement.
TGTTATTATCACTCTGTTTATTTGTGGTGAAGTTGTGGCTGTTTTTCGTGAGATTCATGTCCGTGCCTGTACAGTTGCGAGGATTGCTCGAAATTCAGGAGTCTCCTGGGCAAATTAGAAGAGTTGGCAGGTGTGGTAATTTGCTATCAAAGCAGTCTCCATACTGGTAGTTGTGTAGTTCTATCACGAATGCACTTAATTAACAGATGATTTAGGTGTCTGTTCACTAGTCGAGATGTCATAGCACGGCTCATCGCTGCTTATATTTGTGTGGGTTTCGATCCTGGCGTTACGTGGTCATTAAAAAATAAATAACTGCGTGGTAAAAATCCTTTTAGAAGTCCCCATTAGGATGCACCTCATTATCTAATAGTGGCTTTGGCACGCAATAGCTGTTAGACAAATAGAGTTTATTCCAGTCTAATCAATGTAAATGTCCTTACATTAATTTCTCTGTTTCCTCGCTCCCAGGAGACCTAATGTGATGAAGCAGAAGAATGGCTTCCCTCCAAACTTCATCCATTCGCTCGACTCGAGTCACATGATGCTGACAGCCATCTATTGCCAAAAGTGAGTTCTCTTCTGTGTGGCTTTTTCAAACTGTAGTCGTGACAACTTCTTTTTCTTTTTTTTTTTGCATATGTAGCCTCATGCCTCAGATTCTATAGTGACCCGCGCGTTGCTTTTTTCTTTGTAATGAATTATATTCGAGTTATGATAAGTGCTGTATACATATGTATATGTGTGCACGTGCGTGCGTGCGCATATCTTTGTTCCACTTCACTAAAAGTGGTGGCTTTGCTGGAACTTTACTTTTGCAGCTTCTTGCTATCGTTCATTGATGTGATTGCTTTGCTTCTATGTTGACTTTATGTATAGCCCAACGACAACAGAAGTTTTAGTGAACTGTATTATCATATAAAAAAAAAAGCCGAAATTCTGACATCTGTATTCTACTAAAGCTTGAATAGTAGTAATTAGGCTTGTGCGAATATTCGAGCACTTCGAATAAGCGAACAAATAATACAGTATTCGAATTCGCTTCGATTCGAATTTAAATTATTGAATATTTCGAAGTATTCGAAATGAACGAATAGGTGCATATTAATCCGCTTATAACCCCCCTGTAAAGGTAGTTTCACTGCAGTGAAGGGGTGCCGTACTGTGAATACACCTTTCCAGAGAAAATCCGCACTGCCGCGAAGCGCCACCGTAAGGTTAAATGAACACATTACCCTCACATCGATTCATCAGTTTTTAAGTTTAAAAACATGTTATACCGGCTTATATGCTCCAAGTATAGTAAATTTTAAAACGTAACATATTTTACAGGTTATCATTTGCATTCTACCGAAAGCCAAATCCTGCTACTATTCAAAGTTGCTTCCACTTCCTTTGAACCAAAAAGAATGACATTTGCACATGCCTTGTTACGATTTAAAAAAAAAAAAAAAACGTTGTGCAGGTTGGTTGGGTGATGACAGATATGCTCATTTTTCTTTATAATATGTGATATATACTATTCGAATTCGATTCGAAATTATTCGACCAAAATCACTATTCACACAAGCCTAGTAGTAATCTGTAAACTTTTAATGCAAATACCCATGTATAAAAAAGAAGGGTTCTTATAATTGTACAATTTATCATTGCCAAGTCACGGTAGTTTGTGGATCGTTCCGTGAAGATGTCTTGTTGGTTTAGTGAAGGTATTTTTTTTAGCCAACAACACAGCCCTAGACTATAGTGGTGGTGAGAAGATTGATTTTTATGAGAAATGATCAAACATAGAAACTTACTCTTTCAGGGCAGGAATTCAGTTCGTGTCTGTGCACGACTGCTACTGGACTCATCCGAACACAGTGGACATCATGAATAAGGTCTGTTCAAAAGTCTTGCATCTTTAACAATGTGTTCTCTCCATTTTAGAAATGTAAAACTTGTTGCATGCCGAATATGGTTCACTAGTATTAAAGTGTCCCTATTTTGCTTACTTGATATATTCAATAGGCTTCACAATTCTGATTCACAAGTGACCTTCGCATTTTGCTTTTGATTGAGTAATAGCGACTATAATAATAGTCCAGTGACAAAAGTCAAGAGTGTACGGTGGCGTTACATAGTTATTGCCTGTGATTTTGTCATTTGTATGGGGGTGGTGACATCTACACATCCACTTTGGTAAGACGCTACCCATCTGGACTCCAAGGTCAGCAGTGGTGTCATTAGTACAGCAGATATTCTTTAGGAGAACTGGCCTAACAGTTAAATTCAAAGAAGAATCTGTAACAATTATGATCTTTTAAATTGTAATGCTTTCATATAAATGAATGTAAAATGTCCTGTACTATAGTTTATAATGTCTTCGTAGATTCATCTCTCAATTCAAATTTGATTTGCGTCATGCCCGCTCAGCTTACTGTCTTTTTATCAGTTTTATTTCTTTCCCTGAATGTTAGTGAACTCTTGTATTATCAATGAACTCTTGTATTCGTGTATTCAGTTGTGGCACTGTTTAGTGCATTGATCTAGAGATATAATGATATACTAGTATAGCTGAGTCAAGCGAAACGTGCAATCTTCAGCGATTGCTATCATAATTTATGTCGTACATATTTCAATTCTTTTTTAGTTATTTTCTCTGTTCTCAGGTCCACTTTTGTCCAGTTGATCTTCTTGAATCTTGTTGATGGCCCATAACAAACGCTTGGGCAAAAGGCACTTAATAACTGCATTTTTAAATTCATGCAGATATGCAGGGAGCAGTTTGTGGCTTTACACAGCGAGCCTATCCTCGAGGATTTGTCAAAGCACTTCGTGCGCACGTTTGGATACAAAGAAAGGTAGGTGAGAGTTCGGAAAGCCACACTGGCGTTGACAGTTGCATTATGATCGAAAGGCAAGTTTTCAGTCTAGTACGTGAAATAGTGATGCACAACTATCGATGGTACTATCGATAGCTGAGTCACTATCGAACTACCAATGGTAAAAAAATACTATCGATAGCGCTATCGATAGTATAAAATGAACAGCGTGGACTCTCTGCAGAATAAACCTGGTTCTCCATGCGCGTGGTACATGGTGGAGCCGGAGAAGCAGGCTGAAGGGCAAGAAAGTTGACATGCTTGTGTTCTTCACCGGAGTGCGTCGCTGACACATGATAATAAAGTCAAACTATTCAGCTGTAGCGGAAAGGAAGCTGTTACACGGGGTGGAACTTAGCGGCTTCAAACTTATATTGCATAGTAGGATTTCAAAATAGAAAAATTATCAAGAACTAAGTTCGTTAATTGTAAGACGTAACTGGTTGCTTTTGAATATGGATTTATTGATGGACATATGCCGCCATTTTCACAGTGGAAATAATTTTTCTTGCCATAAATTTGCTCATAAATTAAGCGAAGCTGATAGTAGGCTATTGCGAATATTTAGGGCGATTTGGCCAGTTAGCAACAGCATCGTTGTGACGGTGAAGAATGCTCTAGCAAGACTGTGAAATACGAAGCTCTTTATTTGGTCGAACTTGTGTCCAGAAAATCAAAACTCAAAATACAAGCGATACACGCTGCGCACTGATAGCAGTGACAACAGTCGCCGACCGTCGAGTAATCTGATAATCGGCGGAACGCTTCGTCTTTTATACATCAGTCATCGAACCATCCAGCGTTATCGCTGGTGCTCGCGTAAGCTCTCATATAAACTTGAATATTCGGGTCCGGTGCGTAATCTTAACAAAATGATCTCAAACAATCACACGGTCTGCTTCAAACGCTGCTAACAGTCTGTGGGTGAAATCCGAATACATCAAAACAAAGCAATAAACACGCTTGGCAGTAATGGTACTACCGATTAGACTATCGATAGTTTGTCGATAGTAGTACTATCGATAGTTTGTTTCCACCATCGATAGTTTCAAAGAAACTATCGATGTTCTCGATAGTCAATTTACCGATAGTTCTGCATCACTAACGTGAAAACGTTGGAGTATGTCAAGAGCCATTGTGGCCACACACTGAAAATTTTACACTGAATAGTATTAATATTCAAATATCAAATTGAACACTGAACACTATATCGGATTGAACACTGAATATCAACAAATATCACTAAATTTGGCCTACCAGCTGGAGTACTAGTCTGCCTTGCTTGGATGCCTGATGCTTATAAGTTTCTCGTTCCGGACCGCCTATGTTCTCTCGTGCAGTGAGATGGCGGGGGTCAACAAAGCGGCAGAAATGGCAATGCAAAAGCTCAACAAGGTGATCAAACAGATTCCCCAGAAAGGTAGGTACCAGAGGCCTACACACAGTTTTGTGCATGCGCAGTAAAAAAACCTCAGTAGCTTGAACTTGGTTAATCGGGAATCCCCGATAACTTTTAGAATTTCCAGTCTCAAAATTTGCCATGCATGTGAATCTGGCTGGACAATTTGAATAGCCAGCCTGGCGCATCCTGCATAACTCGTGAACTTGGCCACAGCTTGCGAGTAACTCAACAGGACTCCCTATCTCAGAGGCTCCCGTAATGCCTTCAGTTAACTTTGAAAACACCAGGTGGGGCTACTTACCACCCTGATTCAGCTACGAAATGGAAAAATGGTAGCGTGGTTGCAATGGGCGTGACCAGAGAACACCTACAACTGACTTCGTGAGCATGCTGCCAAAACCACCATAAAAACTGCAAACTTGCCCATTGCTTGTGCCGAAACAAGTGAAGACACAGCGGCTACCCCTTTGGTTAGGCATAACTACCACTTTTGTGATCAAAGTCGAGGTTTGATGTGTGATTTAGTAATGAGTCAACGAAACTTTTTCCTTTGTGCATTGTACAGAATTAAAAAATCCAAATTATGGTATCCACAATGAAACTGCAATTATGAGGCTCTTCATAGTGGGGTACTATTGGCTGCGAGATCGAGCGGAGTCACCGCCTAGCGGCTTCTGGCTGAACCGCGCCTAGTGTGGATTGCTCATGCGTCGTCTGCTAGCCCCGTTGTGTTTGCACGTGCGCGTGCGTCATGCAGACCCTCAAAAGGCGGTTTGTTCCGTTGCGTTAATGCAACTTTAACCGCTCGTATGTATGCCTAACACGATGTAAAGAAGCATTTGGCCTTGATCGGCTGTCTATGTACTGTAATAAGATCAGAGAGTGCACTTGTCGAGAGTGCTGTGTGTGGTCGTCGTACCCTCAGTTCACGAGAGTCATATCAGTGTAGGTGCCGCTCTGTGGTTCAAGCGCATTGCAAAGTGCACTTGGTGTTGCCCTAAAAATGAGAAGTATTAAATCTCATGTGAATATAGCCTTTTAGCGGCGTGGTGGTAAAAAAAAGGCTCGCATGTACTTGAGCATTGTGGTTAGGTGTTGTTTATACGTTACGCGACGAGCTTTAGTTGTGTACGGTCCTGGTCTCATTAGAGAGAAATATTTCTGTTAAGTCACGTCTGACACTTCGGTACTTAAATTGTCCCCTAAAGAAACAGAAAATGAAATGACACGGAAATCGTAAAACTGAGTTGCCTTGCGCAATTTTAACTTGTGGCGAAATTTATACAAAAACTCCCGCGTACTTAGATTAAGGTGCGCGTTAAAGAGCGCTGATGGTCAAAATTAATCCAAACAGCGTAGTTTACATTTATGTCGTAGTAATTTCACGCGAAGCCACATCCTTTTTTCTTTACATTATCTTGAGCGTTTGTGTTGCGTTGTTTAGATTGACGGAAGGCAGCGGGCATTATTCGTATGAAAAAACGTACTTTGGTGCCGTAAAATAACCGGACCTTTGTTCCATTACTGTCGTGCAAGTAATCAATCGAAGAAATTTCTGTGCTGTACAGTTACCTTTGTGTACTGTTACTGGAATAAAAACAAGCGTGTGCGTGTTAAACGTCTCCGTAGTGCTAAAGCGCTGTCAGCCACGTAGCTTTCCTCAGTAAACCTATCAACTGTCCGACATTTCATGGAGAACTGAATAAGAAATGCGAACGAATATTCGAGCACGAAGTGCACAAAGCGCTATTTCAATTCATCGTGCAGGAACACGGGATTTCTTTTTATTGAGGGGCATCCAAATGAACAAGAAGTAAATAGTTAATTCAGTCGCACTATACAGCAGTGCGTAGTAGGTGGACCACAAGCTAAACATGTACAAATAAAGCAACAAGAAAACGTCACCCATTGCGAAAACGCCCACTGTCGCCGAAGGCGAGCAACCCGTTCGTTGCTAGAATGCGCTTCTCTCACAAGTAATTGTAACGTTCGGCGCACTTCGTGCATTAATTCGGGAATGAAGAGTGCACATATTACCACAAAGCTGCAGTCAATGCATTTTGTTTGCCGGAAATCGGGTCACATCGCTCACAACGAAGCGCTGTTGTGCACGTTTGTATACGCGCCGACAACCGCCTATCCACACTAGCGCGGCCACGGTGCTGCCACCTGTAGCCCGATGTCGCGGCGAATAAAGATTAATTTTTACCACCATGGGTTTTTTAACATGCACCTAAATATGAGTATGTGAGTGCCCTTGCATTTCACCCCTATTGTAATGTGGCCACTGTGGCCGGAAATTGAACCCTTTTTCTTGAACTTAGCATCATATGACACCTTAGCCACTAATCTACCATGGCGGGCCAGAGAAGTTAAGACTAAAAATGGGTGCTAGGGGGCAGTAAACACAGTTGAGGATGATGGCCAAAAATTAAAAGAGTGGGATGAAATTCGAAAAATTTGCGGACATTGACTGGAGTCCACCGAGGCAAGATGTTTGTATTTGACATCAACTAGAAGTCTTTCTGTTACAGGTGACACATATAGAGGGCAATTTTGATTATGGTGATAGCATATACCCTGTTGTGCATGCACATTACTGTATAGCAGTGCATAATGGCGCTTACTCATAATATCTTTCTGGCTTTCCAGGTTCCTTCAAGTTGGAAAACGTGTTGGACTCTGTGTACTTCTTTAGTTAGTACACAGTGTTGCATCCACGTAGGACAATATGACAAAATGCGAGGCAAATACACGCACACAGGCTGTGTTTATGTACATAATACATGTAAGTAGCTTGTAAAATAACAGTGAAAGAAAAATATTGTTACATATTTGTTAATTAAATATGCTCGCTTTGTTACCAAGGTCTTGGTTCCTACAGTGAATATCATGTTCTCTTCATGTGTTAGCTTTTTCCAAGTAATCATTGATTGACCTCAGTATTGGAGTTTATTGCCTCACAAACCGATCGCCGCAAAAACTTTTCGAATCCATCAAGTACGAGCGGAGTTATACGGATCTGCCACACGCTTTAAAGGGACACTAAAGGCAAATAATTTATGTCAGAATGAAAGCTGAATGTATGACAACGGCTAAAACGGCAGTATTATCAACAGCAATGCCCTACTTACCGAGAAATTAAGCTAAATGTATCACACGATGAGTGCCACGAGTAGGACATTTTGGAAGTGATTCCGATGACGTGGGAGAGTCTGAATACAATTAATCACTAGTAATGAAACTAGCTGCAATAAAAAAGAACCTTCCGTGCATCAAGAGACGTAATAAAATGCTTCTTGTTCATTTCTGTTTGATTCACGGAAAAAAAGAACCTCTTTGGCGTTGCCATGGGGAACGGTGCGCGTCGTTCAAAAGTTCCGTTTTCGCCGAACTGCGCTTCGCCCGGCGCCTTGCTTCGCTCACGCGGTCGCGTCTCAGTAGTAGTTTCGGTATCTCGTACTTCTGCGTGTGTTTCGCACGCTCGTGAAAGTCTCTCTGATAGAAAGTTCGACAAAATACCGCATGCATGTGATGTTGCCGGATGCCCGAATGGTGCACGCTGGCAGAGCACGCCGCCACGCAGTAATGGCGGGCAACATTGGGCATGGCAACAGTGGCGTGCGAAATATCGCTTTCAGGCGGGTGATTTGAAGTGTGCTAACGCGATGCGGACCACTAAAACGTGATTTTTAGGGGTGTGTGAATATTCGAAAGTTTCGAATATTCGTCGAATATTACATTCGAAATAATCGTATTCGATTCGAAAATCGTGTATTCGAAGAGTTTCGAATATTCGAAAAATTCGAATATGTGATTCCGATTCGATTATCATGCACACAATAACTCGTCTTCCACATTTCTGCTGCGTTCGTATCGCTAAAAAAGTTGCCGAGAGGAGCGATAAATATCGTAAGTACACGGAGGCCCGATATCTGCCTGCGACGAGCGCCCCAATACGTATGATTTATTGCTGGTGCATCTCCGACGTGCAGCGCTGTTGGCGATCATGTAACTGTATATTTTCAATATTATGCAGCCGTAACGTGCCGCACTACCACTCGTTCACTATGCGGGACCACTTCTGAAGAAAGACAGCGACCCATGTGACTGGTGGCGGACTGTAGGCACCTTCAGATACCCCTGTCTGGCAAAGCTTTGCCCCATGTAACTCCCTATACCAGCCACTTCTGTTCCAAGCGAGCGTGCCTTTTCAGTAGCAGGGGGGGGGGTGTCTGTGTTACAAGGGAGCGCCTGCTGCCTGATCATGTGGAGCAACTCATATTTCTTCATGATAACATGTAGTCATTACTTTCATTGTGCCGTGATATTTGCATGTGTTGTGATGTGCATAGTGCTAGCCTGGACATTGTGTTCTGGAGATAGCAGTGTATATTGTGTTGCCAGTCAGGCAGTTAATGTTTTTTTTTCAAATAGCTACATCTTAAATAAAATATTGTTACTGTGGAGGCATTTTTCCTTTGATATTCGATATTCAATTCGATATTCGTAATCGATTCGTATTCGAAAAATTTGATATTCGCACACCCCTAGTGATTTTATTTTAAAATAAGCACTTCCTTGGCATAAAAGTAGCACTACGAGGTTTCTGGACCGCTATTTCAACAATCAACGTCGACTTAATATTTGCCTTTAGTGTCCCTTTAAGTGTTTTCTCTCTTTTATCCTGACAAGCAAGCTGAAATATACACAGCGAGGAATGACAGAAGGCAAAGAAGCTACGTCACGCGTATGTCATGAAGCGTGATAGTAGTTCTCTCCGGGTGCAATTCTGGTGTGCGCTAGTGTTGCTACTGTGCAGTTTTAGCACACTACAGAACACAACGCCCGGCATATGGCAGCACCCAGTGGCAAGAAGTGCATCTGATCCAAACACTGCTCTTGGTTTATGTCAGCTGCTGGCCACTAGCAGCAATCTGTTGTATGACAAAAAATCTGCTGTATGACGGCCTTCGGAAGAATGTGTAGGGCCTCTATATGAAGAGAAGGCGCTTGAGAAAGTGGCAAATTTTCTCTCCACTCGTGTGCTTTCCTTGCCATGCACGACTGCAAGATCTGGCTGAGCTGTTAACAGCAGTGTCTGCTTTCCGCCGTACCTTCTTTTTCCACGGAGCACGAGCAATGGTTCAGGACCCCTTTAAGTTGCAGGTGTCACGAGTAGTACCTACGTACAAAAAAAGTAAAAGTGTGGCATAGCAAAATTGCAGAGTGACTGGAGAAGATTGTTCTAATTTGTTGGGAATTAATAATGAGGTTTACGGAAGTGAGAAGGTGGTTGCAGCATGGCCCGTGATTCTTGATTTATTGGGCACGATGATACCTATACTAGTGAAGAATAAGCTAGTAGCTCTACTGTTGACTTTTTATTCTGTAATGTTCTCGCGAAATATGTCCGGTATGCACATGCACAGCTCTGTTAGTCGAGAAAATGGAAAGGCAAACATCTCAACTCCGTATGGGCTATACAAAACCTACTAGACTGAGCGAGTGCTCTGTTCTCAGTCTCCCATTGTGTTTTCAGCAATATATATAGTATCAGTGCTGAGGTGGTGGTATATGTTGTTTTTTATAAGGCACAGTTGTTACACATACTCTGTAGAAGATACTACAGCATCAATTCTTGTTTATTCGTAAATGCGCATTATATTTACTAACTTGGTGCATAAGTGTCATATTTACAGTGTTACAGTTGAAGCTGTTCTCACGCATACGTCAAAGGAAAAAAAGTTGAGTCTTGCAGCTTGATCAAAACCAAGAGCCTCCCTTGGCACGTTTGTACTTGACGTCTTGAAGTTGCATAGCCGACGCTATCTGGTTGGCCGTCCTATTCTGGCCGTAGTAGTCCACAAATTCCCCGTCGGGGTCCACCAAGTACATGATCACAGTGTGGTCGACCTGGAAAGTGCACAGAAATCTGCACATTAGCAACTTCCTCGGAAATTATCAAGTAGATGTAGTACTGCCTCTTGAACACATTGCCTACTTTCTAAGTAGTAGCATTAGTGTGTGCTTTTAAAGAATGGCTGCACATCCGAAGACTTAAACAAAATCCTATACATGCTGTAAAACCTTAAAGGGGTGGTGCCAACAAATTCGTGGCTTGCACGTTCTTTGCTGTAAGCGTTTCCTATAGCTCCAGTAAGCATGATGCACGCACCAAGATTCATGTATTCTCGCTAAATAATTTAATATCGCCTTTTGATGTGGACAACTTTCGGTTTCTGTTTCTGGGCGCCGAGGTTGGGCAGTGACGTAGAAGTGTAGGAGGCGTGGTCACGTGACCACACAAGGCTGTGACGCACTTAGCCAGGAAGCGATCGAAACTCGGCGAGTGATGTAGCAACCGATGCTTTGCCGGTACTATAGTGAACTAGAATATATTCTAGTTCACTACAGCCGGTACGTACGTTGTGGAAGTGGCGGTGATCCGGAGGTCACTCACGTTACTACAGCAGATTTGGTGTGACGTCACTACAACTTTCGTTGCCCATCCTACAGACCTACGTCAGTGTTGGCGCGCTAGTGATTGGTTTCGATCGGGAGAATGGGCATTTAGGTACACTTTGGAAGTGAATTAAAATATATTCTAAACGTTTGCTGCGTCCGACCCTTCGTGTGGAGTGTCCTTGCATACAGAGGAAACCCACAACAGGCTTGTTATAGCCTCGAAATTTGATGGCACCACCCCTTTAATGTATGATGGCATGGATATAAAAAATTAAAATGGGCCGGCCAGGGTTCATTTTGCTGAGAATGCTGCTATAATGAAACTGATAGTACGATGTCTGAAGCAGTATCTGTTCTAAGTTGCAGCTTTAGAACATGTTTTCAAAGAAAAGCAATTCTGACTAATATCACACCTGAGATGTGAGCATATGATATCTGTTGTGCACTGATAACAATTTGTCAGATATAACAAGGTGAACCTAAATTTAATTGTTTGCGCTTTATTTCGATACTTTATTGCTGTAATGACAGTGCAAGGTTTCGAGACAATACCAGTGATAAGAAAAGCAAATATTTGCTCACAGCGGGTGAGGGTAATTCACTTGCAGGGCAAAGTCACTATGGCAGTAGTCCTCTAATACTCATACGTGACGTTATAATTGATGCGACTCCCTGTAAACTGATTAGCGAACTATTAGGTTCAATATCCTGCACGTAACCACTGAAAAACCTTTAATGAAAAATATGCAGTGTTTTTGATGAGCAGCAAGGCAGTTGATATCTGATTCCATTGACTTACAATATAGTCATCAGCCTCATCCCGAGGGCCAGCACTGAAGTACACTCTGAAGGCTCTCGACGCCTTTTCAACTTGCTCCTTGGATCCAGTAAGGCCCAAGATTTTCGGATGAAACTCTGGGATAAATGTGAAAACAAATAAGGCAATTAAACAAGGATAGCATTACCACCTTTTAACTGCATTCTTTTATTGAACTGTGGCTGTTTAATTGGTTTTCCCTGACGACTAAAAGTGAAAAAAAAAAAAAAAAAGACGACATGACTGCTAAATCTGAATCTGCAGTTTTATTAAAAACTAGTGGAAAATAAAAGTGATCAAGTAAGCTCGGCAATGTGTTGGGTGAGTCAACACGCATTCAGAGCAGTAAATTGAGCAAGTGGGTTCTCTTTGTCAACGTTCCTTGCCCTGCTCCCAACTATGACTTGGGCTCGCCAAATCCATGCAGTGCAGACAAAGAAAGCTATGAACTGTGTCAGCCAATCTGAAACAAGAACTAGGAAGGCTAATTCTCCAGTGCATGTGACATTGGTTGAAGCGAATTCAACTAAGACAGAGTCTCATAGAAAAGTGGATCAAAAGTCATCGAACAGAGCAAAGACTTCTTCAGGGTGTCTACTACTGGTGGTTAGCTCCACTCGGATATTCACACACAACTATTTTCTTTGCAATCAATGCTTCCATTCCAGTGTTTTTTGCTAAGAATGTGGGACTTTCCTTTCACAAATGTATGTATACTTCTACGTGAATAATTTTTTTTTTACCTGACACATAAGCCTTGACTGCCTTCACATCATCCCTCTCAGGGTCTATAGATATGAATAATGGTTGGAACGGGATGTCCGGCATCTCTTTGTCTGGAAGAAAAAGAAAGGAGAGGCGTATATAAGAAATGTGTCAACGGCAACATTGGCTCACACAAGTGCTCTCAGTTTGCAGGTGGTGAAATCATCTCAAGTAATTAGCTCAATTTTGGTGATTTCATTATCATCAAATGAAGGGAGGGTAAAGACAAAGACGAGTACCCTATTTACACGATTATAATGTGACTACGAATATGACACGAGTGGGGGAGCTTGCGCCATTAAGAAAAATAAAAATATATATAGTACCATGACTGTAATGTGAGTTCAGGACTATTAAAAGCAGCAAACAAGGTGAAACAAGGAGATGGCACACAAGAGATACGGAAGGAACATAAGTATGTGTACTGCTTGTTCATGATAGCTGCTCGATTTCTTTTTAATGTCTATGAGTTCGTTTTGTGTGCAGTCAATGCTGTTTTACGGGCAATGATTTCAGTGCATGTTAATGGCATGGTGCTAGAACAGACAAAATGTGTGCTCTTATTGAACTGGTAACTTCTGGCAAAACGATTCCATACTTATTGTATTACATGTTCACATTCATTATGTTAGGTGTTTAGCGAATCAAAATTAATTACCATTAACCCAGGCATCCCTTTTGCAACTCGCTGAGTTGTGGAGTTCGAAGCACGTGCACGTACCATGAAGAAATCAACAACGAACTTGTTTCAAGAACAGCAAAACGACATCGCTATAGGTGAAACATCCAAGTCTTCTGGTACATATTAGTTACCATTTCAGCAAGAAAAATGCAGCAGGTGAGCAACGAAATGTCTTCTTACCGGCACGAACGAAAGAAAACACTTGAGGAGCTTGATTCACCACGCGCATGTTTATACAAGAAAGAACTATTTCGATCCGTACACGAATGGCTCGAAGCCATTTTCAAGTTGTTGCATTTTGCCAGAATGGGGAGAAGGTTTGCTCACCCATGATGTCTATGATCTTGCCCAGTTTTTCGAGCTCGTCGGGGCAGATATCCGGACAGTGGGTGAACCCAAAGTATATCAGCAGCCATTTGCCCAGAAAGTCCTTGCTCGACTTGGGTTCATTATTGTGGTCCACCAGCTCAAAACGGCCTCCGATGGCTGCCTTTCCCAGAGCCCTCTTGCGTTCCTTTTCCAAGGCTGCACAAACACATCGCTCAATAACAAACAATTGCAAATCTTGAGTGCCCTAGTTGAACACAACTAAGCATAGGACATGCAGTCGACTGGAATCCAGCATTTGTGATCACCACCAAGCTATCCTGTCGCTATGCCTGTTATTAGAATCGCTACACGCACAAACCACACTGCACGCAATAAACGGGACGCAATGCAATGTTCTTGAAATTTATACGCGCTTACTAAGCCATCTACTCAGTACGTAAGTCACTGCTGTAGCTTTTCGTCAGTGCTGTGAACGAGGGAAGTTCTTAGACGCTGAAGAGGTTGTCGATGGTAAATTCCATTTACAATAACCGGCAAGTGTGCACTTCGTTTTATTTACATGCCTTCCACACCAGATGGTCATCTCGTAAACGCTGGACTAAGAAACGCATCATTCACACTAACTTTCTTTGTAGCAAATCAAATATTTTTGCAATTGCCATCAGGTAAGTCAAGTCTAGATGTGTTTGATTCCCAAAAAGAGGGAATGGTAAGTGGTCAACACTGGTCGAACAAGGAGCATGCTGGGCTGGGGAAATCACTTCTGTGACGAAGACTTGTACTTTTCAGCACCATGACTGAGACGAGCCTTGCCACGGCAGACTAGCAGATGAGGTGCAGCGCCGCTAAGCACAATCATACGCGTGACGACTGAATTCCGGTTGTTGCAAAACGCAGAAACACTTTGCACGAAGGATTTGGGCACATATAAAAGAAACCCAAGAGGTCAAAATTAATTTGGAGTCCCTCACAACGTTGTGCCTCATAATAGTATCATATGTGGTTTTGGCACGTGAACCTTTAAAAATACAAAAGAATATAGATCTTTACTAGGTCCAGTCCTTCTGTCAGAATGTTCGCTAGGCTGAGGGTTTCCTTATTTCTCCAGTGTTGATAGCATCACATTTACATTCAGCATGATGCAATAGCTGGCATGCAGTGACAACTCAATAAAAAAATGTGCCTTTTGCAAGAACATCTGCGAAACGATGATTATCGCATGGAGTCCTGCAAGTGGGACAAGTACGTGTATTCAAATATCTGGAAACGAGGCAACTTCTTAATCTTTAAACTAGTAAAAAAGAAGAAAAAGAAAGTGTTAAAAAAAAGAGGCCTGTCTCTTCATCGCAAGAAAACGGAGAAGTGGGCAAGATAATGCCCTGCCAAATTCCTCGTATCCTCGTCTTCGGTCTCTTTTTCTTTTTTATATATATATTTTTTTCGTTGCACTACGGTCGTCAACTCTGACACTTATCTCGTTAGTGTTGCGTCCTTGGCCCTCCGCGTCAGCGCTTTTTCAATGTCTTGCTTTCGAGCTGCACGGCTACACAAAATACGCTCGTGAATAAGTTTTGACAGCTCCGGGCTAAAGATATATCTTTTCATAAACGAAACACCCCACCCTAGGGGAACATGCTAAACAATAAAAACGGCATGCACCTTACCTTGCTGCTTTTTCTTTTTCGTGTACATCATCCCGGCTAACAGGCAGCCGCCGATGGCGAAAGTAATGCCCAGGCTTTTCCACGTGATCGGCTACGCAAAAATAATCCGGCATCGTGTAAAAATTTTACTTCATTAGATCGCGAATTTGCGAGCATTGCAAGCAACACGTACCACTTTCTTGTCTTTCGGATTTCGCCTGTCAGTAGCGAAGTCCCTGCGACACCGTGCGAAGCAGGCTTCGTAACTTTGGAGCTGAAACGAAAGTTCAAAACTAGTTAACGCCCTGCATTTAAAGGTTCCGTGTCGGCGTAGTACTTTAACATCACCTTAGGAGGCGATCGAGAGGACAGACTCAGCATCCTCGATAGTAGAAGACGGTGGCATCGGCCAAACGTTAGTGACATGACCGATATGTCGCAGTCAACAAAGTTAAAGTTGCAAGAAAACTCCCAAAATAAGCTAGTCCGCACGCGCTTGCAAGCGGTCTGCAACAAATTGTAATGGCGCCATTGCCATGGTTGCTGGAGCACGCTCACATCTTCCACAAGGTGCGGCGAAGCGAGCACTCACGTGCTTTTTTTGTTATTGCATGTTGCACAGATCACAAAAATGAGGTACGTTTAAGGCAACAAAGCTAAGAAAACTAGAAATCATTTATTTGAAAAGTGACAATCGAAAGCGCTATTCTAAGACGCAACATCGAACAGAGAAGGCCAGCAAAGCGACCAGGAGCAGACGTGCTGCAAGCAGTTTAGTACGTTTCGTCAACTTCGTGATTGTGACGCTGTTTATCTCGTAACAACGCTTCGAAGATTGTCTTTGTGCTTAATTACCGCACTTAAGCTCACCGCATTGGGTGTCACAGCGTCTGAACCCGTCGAAGTGCATAAAGTGCGCGCCGTCCACGACAGTTAGCGTCCACTTCGTGAGCGCAATGGCAAATGAAAGTTCCGATTCAGAACGTGACGACGCCGTTTACTTGGCGAAGGAACTGCCCGTGGTCGATCCCGATATTCTCCAAGATGTGCTTTGCATCCTTGCCAAACAAAACGACGAAACCGTTCGCGAACCGGAAGATTATTTGGTGAGTCTTTCATAGTGTATGGTAGTGTGGTCCGACATCGCTTGCGCAGCATTGTGCCGTTCGTGTTGTTTGAACATGTGATTTGCTCGGATAGAGCGGCATGATTGGGGGAGGGGGGGGGGGGGTCATTCTAGTTCATAGGTATGACAGTATAACAGCTCAAACGTAACACGGCACAAAGAAGACCTATAAAGTAATGATAAAAATTTATGTTCTTTTTTTGTTGATAAGATCGAAGGAGCGCTGACGCATGGCATGAGGTACCGGCCACGTCAGTTTCGAGAGCTTCAATTATTTCACGCGCTCTCTTATCCCGCCATCTGCGCACCACGGAAGTCCGCTCAAAGTTAGGACGACAACCTCAATCCCAGCAGTGTATTGCAGTGTCCTGACATCAGTCTTATGCTCCTTCAGCCTCTCATTCAGGTCCTGTCAGGACCTGAATGAGAGGCTGAAGGAGCATAAGACTGAAAAGAGCATAATACCAGTAGATCTAGAGGGTTTTGTTCCCAATGAACCAAATCTTAGTTTTCTCCATATTCACGACCGCTCCAGACGCGTGACGAAACTCCAGAAGCGTGGCGAAACTTCTTGAACAATACTTTTGTCAGCAAAAAAAAAAAAAAGCGCTATGTCGTCATTTTAGCATTAACACATTTAAGCTTAGACAGTATTAAAACATCACCATTTGTTCAAACATGCTGACCATGCAAATACTATAGGTAGCGGGACAACTGTCCCTATGGGAATTAGTAGGCTGGTTGTACTGCACGAGACATGTCAACAAGCTACTATCCCTCGATCTTGGTAATATGCTGTGCGTACTTTTGCAGTTCTTAATGCATCTGATGACACCAGCTTTATGGGGCTCGATAAAACTATCAAGATGCCTTTTCTACGTTGAGGAATTACAGGAATGGAGTTGAACTGCACGGTCATTACCGTAGTGGGAATAGGCTGTTTTTTTTCATTCCGAGGAATTGAAAGGAATGGAATTGCGGCAAGTTCTAATTCCCCGGAATGAAATTGGAGTGGAATGAAGGCACCCATTCCGTAACACTGATATACACATGCAAAACTGAAAAATTTCGGGGGGGCTTTGAATACCCCCGGCTACGCCACTGGCGATTAGGGTTCAACGTCTTTATGAGTGGGAAGCTTGCATTCTTTCCGCGTTGTCTCGCGATTATGCGAAAAGAATAAAGAAATGTCAAATGCGCCGATCTCGTGTCCGCTCTCTGCAATACTTGTTCCGGATTAGCATTGTCTTTTAGGCATCTTAAAAAGACGCATGTTTTGCAGGACTACCTGTCTCCGAGCAGCACCGTAGAGCTGTTGTTCAGACTTGCATCGAACTCAAGCTGCCCATCTGCGTCCAGGTGACTGCTCTGGAGTACCTGGACAGGTGAGTGTCGATTGTCGTTTCCTTAGGCTGTATAAGCTTGCTCGTAGCGATTACTCTCGCGAATGGATGTGTCCATGGTGGTCGTCGCAACGTAGCATGACATGTGCGCGAATCAGTGGCGTAGCCAGGGGGGGGGGGGGTGTTTTCAACATACCCCCCACCAAAAAAAAATATTTTATGTGTATATATGCGCGCACACGTACGAACTCACGCACGAACACACATAAGAGTGGTCAGACCGTCCCCCCCCCTCCCCCCCCACCGCCCGAAAAAGTCAATATCTGCCTACGCCGCGGTCGATCACGCGAGCGAAGTGAGGTAGCTTCTCCGCGGTGGGTGCACTCAGTGCTAAGTCCAGCGGCCATGCGTAACACACATCAAGCGAGGCCGCACCCCCTGCCTCTGGAGAGGGGTGGGAATGCGGCATCGCTTTATGTGTGCCCGTGCCTGTTTGTGTTGCGCATATGTTAGAACATACAAAATGTAAAAATTTCGTGAAATAGTGCAGTTGAACCCCCTAAGCCACCCCACATTGGCTGGTGCGGATCCAGCCACTGGACATGCACAAAATGTAAAAATTTCGGCGGGAACTACCCCCCTGGCTACGCCACTGGATCAGCTTATGTTGGTCATCGAGGTAGAGCTGGACAGCGCGACCTACTATTGTTGTCGGGAGACGCGCCATGGGTGTGAGCTCTCGTGTGCTCGCCGTGTGGTATGGAGCGTTACGCATACGTCGCAGTGTGACCATTTACAAGAACATTGCGAAGGGTGTCTATAGCGTATGAACTATACCGACACAAATGCGGATACGTGCTTGTCTGTGGTATCCACCATAGGAAATACGATCACCACCGTGCACGTGGCTGCGCAGGTTCCTAGTGCAACACGTTCGCGACCTCCGCGAGCAACTGGGCGCTGGCTCCCCCGCCTGCGCCAACGTGTCGTGGGACAGCGTGATGGGCAGGATGCGAGAGCAGGTGATGCTGCGCATGCTCTCCTGCATACAGATCGCCAGCAAAATGTTCTCCAGCGTCAGGGTACGTGCAACGATTGCTTTTAACCGCGACGTCCTATACGCACAGTGACGTGCGCACGGTGACAGGTGGTGGTCCGCCATTCATGCCACGGGTCCAATTCCCGACCGCGTTCGTATGTATGGGAGACCAGAATATAGGAACGGCCGCCGCGGCCGCATCGTTGACATTCAGGACATTGTCAAATGCCGCCGTATTGTCAGATCTGATTGGCCCTGAAAGTGCCAATCCCGATCCGAAGGCCCCGAAATTTGGTTGCGGTGTTGCAGTTGTGCACTAGTCTGCAACAAACACGTAGCCGTGAGAATTTTTTGGAACGGTGCTGTAATAGTGGAGTTACACGCGTTTGATGATCCAAAAGCGGCGCTCGCTCGTTTCGCTCTTTCCTTAATCCTACGCTTCGTTCGCCGGCTCGTCTCCTCGCCGTGCGAGGAGTAACAGCAGGAGCGCGCGTACCTGCGAGCAAACAGGTTCTTGTTGCTCACCTGACCACATGAGCGTGGTGACGTCACCACCAGCGCAGGGGATACCGAAAGTCCCAGAGAGAAGCACGGGATTGTTTACTTTTATTTTGTGGGGCGCGGCAACGGCTCGCACCGCTGCCGCGTTTGGAATTGTTGATCGCGACGGCATTCAGAACTCGATGCGCGTGTTTAATTGAAATATTAAAAAAGAACTTCGCAGGTGGTTTAAGGGCTCTTGAGGGATCGCTACCGGTCTCTCTGATTGGCTCAAAATGACGTCATTATAAAATTTGGTGGTATATTGGCGCAATTTAACGATGTCCAAACCAGAGTTTTGGTCTAAACTGGAACAACGACATTTGATTTCACCACCCTGACCTCTATGGTGACGGAAATTAAGCCACAGCCTCTTGGCGTGGCGTCTACCACACACTAACCTTTGTTTCGGTACTTTATATGCTCCGGTGGAAAGTAACATCAAAATAACGACGCTGACAACGACGGCATGGTTTCTACCCCGGCTCTTCGATAAAAGATTATGACTGTGTCCTATATAATTCACAGGTGCTAGACGAGGGTAAGCAATAGATGACGAGAGCGCTGTCGTCTGCATTCTTCTATTACTAGTCTTTTGTCTGTTGCTCTGTTTTAAGTTCAAGAATGTCGTACCAACTCCCCCCCCCCCCCCCCCACTTAGCATTTACTTCTGATGAAGAAACACGCATTCATCGACTAAGGTCCGTTACACAGTCGCACCTATATCACTATCTATCTAATACGGGGGCCTCAAACTCACCTCAGCTAGCGGGCCGCAGTCACGAAATTTAGTCCCACGAGGGCAGGGACGGTGATGAAGGTTGAAGCGGGGAAAAGGGGGGCGTGAACAAATGTCACTTAACGCTGCCATTTGAAATTTGAAAGCACGAGTTTCGGATATCTCATATATGGATAATTTCTGAAGGTTATTTGGCGTCAGGATTTGAAAAAAAAAGAAAAAAAAAATGGATACTGATATCCAGAGTGACTCAAACTTGGACGCCGATTCTGAAATATAGTTCTTGTTCCATGGTTGTGTTTCAACGCATGGTCACCGCGTGGAGTAACTCACGAAAAAAAAAAAAAAAAAAACGCTTGAGACCAGACCCATCTCTGTGGCTTACTCGAACAAAGCGTTATTAATCGCAATAATGCGAGTAGCGTTTAGCAAAGTCACAAACATTTTATTCCTTGTTAAGCCGCGGGCCACTCGCGAAACGTCCGCGGGCCGCGTGTTTCAGACCCCTGGTCTAACGTGATATACGTTAAAACAATTATGCTGTTTCTACCGTGGCAAAGAAACGTTAGAAACCGGTTATATCTAGAGCGATTGTGAATGCTGCATGCAACGTATAACACGGCTCCGCTGCACGTATCGTTAGCCGCTGCCTGAACGAGGAAGGACGGCGAAACCTGGGCCGATCTTGAAAGTGGCGCTGTCTAATATTAAAGTGTATGAGAGTATTACGTCTTTCGCGAAGGATAGAAACTATACTTGATCGACGCACGCGCCAGACGTGTCACATAGCTGGCTTTGACATATGAACAATTTATGAGTGCGATGTAACGTATACATACTGCATTCGGACGCATCAGCTTTGAATGCTTTAGAGTATACAGCCGCACGCGTGCTTGCTGTGATTGTGTTGTGTAATGTGTGGTAATAAAAACAGCGATCCATGGCATCATTGTTAGGACTTGGGGGTGTAAGTTGTGCTGAAGTGCCGTAGTCGAGATAATATACCGCGCCGTTGATCAAGCATTCATTTTCCTCCACTTAACTTATCGAAATTGGCTTTGTCTTGTGCGTACGTCGTGCCTTCCCGTCCGTCCAATTCTTTACGTTGACGACGACGTCATCGACGACAGGCAACGTGACTTTTGTCGTCAGGGCGCCTTGTCATTCCCAGCTTCACGAATGCCGCAGTTGTCGAGAAAAGAAGAAAAAAAGAAAGCTTATTTGTCATTGCATCCACTGGAATAGTGCGCTAACCCTTCATCTCTCGTACAGCAGCCGCTCACGGCTTTAGGAGGTCAATATTAAGTCGACTTGGATTGTTTAAATGGAGTTCCAGAAACTTCGTAATGCTTATTTCGTGTAAATCAAATGCTTAGATCGAATGAAAATCGTGTTTTAGTGGGCCGCACATCGTTACCGCAGTGCAAACGGCCCGCCTCTGAAGCCCTAACCACACATACGCGTTACAACGCGTCAGCGCGTGGCGTGTAGACTCGGCGCCGCGCCCTCTGCGCGGCGCCGCGTGCGCTGATGCGTTGTAACACGTACTTGCGGTTAGGGTTGTACGCGTTACAACGCGTTAGCGCGCGGCGTGTCCTCTTCTTATGCGCGCCCTCTCCCTCCATAGGAACGCGACGCTGAGTCTTCACAACACGCGCTGACGCGTTGTAGCGCGTACGTGTGGTTAGGGCTTGAGAACGGCCTTCTGACGTGCCATTCGCCATGCCCGCACTGACCGACAGCCGGCGCTGAGGCGCAGCGTGGCCAAAACGGCACATGCATCGTTTTCACGTCGTTCTTTTTGCGTTGTTTTTTTTTGCTTCGCACAGAATCTGAGAGTAGAGGTGCCTTTGCCAGCCAGAGCGTGCACACAATACTGGACGATGATCACATTGTGTGCATCGCGCGTAATTTTCAACTAGATGACAGTTTGGTTGCCATTTAATTCGTCATTAACATGGTCGTGAAACTAAATGTGAAAATTGCGTTGTCTTTGCACAGAAAAAGGCATGCATGCATAAGATGACATATATATATATATATATATATATATATATATATATATAATATATATATATATATATATATATATATATAAGGGCCACAGACATGGTAGCTACAAACAATGGACTTAGGTGGTATCTGATCAGTGCGTAAATATGACGTCGATGGCACACCGAAGTCATGCATGAAAATGTTGTCTAGGAGCATCGAGCATGCCACATACCGGTAGTACGTACAGGACGGTCCGATAATTTTGGTGGATTGTGTGCGTACGTGTATATTGTTTGTGTCGTTCACTCATGGAAGAAGCGTGACCGCTAAAGCATCAACCACCAGCCATATATTATAATCTTAACTTCACCGCGGAAAAAAGCCTGCTGTCGCAGTAAATGAGTTCAGAACCGAATAATCGCTGAAGTCTTCTGACTTATTTTTAATGTGGTTTCAAATTGGGCGAGAAACGAACTGTATAGCTGTAGACTATTTTACTTAAAGGGGTGGTGCCATCAAATTTCGAGGCTATAACAAGCCTGTTGTGGGTTTCCTCTGTATGCAAGGACATTCCACACGAAGGGTCGGACACAGCAAACGTTTAGAATATATTTAATTCACTTCGAAAGTGTACCTAAATGCCCATTCTCCCGATTGAACTCATCGCTAGCGCGCCAACACTGACGTAGATCTGTAGGATGGGCAACGAAAGTTGTAGTGACGTCACACCAAATCTGCTGTATTAACGTGAGTGTCCTCCGGACCTCCGCCACTTCCGCAACGCACGTACCGGCTGTAGTGAACTAGAATATATTTTAGTTCACTACAGTACCGGCAAAGCATCGGTTGCCTACATCACTCGCAGAGTTTCGATAACTTCCTGGCTAAGTGCGTCACAGCCTTGTGTGGTCACGTGACCACGCCTCCTACACTTCTACGTCACTGCCCAACCTCGGCGCCCAGAAACCGAAACCGAAAGATGTCCACATCAAAAGGCGATATCAAATTATTTAGCGAGAATACATGAACCTTGGTGCGTGCATCATGCTTCCTGGAGCTATAGGAAACGCTTACAGCAAAGAACGCGCAAGCCACAAATTTGGTGGCACCACCCCTTTAAGACATATGCGGGCGCCGCCCTCGGGCTGTTTAACGAATGTTTTCTTATTTTTATATCTCGTGACGCGAATTCATAAGGTCAGTATACGTTGGATGCGCCAACCCTAACCGTTTTCATGTGTATACGCCCCACGTAGCGCTGTTCGTTTAGTTGTTAAAGATGCGAAACGGCAAGGTTAACAGCCGAATATGGCGGCACCGAAAGCCGTCCGTAAAGAAGTCTTATACACTCAACACCCCTGCAATGAGGCAGACACGCTCTGCGGTAAAATCGGACCCGTATGATAACCAGATTCTTGCTCGAATTACGGTAATGCATGATGCAAATCTCATCATCATCACCAGCCTGACTACGCCCACTGCAAGCCAAAGATGTTTCGCCAATTAAACCTTTCCTACCACGTTATGCCTGCAAGCTCCTTAACCTCATCTGCCCACCTAACGTCCTAGCTGCCTCCCCATAGCGCGCTTGCTTTCTCTTAGAATCCAGTCTGGTAATCTTAATGAGCAGCGGTTATTTTGCCTGTATGCGCGCTACTATGCCCTGCCCAAGCCCATTTCTTCTTCTTGATTTCGAGTAAGGTGCCTTTCACACCCGTCTGTTCCCTTACCCACTCTGACGCAAATCTGAAGCCTTCTATTGCGTTTAGTTCTGTGTTATCTATCACCATGATACGAAGGCCCACACCACAGATGCTTTTCGGTATGTCGCAAGATATGCACCATGATTGTGCCCCTAAGCGTTCTCAAAGGAAACATTTGCTTTCTTTTTGTCAACATCTTGCATCCGCTTCGCGATAACAATACACGTCCAATGAAAACGCGTTTAGATTAAAACCCTGGGCGATGACCGAAACTGTTGCGCGTAGAAAAGACGTGAAGCTCTCGTGTGAAGTTGGGAATTCACTTCGACGACTCCGCTGCGCGATGGTGACCATCCACTACGGCGTGCATCGTGAGTAAATTTTTGTTCGGTTCGGTAACAAGCCGGTCGTGACCTTACGCATGATCGACGCCGGTTCACTGCACGTATTCTTGGTTTTTCAAAACGGCGCTACTTGTTATTGAGGCGTTCAAAATGCATTTGGCCACTCGAAATCTGCATGACTTCCGGAGCGACGCATGTGGCTCGGCACCGGTTAAAAGCCGTTCCTTTGGAAGTTCTTTACCCGCCGCGGTGGTACCATTTCACTGTGGCGTCCCTCATAATCATCATATCGCAGCTTTGGGACTTAAAACCCCAACATTTGTTGTTATTCGGATGTCCTGCATACAGATCCCTCGATACGTTGACGAGCTATCTTTAGGTGCAGTTCTGACGCGCTTCCTTACGTTCTCGCTTGCATTTCCGAAGTCATCCATGTACGGCGCCTCTCGTAATCACATCGTGGTTTTGGGACGTAGAACCCCAACAGTTATTACTTCCATTTCATTTCAAATTTTGGCCGTGGTATGACGTCATTCGTGACGTTTCTACTATGGTGACGTCACTCCTCCGCATGTGGCGGTGACCGGAGGACAGTGTTCTGAGTGTTCTAACGTGTACGCTACACGTGACACAATTATGACGTGTAGGTGTGTATTTGACGTCCCGAGTCCGTGGATTTATATGTCGTGTCCTACGATGTATATGCTGACGGCAATGCGCTCTAGAGCGCATAGTGCGACGTTATTTTTCTTGACACACACACGCACACACACACATCAAATTATTCTCGTCGCGGTGCAGCAAGTGCCGCCCCATCGCACAAGCCGTCGACCCTTTCGCACATTTAGTTTCTTTTTTCGATGTTCTGAGGTTGCAAACACGTGCGAAGGCCGCTTCAGACATGTCGCAGTGAACATACTTTTTTATTATTGCTTCTGACCCGCCGCCGTGGTCTAGTAATTATGGTGCTCGACGGCTGACCCGAAGGTCGCGGGATCGTGTCCCGGTCGCGGCGGCCGCATTTCGATGGAGGCGATATGCTGGAGGCCCGTACACTTAGATTTACTTAGAATGGTGCTTTTATGTTCCTGAGACGCTCCTGTTACGGGCTCGATAGCAGGAATACTCGGCAAATTGGAGAATAATTTTAAATAAGCAAAAAAGCACAACACCGAAACCGAAACCCAACCAAGTGTACTGTCTACGTATGACGTAGACGTTGTTACGAACGAACCGGAAGTCGTGCAAGGCATGCCGGTCACGCCGGCGCGGAGTATGAAAACTGTGACAGTCGGGACGACCAGCGAAGCGCCGGCCAAACCAACGCTGTCTGTCGCCTTGTGCACAGCAGACCCTCGCTGTAGCGGCCGAAGCGCCGAAGTTAGCGGTGCCCTCGGTGCGTCACTTCCGCTGCCTTACCAATACAGACGTCACAGACGCAATGTTGCCAATAATTGTGGGAAGCCAGGAGGGCGTTTGCAGACAATCTTTAAAATTCATTTGCAAACAATCTGCGCATGTCTCAAGCCTGTAATTTGGCATAAATGACAGAAACGTGCAAAGGAACGTACCCAGCGAATTTCATTGAGATCCATCGACCTCGAAAAATCGCCGGAAGAACACCAGGTGGTCGAAATTTCCGGATCCCTCCACAACGGCGTCTCCTATAATCATATCGCGGTTTTGGGACGTTAAACCCCAACAATTAATTGGTTATTTGAGAACTTCTTCTTGGCCTAGTTGATATTGCTTACTGTATAACATTCTGCCGCTAGTGAAAACAACGCACACAAGAAAGACACGAACACGACAACATGGGTCGCCCATGTTGTCGTGTTCGTGTCTTTATTGTGTGTGTTGCTTTCACTAGCGGCAGAATGTCATACAGTAATTGGTTATTGTTGTTTCCGTGAAAAAAAAAAATTATTCCGAAGCTTTAGATATCGGCAACTCATACTCTTGATATTCTTGCTTGTCAAAAAACGAAACAAAAACGACAAATTGACGCATTGCATTCTCAATGTACGAACCACTAATCTCAGCCGATTCCTATATATATCAGCCTGGATACGGAGCTCGAGGATGCGCTGCCTTCGAATCTGCAGTGGAATAGTCCTCGCGGAAAATAACCCGCACGCATCTCGGACACGCCCTCCTCCACGCCGTGGCCTGCGAGATCGCGGCACTCGGGCTGCAGACTTTACACTGTGAGCCATCCAAGTGTGCGATAACTTGACCGCACCACAGCTGCTGCTCTCGTTTCCCCGTCGCGTTCGGCGCTCGCCGCTTAGCGCTCGAAACATCGTCGTCGCGACGCCGCGCCTTCACGCGCCGTGTGAACATCGAAACCTTGTGCTCTGGAACTCGTCTGTTCCAAGTCATCGGCATCACCGACCTACGTAAGCGAGGCGCACGCCCTGCCACCTCGGAATGCGTTTGTGAAGTCCGCTGTACGTAAGTTGGCTTCCCTGCGAGGTTACGTTGTAAACGGAATGCTTCCCTTGCGTGCCGGAATATTAGTTATTTAATTAATTAATTAATTATTTCAAGGTCCATTTGGCGTTATGGAGGGGCTGGGTCGTGGGCGTCGGCAGGACCTTGTTTTGGGGGGTTTAACAATAATATTTGTTGGGTTTTACTTCACAAAACCACGATATGATTGCGAGGGACGCCGTAGCGGAAGTCTCCGGAAATTTTGGCTATCTGGTCTCCTGCAACATTTTTCCAAGTAGGTATGGAATGGCTTTGCTAAAAGAACTTCTTGGCTCACGAATCGAACGCCGCAAGAATTTTTAGAATCCTTCCAGTACGAGCGGAGTTACAAAGATTTGTCGCACACTGTAATTGCTTTCTCTCTTCTCTCGCCTCGACGAAAGCGCTGGAAGCTAAGCAGAGGGGGGGGGGGGGGGGCACGGGAGAAGAAGGTACGTCACGCGCGCCTCCTGACTTTAAGCACTTCTTTTTTTTTTTTCTTCGATGGCGCGGCGTACTTTCAGTGCGATCGCACGGGCACGCGGGCAAGTGGCGGCCTCCCACGGCAGTCGCAGTAACTACCGAGCGCGCCACGTTCAGATCAGCCAATGGCGTGAAACTTGAGTCGATGACGCAGCGATGTTGAGTAAATGGCATCATTTGTCGAGAGAAGAGGAAGCGATTTTTCGCTGACTTTGCGAATTTATTGTAAATCCCAGGCCGCGTGCTGCGCTATAGTATTAATGAATATGTTACTTAATGAGTGTGAAGTATATGTAGTCACTAATGGCATCGCGGGCGCTTTCAGTTCCTTGTAGTACTTGGACTGCGGTTATGACTTCGTTTTGTTTTGTTTTGTTGTTGTTGTATTTTGTCGCGTGCTGTCGTCACAAACTCTTCTCTTTCATTCTTTTACATCCCCTTTCCCCTTCCCACGCGCAGGGTAGCAAACCGGAGACTGCTTCTGGTTAACCTCCCTGTCTTTCCTTTCTCCCTCTTCTCTCTCTCTCTCTTGCACCCGCAGTGAACGCAGTATGGCTTCTTTTGTTTCATGTGCACATGCTGGGGTGCACGTGTTCTCACGTATGTATATGTGCCTTGCGCATGACATCAAATGGAAACGCCAGAAGTCGCTTTACCCTGAGGAAATATTTTCATATCGTCATATACATTTTCTTCACGCTCTTCTATCGCTAGAAGATAGAAATGAAGGTCGAAATTCGTTCGCGCCATAATTATTCGCCTGTATACGTCAGTGTGACCTCAGGTATTCCAACGTACGTTTGCTTTCATATTTGGGACATTATGCGACATTGTATCTCTAACAGAGCAAAGGACTGAATTTTTAAAGTTCAATCGGTGGCTTACTTATAATGCAATGTAGGCCGCATCTTTATGGCTGAAACGTTAACTACGCTCGAACAGAGACCTTAAGAATCAAAGACAACACAGGTGGCTGATGCGGGAAGCACTGGGCGGTGTTTCATTTTTTGCAGTTGGTTGCTTCGGATAACGGTTTTGATTTTGGACAAATACGTATGGGATACGATAAGGGATTTGCACAGTTGACCGCACCGGGGACATTGTCGAGGTTACGGATTACCCGCATTCTCGTTTTTGCATCTCTTAATAGTTGCTTGCCTAAAGCCTCTGTCCACAGTAACAGTTGTTTTCATAGTATTATTGTAGAAGCATAATTTTACTAGTGCAGCTCGTCATCGTCAGCATATATTTAGTCCACTGCAGGGCGAAGTCAACTCCCAATGTCTTTACCCTATCTTACGCGAGCTGATTCCCTTTTACGCCCGCAAATTGTTTTCTTTATTCACCCCTCCTAACTTTTCCCTTCCTCGGCAGCGCTTCCCATTCTTTGGTGCCCATTACGTCGCGTTGTAGCTGACTGCCGATTGCGGTTACGTGTCATACGTATAGCGTAGCTCATACGCTAGTAAAAGTTCTTTACTGTATTACTTAATATTTACTATGTTACTTCAGCTTGTCGGTGGTAGGGTTCCACCTAGCCGCTCATGTGACTTTTTTCTCCTAACCTCCTCAGTTACTGCGAATAATTCCTTGGGAAACTCTACGCAGGGTCTCACAAAATTTTGCCAGGTTTAGTCGGATTTTTGTTTCACCGTTAAAAAACAAAAATTACGGCAGCTTCGCAATTGTGGTGCCAAGCCTGAAGCAAGAGCGGAGCTGGTGTGGGCTTTCTTGTTCCTCTTTATTTTTTTCTTCTCTTTCTCTCTGTTTCTTGTATGTATTTTCTGTGTCTGTTTCGTTCTTTCTGTTTTTTTTCTCGCGCTTTCTATCTTTATTTCTCTTTCTTCCCTTTCTTTCTTTCGTTTTCTTTGTTTCTCTTTATTTCTCTTTCTGTCTTACTCTGTTTTTTTTTCTATCTCTTTTTCGTGTCTGTATCTTTCTATCTTTATCGCGCGCGCGCTCTCTCTCTCTGCTTCTTCTCTCTTTCTTTGTTTCTCTATATTTGTCTTTCTTTCTCTTTCTGTCTTGGTCTCTGTTTTTTCTATCTTTTATTCGTGTGTGTTTCTTTCTCTGTGTGTGTGTGTGTCTTCCTATCTTTTATGTCTTTACTCCCTTTATTTCTCTGCATTTTTCTATTTCCTTCAGTCTGTTTCTTTCTTTCTGTCTCTTTATTTCTATCTTTCTTTTTCTCTCTCTTTCACGTGCACCACTTCGCCGAGCAGAGTTTTCGTTTAAAGGCCAACTCCGGCGATTTTTTGGCGATGCTCAAAGTAATGGTGCTTTTATGTTCCCGAGACGCTCCTGTCACGGGTCCGATAGGCAGAAATGCTCGGCAAATTGGAGAATAATTTTAAATAGGCGAAAAAAGCGCAACACCGAAACCGAAACCCAACCGAGCGTACTGTCTTCGCGTGACGTATAAGTAGGAGCAAAACCGGAAATCATGCAGGGCATGCCGGTCCCGCCAGCGCGTAGTATGAAAGCGGCGAAGAGCAGAGGCTCAGTTGAAAGGTGACTCCGTCGGAAATCTTGTGTGTGATTGACCGTGTCACGTGCACAAGCTGAGCTGTCGGAAAATGACAGCTGCGATTCCGACGCATTTGGAGGCCAACTATAATGGCAATTCCTCTTCGATGAAGTGGAACACACCTGTTTAGTTCTTTGCTTGCCTGGTTGCGCATTCCACTGCCAGATGGCACCACCTGTCCAGGCAGCTCAAGTTTGTGGGGTCGTGATCGGGTAAAATGCTATCGCTGAGAAGCTTGCGGACTAACTAAAGCTTCTTAATATTGCTATCTGAAGAGTGCATAAGCTTGTCAATAGCGGCGTTCAACAGTTGCGTTGGTACGGCCGAAGGAATTTAATATAAGCCAAGTATGAGCCACCTTTCGCACCAACGTTACTAGATTAGGTTACGTTGTTTTGCACGATGCGCAGCTCACCGTATACCGATAGGCCCGGTAACGGTGCACCCTATATATGTTACGGAAAGTGTTTCGGTGATGTTCACGCATGTGCATTCTTTAGCCGGTGCGGTATTACGTACCGTATCGGTAAACCGGCATTGCTAGCTATGTAATCATTAGGTGCGAGTGTTTCGTGACTGCCAACGGGGAATCGTGTGCAGCCCACAACGCGACACCACTTGCCACCCACCGCACGAATTACCACAAGGAACTTAAATTCACATGCCCAGCCAACGAAGCGCTCGCCAAACACACGCGATTGTTGCCTTGAGGATAGCAGATGCTCTAAGGGCCCGTCGGTTCCGTCACTTCCGCTTTAAAGGAGCCTGACATCAAATTTTAAAGTCTAGATGTGCCATTCATTCGATTGCTCGGTATGCATAGGTCTTCTTGGCCAAATTTGAATGGCGTCCGTACCGTGGAAGTAATTTTATTTGGAGGGCAAACAGCGTACAAAAGCTCAACGGAAGATTGATCACGCTGCGACATCGACACTAGTGCTACGTGTAAGGTGTAATACATTCCCCAAATACCATCCTGAGTGACGATACGCTAGTAACAGTGACGTCGCCGATCTGAGTGTATTTATTGTGGCGCCGACGCCAGGCGACGCTCTCACTCCCAGCCAGTGGCTGTCCTTGCTGTCCCGATCCGTGCTTGCGATTCATCGTGTCGCATCGACTAATTTTTATTGTCGTGTGCTCCACAGCGCGAGCGCGATCAATCGGAGCGACTACGTGCCAGCATGTCGGGGAACCGCTGCGTAGTGCGGACCTGCTCATCGAGGCGCGGAAAAAGCGGAAAGTGCGTGGCGTTTCATTGCACGTACGGTGCACGCCAACACGACCACAAGCTATCAAAGTGGAGTAGCGTATAGATAAATAACATCGCTAACAAGTAACACGCATGTAGCGTTAATAGTGAATGGTAGTTCGTCCGTGGACTTCCTTGCGCTGCCGTAACCGTGAGAGGCCGGATAGGTGGGGCCATCTGGCGGCGCAAAGAAGAACCTGGAAAGCACAGAATTGTTATTGTAGAAACCTATCGTATACTATTTCTCCGCTGGTGTGCATTCGCTATGCCGATATTCCACAGACCCCTTTGCGTATACCGGAATGCCGTGCACGCTACAATTCTCTGATATAGCTAATTGAGACACACCAGCGAGTGTGGCCCAAGCGTGCGTCCCCGGGCACCTCCTCGTTGCTGCTTGAAACGGCGTCCATTTCTGAATCGCTGTTTTGCAAAGGGTCGAAGCGAAAATGATTAGCGACGTCGCGTAGCGCGGTGATTCTAAGTTCCAGAATGTCGTCTTCAACAAGTCAATACTTTTGACGGCGACGCTGGTGACAAGGCATGACTGAACGTGCGCGCCTAGCAGACGAAATGTTAGCTAAGCAGCTGATCCTCACGTCACTCCTTTCTGTGGACAAGTGGTAAACTGGGGCGCGGTCTGGAGTTGACCGCGAGGGAGCGCTGCCAGCGCTAAAAAGTGGCGGGCTTGCAGGCCGTTTTGAATCGTGCTAGATACCGGTGATATAAATCAATAAAACAGATAGCTATTCGTCCCTCAGTTGCATTTTCGGTCGCGAATCGCTACTAGGGGGTAGATAACTACTCGTGGATGCAAAAATCTTGACATGCGTAAATTTGATGTCAGTGCTTCTTTAACAAAAATGACGTCACGCACACAATGTTGCCAATAATTCTGGGCAGTGAGGTGGGGAGAGTCGGGACAATCATTAAAAATCATTTGCAATGAATCTGCGTATGTCTCCAGCTTGTAATTTGGCATAAATAACGGGAACGGGAAAAGGAACGTACCCATCGAATTTTATTGAGATCCATGGGCCTCGAAAAATCGCCGGAGTCGCAGCTTCTGTACTCGGTACACCTGTAGAGTTTAGCACGAAGGAGCGCAAATTACCGATAGCTTACACAGCCTCGCTGTTAAAAAAGTTTAATAAATGTAACAGTTTAACTTGCCTGTGTATGCATAGTGCTATATATGGTACGCATGTATATGCTGTTTGCTGAATCTGTTCTCTTCACGGCTACGCAATAAAATCGCAAAGATTATCTGAATATACTCATTTTAACAGATATACGCGACAGAGCGCGCAATCTGTCACCGGCCTGTTTGTTACAACAAAAAGGCCGGCCACAAGTAGGCATTAGCATGTTTGTAAGTCAGGAGTTTTTTTTTTAATCCCTCGTATTCTGTAGCATTCTCTCTGATTATCTTCATCATCCAAGCCTCTATTTCTATAACGTGCTGTTGCTTACGCCTGCATCAAGCTACTCCGGTTCTGTGAATCCTTCCCGGCTTATTCTTTTGTTTTGTCTTCGCGTCTGCCGCTTATCTCGATCGGCAGCAAGTTTATACTTTCATTCGCTTTTAATTCCAGACACTCTTTCAGGCGGATGCCTTGTAATTGTCAGGCAGGATTTACTGCCGAGCCACAT
Organism: Rhipicephalus sanguineus; assembly: GCF_013339695.2. Classification (NCBI taxonomy): domain Eukaryota; kingdom Metazoa; phylum Arthropoda; class Arachnida; order Ixodida; family Ixodidae; genus Rhipicephalus; species Rhipicephalus sanguineus. The sequence continues at coordinate 39,576,276 of NC_051179.1, read as the reverse complement.
ATTCAAACCGTGAAAGCTGTGAATATATAAAGTGCTTACACTCGGGGCTTTAGCATATTCTGTACAACAGTAGGATGAATATAGCGGAAATGGTGAGATGGCAGATGTATTGGGGTCAAGAGACCAGTGTCGAGACACCATGTCTACTCATCGCCAAAGTACATATGAAGATAAGTAATCAGCAATGAAGATGAAAAAAAAAAAAAACTCCCGATAAAGAGGTCCTTGCAACTTTGCTGGGATATAGCACCCTTCTTGGTATTGACTTATCTTGTTCGCGCCGTGTAGTATTGTGATATCGCTGATAAATATCAAAGAGGCGCTTCTAGGAAGCACCTGCTTGATTAGAAGTATCAGTACTAGAAAGAAGTTTTAATACTGAAACATGCTGAACTTGATCAGCTGGCGTCCATGTTTTGCTTATCGTACAACTTTCTCGTGTGGCGTATACATAATTCGTACGTTATATTGAATTAATTCGGACAAAGAAACCAAACATGCAGAGAGGCCAGAGCGAAAGCCTCGGAACCAATTGTTTTGAACAGCAGGCAAGCGACTGCCGACACACTGGGCATCACTGACAACGTTAGGTCTACTGCTGTGGAGAAAGATCTCTTGCGACTACGTGATAGCGACACCGCCTGATCGTAAAAAGGAACCGATTATTTCTGGACAAAGGGCGGGGGGGGGAAATCCGCAAGTGAGTCATTCCGTACGGTCATGTTTTTCTTTCTCCTCTGCCGACGCTTTTCTGGAGGGAAGTGGCATCAGTATATGTTGGTACCAATTATAGGGGTGTGTACAATGTAAGCGCATGCACTCTACGTCTTTTTGCTATCAATGTTATTCAGCACTGTGGTCCGGCGTGCCCATCCTGACTAATTCAGACATCTGGAATGCGATAACAGGAGTCGTATTCCCAGTTTACTAATAGCCTCTGTACCTAAATGGCTCTTCAGAATATTTTCGAGCCTGTTTGGATGAGTCATCTTCCCGGCTTCCTCTTTTAAGCCTTTTGTTCCTCTCCTCGTGGACCCTGCTGAGTCACGCTCAAGTTTACCCCGAAGAGAAACGTCCCAAGGTTGACTGCTCTATTGTGGTAATCTCGTACTAGTCACCAAACTGATCAGCTTTTTTCAAAGAGAGAGAGAAAGCGAGACAAAGAAGCGTTGCCAATAGGGTGGGGGCACTCACCGTATATAAAATCGGACCAGCCGCTCGGAAAGTCAGTCGTGTTCAACCGTATCGTCGCAGTACTGTATACCGTCCGGGTGTTTCTCATCTCCGGTGACCATCGCCCCCACGTGAAGTTATGCCGTCGTCTCCGAAAGGACCTTACGACTTGGAAACGCCGTATCAAGGAGTCCAGCATTTGACGTCACCCGTCGAAGAAGCGGAAACGTCCGAACCGCAAGCGAAGCCTAATCGCTCCGCACGCAAAATGAACCACGTGGTGAGGTACACGCCTTCTCTGTTGTCCATCGACGAGGAGGCCAGATCGTCGACCGAAGGTTCAGCCTCCCGGTCGTCGCAGCGGCCCGTGACCGCTCCAAAGAGGTCCGGGCGCGCTAGCGTACGTCAGGACACATTCATCGAGCCGCGGAACGAGAGCGTGCGCATCTGCGTGGAGGAAGCGCCGGATTCGTCCAGCTCTAAGATCCTCGGGAGGTCGCTCGACGCCTGGGCTTCCATCAGCGCGGCGTTCTTCGCAGTCCTCGGCCTTCTCGTCGTGTGCCTCGGGGCCGTCGAGGCAATCAGTCCCGGCAACGCCGACCGCGGTGGGATGTTCTTGCTCGCGGGTGCTATGCTGTTCATGATATCGGTGGTGATGTGCAATGTGGTACGCGGTCCTACCCGATCAGCTGCAGTCAGGATCATAACCGAAGCCCGTCCGAATTGAAAACCGTGTGGACGTAAAACAAGTCGGCGCCTTCGTGTATTGTACCCATCTGACTCTACAGAGGACCCTGTACGCGCCATTTCTTTTATTATTAATTTTTTTTTTTCATTTTCATGAAATTCTTGCAAGTGTATTACCCCAATAAACATTCATGTTGACCTGTACCACTTGATATCGCCCCTCCATTTCGCGATCGGCCACGCGATCGGCCACACCATCGCGCGCATGGCCGGAGGTTCTTTTTTTTTTTTTCAGAGCAGCTAACTGGTAACGAGATCGCAAAGGCAGTACTTAATGCTGCGGTACTACGTGAAAGAGCCACAGTCTGACGAGGCACGTCATAACGGAGCACTTCCGATTAACTTTGACCACGTGGGGTTCTTTGAAGTACGCCCATATGCGCGTTACGTCCATATGGGGTTCACTACGGAGCCTAGCGTAGGCTCTTTAGCACGTCTGATCTGTCAATGTTGCAGCGCTAACTTCTGGTTCATATATGTAAGGAGGGCAAGGATGCATTTATGTGTGCATGGAAACGGAACTTGTATTATTCAGGGAGGCACTCCGAGCAGAATTGGTGGGTGTCATTATCGATATTGGACATTTACTCATTGTTCATTCCAATAGCAGCATATCCATCTCTGAAGCGAAACGAAGCCGCGATCCACGAAGGGCAAGGGGGGAGGGGGTGCGAGAAAGCGCTACGCACACCGTAACTAATGCAGGAGCGGGGAAGGGTTCGTATTAGCTTTGAGGGGTAGGGGGAGGGGGGAGTCGATCGCCTAACAGCACCCCTTGTAAAGGAGAGAAAAATGGTCCCATTTTCTGGGAACTTGCACGGATTAGCGCCAGTCGAACACAGCACGTCCCTCATTGGACGCCTTCGCTCTACCACTTTCCACCGTGCTCACAGAGGGTGTTGGCTCACCTCGAAAGGCCGCCTCTCCCTTTCCCTTTCTCTTCTATCTTTGACTCTCCTCCTCCCAACGACGCTGCGCCGTCTTTCCTAACCAGTAACCACTGTCTTCAAGACGCCACCGTCTGTAACGCCGCTGTCTCTTGGCTCCCGCAGGTGAATGCGACGATAGAATGTCCGATCCGAGTTCCAAGTTCGGCCGCCACTTGCGCGGGGGATCAGGCTTGCGTCGCGGCTTGTCTTTCGCAAGCGTACTGCGACACACTGGAGCCAGAATCCTGGCGTTGGGCATCGCGCTCATCGCAGCAGCCCGACCGTCTTCCAAGAGGACTGGCGATTCGGCACGTCACGCACCGACGCAGCCGGGCTACGACAACGTGTCCATCAGCATCGATGACGGGCGGGGTCTACCGTACATGCTTGTCAAGTGGAGCGCCCAGGTGACTGCGTGTCTCGTCGCGATTTTTCTCGTCCTGATCGGCTACTTCTTCTTGTGCGGGCTCATCATCAGAACAGTGGTTTCCCTCAACGGTCTCGGCGACTTTAGTCTACGTCTGTCGTTGGTGCTGATGGCCGTCGCAGGCATCATGGCGATGTTTGTGTTGTGTATTGTGCTGTATAGTATTACCATCCGAGGAAGTTGCCATCCAGCCTGAAGACGTTGTGAAATGGACAGCCCTAGACCTTACTCTCTCACTACGTCTCCGTACGATTGTCATCGTAGACATGTATTTTTTTTTTTTGTAAATGCGTGCGTCAATAAACGATCTTGTTTGATCCACACCAGTTTTGCAAGACTCGCCTGAATCTATATTTCACGCTGTTAATTTGGGTCTTTACGTCCCAAAACCACGATATGATTATGAGACGCGGTAGGGGAGGGAACCGGAAATTTCGACTACCTGGGATTCTTTAACGTTCATTCTACAGTTTAATGTGGACGGATGAACCACGCAACCCCTGGCTACGTCAATAAATTGCCATACCGCTAAGAAGTTGCAAAGCAGGAAGTAAAGTTGCATTGCATTATGGTGCAGCACATTAACGACACGGATGCAATCGTGGGACTGCATTCACTAGCTGTAGTGTTCGCTTGATTACGAAGAATCCCGACGCCCTAACCACTACGCTACAGGTGCATTTTCTCTATGGCAGAATTTTACAAACAAGAACACCCCACGCCTCAAATTTACTGCTGAAGCTTTCAGTAAATGATCCCACGTGTGACACACGTTTAAAACGGCCTCACATGACGCAGTTTCGACACCTCGCTTCCTCGGGCGAAATAGAACACCTTTAAGAATGCCTCACATGGCAATTCGATTGTTTCAGATGCTAATTCCTATTTCCTGTCTCCCCCCTTCTTTCCTGCTGGTTGCGCAGCAAGTCGAGTTTACAAGTACAAACCAACTAGTCTGCAAAGAAGTATTGCTTCAGATGCGCGGCGCGCCTCCCACATGTTGATGGTTTCTTTTTTTTTTTTTTCGTGCAACATTTTCACATTGCTGGTGATGCGTTGTATAGAGGTTCGTAGGACGTCTCACTTGTCCTATATTTCTTTCCCTTCTCTATGAGCTCCCATAAGCCACGGCTGATTTTAGGCCTCGTGCGGCCGCGTGAACTAGGCACGTTGTATTGTTGTCAACTCGTGCCTCGCGTTTGATGTTCATTGGTGCAAAACGAAGAAATATAGCGATATTAATGAGCACACACAAAGTTTAAATGTGATAGGCTGCATTGTAGAAGATGTACGAAAAGGATCAGATTGGCATCCACCCATTTGTAGCACATAATATGCAAGGAAATTTGATCGATTTCTTAGAAAAGCTTCTTAGTTGACGAAGACCATGTCCGGAGAGCTTTCTAGTTGCGGAAAAACATTCACGGTGAAATTGCAGCGCGCACAAAACACAGTGAGGTGGAGGTTTGTCAACTTCACTTTATTGCGCGCTGCAACTTCACTACGAGTAGGAATCAACTCTCCAAAGTAATTGTTTAAAAGCCTTTGTGATGCTGGCGCACCTTCGCTGGAATGTTGAGGCATGAACGCCCTTAGGGCATGGTATTAATGACAACTAACAGACAATATTGCGAAGGAGAGTATAGGGGGTGTTATTTCTAGTAATTAGAATATAAATTGTGAAGAAAGTAAAGTGGACAAAAAGATAACTTGCCGCCGGCAGGGACCGAACCTGCGACCTTCGAAAGGGCGAGACAGACGGTACGATTTTCCATGCGATGCGACGTCAGACACAGCGGTGGGGAAACCGGAATGGTGACTGTTGTGCCTCAGCACAAAGGCCACAATGTCGCCGACTTTCCAACAAAGAGGGACCCTGGAAAACGGCGTCTTCGCCCAGCCGGCCCCGACAGCTGACACCAGTCGTCATGCTTTCACGCTGCCTAAGGGACTATACACGCGCTATCCGCACACCCGCTCAGCGCCTGACGGGACACCTGCCGCCCGCAAACGGAGGAAGAAAAACCGGAACGAGGCCAATCGTCGCACACGGGGTACCGGTTTTTCCTCCTCCGTTTGCGGGCGGCAGGTGTCCCGCCACGTGCGGAGCGGGTGTGCGGATAGCGCGTGTATAGTCCCTAAGAGCAGCATTCCTGAGGGCGATGGAAGGGACAGACAATGGCGCTTCCAACAACTGCAACTGACGGAAAGCCATGAACTGCAACTGACGGAAAGCCATGAACTGCAACTGACGGAAAGCCATCAACTGCAACTGGCGGAAAGCCATCACCTGCAACCGGCGGCGGGCTAAGAGGACAATGGACGGCTACCCGATTTAAGGCCGTGCCGGTCCGTGGTTAGGGAGTCGAACCACCGACGTGGTCGGGCTGGCAGTCATGTTGACTGAGAACGAAAATATGTAAATAGTCTGTACATAAAATATTTTCCTTCTTCACCTTGCCCTTACTGACTACTCCGAGCACGATGCACACCCGTGTTCGCACCGGCCACGCAACCCAAGTCCCAACAGCGGTTCCAGAGGTGGGATGCAACGACGCGTATTCCCAGCGGCGAGCCTGAGGGACGACATCGGAACATAACGGTGGCGGTAGCGATGGGCCACGCAACCTCATTCCTAACATGACCTTTTATAGCATCGGACACTTTATGAGGTATATATGTACATTAAACCTAGGAGTGTTAGTCAGCACCGGTCGCAGCCATGGCGGCAAGTGTGGAACACTTTTTCTGCCTGTTCGAGGGCATGGAAAGCTTTTTGTGGGGTAGCTTTCAGTATTGAAAAAAAAAAAAGAAAGAGTTCTTGGAGAAACCCAGATGTTTCCAAAGTTCTAGAGCCTAGGTGGCTTCAGTTGCCTTTCTTACTTTCTATTCTATGGTCTTTGGTCGTGCTTTCCATATCAGCACTGAGTCGCACGTCAGAAATAGTTACCCAGAACTCTGCGTACGAAATAGCCTTCACTTGGCGCACCTGAACATGCAGGAGGTGCTCGACGGCTTTCCCACCGAAATTCCTGAAATTCATATCCAGAAGATGGCCTCTTCTAACCTCACCCCCCCTCCCCCCCACTGCACTTCATCGCACCAGGTCGGATTACTTCGGCACTCGGGTGACTCTGGAGAAGTAAATAGAAAAGATAGCAGGTTCTTTTTCTCCACACAGTGGAGAAAAATATACGGCTGGTAGTATAAGCAATATGTCAACAAAGAGCGAAAGGTCAGAGAGGCGGAGAGGATTTACTGGACGGCAGCTATGGAGAAAAAACCGGCTCTGAGTAACTACCGAAAGGGCAAAAATGAAATAAGGAGGGAGGAATTTTACGATAATTCAAGGGGAAGCGCTCTACTAGGGATGGTCGATTAAAATTTTTAATCGGTTAATCGTTAATCGATTTAGCCTTTAATCGATTAATTGCTTTCGGTGGAATGTTTTAATTGATTATTCGATTAATCGACATTTTTTATGGGTGCTTTAAAACCGATATCTCTTTGTTTGAGAGGCATCGTTCGTCTTTGATATGGACCCAAATCTTTTTATTAGACGCGCTAACGATCGAAAATTCCCACTTTCGAAAGTGTCGACGACGGGCCCCTTGTGTCCAGTGTGCGAAAATTCCCACTTTCGCACACTGGACACAAGGGGCCCGTCGTCGTTGGTTGATGTCGCTGATTCAAGCATCTGTGGCCATCATCCCTGGACTATTTGGCAGCAAGTCGTATTTTCTCGAAGCCTGCCTACTCGAGCTCATCGATCCCGAAGGCGCGTTCGGGGACCACACTGGTTGGAATGAAACATGCAGTGGGGCGGAGGGTGAGGAAATCCCGAGAAAGGTAAAAGAGAGAGGAGAAGGAACAGGAATTAAATAAGATGCTCGCTTTCGTAGGCACGGCGTCTTTTCTCGATTTGTCGGTTAGATATTGTGGAAAGCCCTACATAATACTATAATTGCGGAGTGACGCGATCTTTTCCTTGAGGTCACCCATGCAGAGATTACACAGAAACATAGTGGCCTCAAACAGACCATCGGTACAGGCAACTGCGGGAAATAGAGTGACATGAGTTTCTGCCTCCCGGCTAGAATAAACAGCAGCTGTGCCAGTATACTCCACAGGTTTCATCTGATCGTTGCCTTAACACGGCGCCACTCGTACCTTTTCAATCGTGCGTACAGCCTGAACTGTGAGCGCTATCTAGTGTATCAGATATTACAACATAAATTTCGCAACTGTCCTTCTTTCTTGCCACAGCACAAGACGGGAGCCTCTAGCTGAGAGCTGTATTTTTCCATAAATACGCGGCCATGCAGTATTACTAAGTGCTACAAGGTCACTTCTTCAATAGTAATGCACTGGATGCAAGACGTTCGGTAAACCGACGCGTAAAGTTGCGGATTACATAAAGGGTCTATAAGGCCCATTTCACAATTCGCGAGTGCGCATTCCTGCGCTACATTTTCTCTCATTTTCTCTCAACTAATGGCAGCAACTTTCGTGCTTCAAGTGGAGACGAGGTCGTAGTTGCACGTGTTGGCGTTTGCCTATTATGCGTGTTCGTGTCAAGAGAGCCGAGTCTACATTTTTCGCTTCCCAGCGCAAGCAAACCGCGCTTGAACACTCTGTTGGAAGAAGTCACTAGCTGCCATTAATTGGGCTAACTGCATCGCAGGAAAGCTAACTGAACAATTATAAAAATGGTATATACCCTATAAGACGGACAGTTGGGCTAGTTGGTATACAGCATAACAAAAGATGGTTACTAGCGTCCTTGTCTTCTTTACGCCAGCAAAGGTGTCTTATTATGTATATACGGATTACCTAATCCTCTCCCCATCACCGTACACTCTAAGCCGAAAAGGACTAAAATGGGGTATGGCATTGGTCCTTCAGGGGTCTAAATGGGCTGCCACAGATTTTGAACCAATTTTGGACCAACTGCGGGAGTAACTACAGGGGTTCAACTTTTACTCTCTAGCACTTACTCCAGTGGGTTTAAATGTTGGTCCTCGTAGAATGCTCCCGAGGGTCTAACAGTTGAACCATCGGGACTAACCGAGAAAAAAAAAAAAAAGATGGCGGTTCTTCGCTATGTTGGCGTGATTCTTGTTATTTCCAACTGAATCAGCATTGAATGATGCAGTGTTTGCGGCACGTGTATACAAACACACAACAACACACAACCATTGCAATCTAAACACCACACGCACCTACCATGCATCTACCGCCCGCGCTACACAGCCGAAAACCAACCATCGGCTATATATAGGCACAGTATCTTGACCTCCCATGTTGTGCCGGTGGCAGACTTCTGTTCGGCATAATAAAAACAATAAACATTCGCAGCGTACGTGTAAACTTACGTGGGCTCAATGTTAGAACCGCAACACACCGATCTTTTTAATATGAACCCGCCGGATTTTTAACCCTCCTTTCAGTCAGCGAATTCGAATTATCAGCTGGTACTCTATCGTGCCGGCCGAACCAGCCTTAGTAATGCTGGTGCACAAGTCCGTAACATTCACTTATGCACACACAAACATAGAAGCGGCACTTATGCAGGAACTCCGGCGAAGCAGTGAGGCGCCCCGCCGATGCCGGCTTCTTGCCGACAACGTCGTTAGGCCTTTACGAGGAGCACGGCTGAGTTGAACGACCGCTGGCGATCACAACATGCGTCTCCTGTGCAGTTTTCGTCGTCGTTCTTTTACATACAAATGAAAAATAGATGTCCGCTGTCCGCGACGTCTTACGGAGTGATGTAGATATATGTATACCTACAACGACGAGACGGCGCGCAGGCACGGTTCTTTCACCGTGCTTGTAAGTCGCTCGCTGTACACCGCCGGCCGCACGTTGATTCGTATCGGCGCTCGCCTTCACGCTAGATGTTTGACAACAGTTGTCGCATCAAGAGAAAGACACAGATTGAACTGTACTTTATTCCAGACGACATTATTCTCTGTGAAACAAATTCTACGCAACGTTTCTTTCACCTGCACCGGCAACGAACTCGCACCGGCCGCCGGTCGGCTTGGTGCCGACGACGTAGCGAAGCCTACTTCGTATACTGCTTCGTAGTTGTAGCCGGTGACTCTGCGGGAACACAACCGCTTACGAATAGCTTACTTTTGTTAGCGCTGGCAGTGTTCTTCGCAGTTCTTCCTAATCCGGCACATTGAAGCGAGAGATCGGCGGTCTCCGGACTCGAAGGCTTGCACTTGTTTGGGTCCGGCAGCTCGACAGGGAAGAAACGTGGGTGAGCGCGCTCGCTCGCTGTGTGCGCCGGCGCGAGTTGAACTTGACTCTCATAACTGCTTCTATTCGTTGTAATAGTGCTTCGCTTTCACTCTGGCGTGTAAGCCATGTAACTCGTAATCGTGCTAGCCGACAGGGCCGAGAAGTGCAGCGCGGCAGCGGGCGATCGGCGCGCAGTTACACCCCCCGTTGGTCCCCTTCTTGCCGGGCGTTTGCGCACGACACGCACTGTCTCGCATTTAGACCCTGCTGGACGAACAGTTGATCCTTTGGTTTAACGACTGCCGTTAGTCCAATTTTGCCCAGTTTCGGCTTAGAGTGTACTTCATCACTCTTTTTCCCCCGTTGCGTTTTCCCCGGTGCAGAGCGTGCTAGCTCAGGCCACCATCTCTGCCTTGTAATATATTTTCTCTCTCGCTCTTTCATTGGTAAACAATATTTTATTTACGAAAGCTGTATAACAGAACGTCACTAAGAACTAGTCAGGAAATAAGCAGCGCATATTACAATGCCGCACTTACACAAAAAACGAGTAAAATCTGAGGGTTGAATAAAATACAAAGAAAGTTGCGACTGACACTACAAGCGACGAAAACTACTCGTTTGTCAAATGTAAGGAGAGATGCGTTTATGCGGCAACACGATGAAACAGCGCGTCAAAAAACGAACACGTACAAAATAAGCAACAAGACGATGCGCTGGCACGTATGAAATTTACAAAAAAGAATAAACTTCTGTGTTGAAAGTTGGCGAATCGCCGTGCTGCTAACTTTCTCAACAATCCCCTTTTGTTTTGTTACATGCTGTTGCTGCTCCGAACCACATGCATTTTTCTACTGAGCGAAGAAATGTCAGTTGCCCGAGATGCTCGGGCGACAACCTATACACCTCCTTTGGGTCGCCAGACATCCAGCATGCGAAAAAAAGGCGCTCGAATGCTACTGACGTTGCAGGAATTGGCAAATACTCAATCGCAACGTCAAACACATGATCTAGGCCAGTTCGCATGCTGTGCCAAGTCTCAAGTGGGTTCGGATTGGTGCGGCGATCGACAGGGTTACTATACTATGTTTTGAACTGAGAAGGCAGTTGGTTCATCGGATCGTCCTCCAGGGCAACTGGTGCAACGCAATTGCGTAGAAGTGCGCGTGGTGCGCGATCGACGGCAACCAGCTTAAGGAGAGGAGGTGAAGGCAGTAGCAGTGGTAGTAGCAGTAGACTGTGAGCCGGAGAGAAGCGGGCACGTTCATTTCTGCCTCGATGGGGTGTAGCCGCCGGAGCCGCCTCCTTCCCGGGCTTCAAGCATTGGGGAGTGCTTGGAGTTGGACGCCGTACGCGATGGAGATCAGGGCGAGTTCATATCTTTCTCAGCTCCGGGCTTGTTCTGCTAGCGCAGAAATATGCGCTGTAGTGAAAGAAAGCAGTGAGAGAGAGGCGATGTGCACGGCATCTGTATCTCAGGATAGCGCGCCTCGCAGTCATGCGGTCCGGCCAAGGGGCGAGGTTGGGGGGCGGGATTGGGGGGTGCCGTAATCGATTAATCGAATAGTTTTAATAGATTAATTCGATTAATCGAGCGGCTGAAATCGATGACGATTAATCGATTAATTGTGGACCTTAATCGATTAATCGATTAATCGTTCATCGATTTTACCATCCCTACGCTCTACTGTTTGAAGCGAGATCGGGTTGCCTTAGAACGCGTAGTTATAAAGCGAAATTCAGTAAATAAGAACAATGCACATGCTGCGGGGAAGATAAGGAAACGGCGGAGCATGTTCTGATTGAATGTGGAGATATCCGCCCAGGTGTACGTTTGGGCACGAACCTACATAAGGCCTTGGGTTTTAGTTTAGGGACAACAATGGAAAGCTGAACACACCCGCGATTGAAATAAGTAAGAGACGGTTAGAGTATTGGTGGCAAAAAATTAGAAAGGGCAAAAATAAATATTGGAACAAATAAGGACATTCTGCCGTAAAGGGCAGAGAACTGGGCTGAGAATTTACGTTTGTTTTCCTGTAGTAGCAAGTTTTTTTTTTTTTTTTTCGAGCCTGGTGGCACACTTGTCCCCGCCCCGTTATAGAGGGGACGCTCATAGCATCCATCCATCCATTCACCACCTGTGTCATTACACTAATCTCTGAAGGCTGCCTCTCCCTCTCCTATTCCGCTATTCCGCTAAGCCCGCTAAACTATAGCTGTCTATTGTTAGAGCAAATGGCGGATTAGTCCTTCGCAAAATCCCTCTGGATCTGAGCAGGAAGCAATGGCGTTAGGAAGCGTGTTCCACAAGGTTATTGTCTGTGGGAAGAAGCAGTTATTCATCGCTGCTGTGCGACCGCTTATGCGTGCAAAGGGACATGTGTGTGAGCTAATCTCGAAGATGATCGTACGGCTGGAATAAGAAGCGTGCGCCTTGTATGCGTCTGATAAAAGAAGCAACGAAACAGGCAAAGACGGGCAATTATGCGACGTGACTCGAGCGTTGTTAGTGACAGGGTGCGTTTCAAATCAGTTATAATAATGTATGATGCATGATATTGCCGCAGAGACTCCCGACAGTAATAAGTATTCTCTACCAAGAAGCCAGCGGGCCGCTGGGTTAGCGTCCGCAATCTCGCGCCTGCTCGCGCTTCCTGTGGCCGCGCGGCACATGCCTCTCGCGCACGGACACGAGACAGGGTGGTTGACCTGCGAGCCTTGAGAAGTGCGTTCGTCGAACGGACACCTTTATGTGTGGAACGCTATAGCGGACTCCTTGATTTTGCAACTAGCTATCTGGGCACAAGTTCACCTATATAATGTTGTACTGCTTCTATTTCATCCGTAAGGTATATGATTGCGATGGGTGCCAAATGGAGGGTTAATTAAAATGGATAATTAAACTACATTACTAATTACTTTTCTAGATTTTCATAAATGTAATTCAGTTACATTATAATTTCTTTCGAAAAGTCATGAAAGTACTTCAACAAAAGTTAATCATTCATGCAGTAATTCGTGTACACTTTATTACAGCACACATACATTGAAATCAGACTTGCACACGTTACAGAAAATAGGTAACCGATTACAATTACAGTTACTTCTTTAAAATTTAATTGATTACAGTGGTCAATTACAGCTCCAGGAAAGTAACTAAGGAATTACCGAAATGTGATCGATTACTTTTGCGTTACTTTTCTTCAAAATGTTATTGCCGTAAAGTAATAACACAACTTTACTCAAACTACAGCGATCTCCTGTGGCTTGCATGGTAGAGAGAAGGCTGGAGGCTTGCGTGAAGGCTGGGAGGCTTACTGTGGCTTTTGTGATATAGTGTTATACGTTAACTTTCAACAGGGGTTGTTTTTCAAGGTGTCGTTGCTGGCTCTTCCACGTTTATTTGTTAAAAGGTCAGCTTCTACGCTGAACTCTATCTCAATGCATGCGCTGGAGGGAAGGGCGTAGGAACACCTTGCGTATCAGCTCGTAGTTGCGCAGTGCTTCGATGCTTTATTTGTCCGTGTCCTCTATGAAGCATCGCGCTTGGCCGTTGCTTCGCTGTTGGGTAAGGTGTTGCAGGTAAGGCCAAGGAAAAGTGGGGAAAAAAGTCTCTGTAGGGACCCCCCGTCTGACAGAATGGGGGTCCCTACAGAGCGGTCGCATATTTTTCGCGACGAGAACTGCTGTAGAAGACTGGCCACAAGTAGATTTAGGAAAATAAAAAGTAATTAATTACCGGTAACCAATTGCAAGCAAATGTAATTTAATTACCTAGAACATTAGTTTCGAGAAACTAATCGATTACATTACAAAATTACAAGAAAATGTAATTGATTACAAGTAACCGATACATGTAACGCGTTACCTGCAACTTTTATTGAAATCTTAGAGATCGTTGTATCGCAGAAGCAGGTGGTACTCGATGTGAGGGATTGAGACGTGTCGTCGTCCGAAGGAGAGAGTGTTTATCGCCGAACTGAGGAGTCGCGTTCCCTTTCCGTCCCTCTCCTATCTTTCGCTCCCATTTCCCCAGGACGCTGAGCCGCCTTTCCGAACCTCCAGCCACACTCTTTCGAGTCAACACAGTGTGCACCGCCCGCATCTGTCGACTCCGCGAGTGCGCCGATAATGTCCGAAGCGAAGTCCAACCCTGGCTTCGGCTCACGCGCGGTACGTGCCTTCTCTTTCGCCAATGTCCTACGAAAAACTGGAACCGGAATCATCACGTTGGGCTTCGCGATCGTCGAAGCGGCTAGTGCGTTTGCCAAATGGGCTAGCGGTGCAGCTCGCCGCATGCCGACTCAGCCGGGGAACGACCGCATCGATGGTCACTGGAACTCGCCGTTGAAGCTCTTCAAATGGACAGTCAGTTTGACAATGTTTCTCGTAGCGAGACCTTTCGCCCTCTTCGGCTGCATCGTGGTCGGCCTATGCATCATCAACGCTATATGGGCTCCTAGTCTGTCCGTGTTGTCGGTCGCTGCAGCCCCTGTTGTAGCGCTTGTGCGGTGGAGGGCGGTTCGCAACGCTTTCCGCGAAGCAGGAGTCCAACCGGCTTGATGCCATGCGGTGCAAGACGCCGACGGTGAGAAACGGACAGAGCCCATCACACGCCCGGCACGCTCGCGCGCCGACTGCTCGAACTGTCGTCGTAGACATTTATTTTGTAAATGTGTACGTCAATAAACAAGCTTTTCGAACCGCACCGTTTGTCGTAGTCTTGGCAGCATGCTAGATGCATGCATCCACATTCTGCACTGTCGATGAAAAACGCTCGGACGAATGATAGTTGCACGGATCGCCGAGCTTGGTGCAAAAAAAAAGTTTTGAATCTTCAGGGTGGCACCGGTTACTCCCTGCCTCTTAGCAAACGATACGAAGAAAATAGAAAGAAATATTAATTATGAAAGCCCAATCTTGCTACCGTTTTGGTATGAGTCAACTTTCCCGCAAGGCGATACTGCTCTTAAAATATGATTATTATTCGGTGAATGAAAAAATGGAACTTATAAATAGCATATAACATAGATGGGGGGTGACGACCGCCGCCGTAGCTCGGTTGGTAAGAGCACCGAGCGCGTAATCCGAAGGTTGCAGGTTCGGTCCCTGCCGGCGGCAAGTTGTCTTTTTCGTCCACTTTACTTTCTTCACATCTCTATCTTAATTACTACACTACACCTAAAAAAGTACAATTAACGTCCCCTATACCTTCCTTGGCATCATTATCTGCTGGTTTTTCATTAAGAATTACTGGGGTTTTACGTCCCGAAACCACGATATTATGAAAGACGCCGTAGTGGAGGTCTCCGGAAATTTCGACTACCCGTGGTTCATTAACGTGCGCCTAAATTTAAGTACACGGGCCTCAAGCATATTGCATCCACCGAAATGCATTGCTCTTAAAAGGCAGATGTGAAATTCCAATGAGAGTTAAGAAATTTTTTCTTCATTAATCGGGGATTGAACCAAGAACGAGCGTTACTGTTTAGCTTTCAGCTATTAGAGAGTTTTAGTGCCGGGGACCCCAAGCCACCTGCGTACGCACGCTCTTGCGTTCTTTTGTATTCTCCGTGGATGCGGCTGGGAGTACAAAGGAACGCAAGAGCATGCGTACGCAGGCGGCTTGGGGTCCCCGGCACTAAAACTCCCTATTGTCGCATGCAGAGAGGGCGAAATTACTTCTTAAAAGTAATTAAATTACATTTATAACTATTCTATATTTTTAAAAATGCAATTATATTACATTACGAATTACAGCTGGCCAAAAGTAATGACATTACATTACAAATTCTTTTGAAAAGTAATGAGTTGAGTTGAATAAACTTTATTTGCCCTAGGGTTGTTATTGTGCCCGGGGCTAGGCTGCCAGGGATCCACCATTCGAGGAACATCTTTCGAGGCCCTCTGCGACGGCCCTGGCCCGCTGGACGGCCCACTCCTGGTCTTCGGGGGCCTCGTTGAGAAGGGCGGTTCACCATCGCTCAGCAAGGCGCCCCGCTTCAGAGGGTCCTTCAGTTGTCCTCGTCCTTCCTCGTAGTCTATCTGCATTTCTTTCGCATTCCCAAAGTACATGGGCCATATCGGCCCGTCCGTGCTCGCACCACGGGCAGCTAGGCGACGGATGAAAGTACTTTAACAAAAGATCAACAGCGCAAAAAAAGAAAAAGAAAATACGGCTATGAAAAGCACACACAGAACACGTGCATCGCAGAAGCAGGCGGGACTAAAGCCCCTTAGGCGGGACTCGAAGTGAGCACCTGAAAGGTGTCGTCGTCCTTCGCCGAACTGAGGAGTCGCGTTCCCTTCCTGTCCCTCTTCCATCTGTTACTCTCCCTTTCCCCCCGAGGCTGAGCCTTCTTTTCGAACCTCCAACCGCACTCTTCCAAGTCAACGCCAAGTCAACACAGTGTGCACCGCCCGCATCTCTCGACTCCGCGAGTGTGCCGATAATGTCCGTACCGAAGTCCAACCCTGGCTGCGGCTCACGCTCCGATTTAGGGTCACGTCGCGCGGTGCGCGCCTTCTCTTTTGCCAGTCTTCTACGAGAAACTGGAACCGGAATCCTCAGGTTAGGCTTGGCGATCATCGAAGCGGCTGGTGCGTTTTCCAAGTGGGCTGGCGGTGCAGCTCGCCGCATGCCGACTCAGCCGGGGAACGACCGCGGGACCGTGCGCATCGATGACCACTGGAACTTGCCTTTCAAGCTCTTCGTGTGGACAGTCAAGTTGACGGTGTTTCTCGTTGCGACATTCTTCGCCTTCATCACCTGCGTCGCGTTCGGCCTGTCAGTCATCCATGCTATGGGTGCCAGACAATACATGGTCTATCTTCCTAGTCTGCTCGTGGTGTCGGTCCCTGTATCACCCGTGGTGGTGTTTGTGCTGTGGTGTGTGTTGTGCAATGCTTTCCGCAGAATGAGGGCTCTTCTAGCTTGAAGCTGTGCGGTCGCAAATGGCGACGGTGCGAAACGGACAACCCCATCAGCCCTGCACGCATCGTTGACGTGTGTTTTGTAAATGAGTTCATCAATAAACACACAATATGGCCCGTACCATTTGTTGTTGTAGCCTTTGCAGTCTGCCAGATGCACGCACTTATATTGTACGCTGTTGATGAAAACATGTGGACGGGTGATAGCTACCCGAAGCACTGAGCCTAGTGCCTAGTTTAGCGAATTTAGGGTGACACCGGCTACGCTTTGCCGCTTAGCTAAAAAAAAAAACGTAGAGGCAAATATTATAACTAAAACTCAGTCTGGCTACCGCGTTGGCAGAAGTCAACTTGAAAAATAACTGGTATGGCGCAAAGACGAGGACGAAGCGAAGACACGAACTGACAGAAACGAGCGCCAACTCCCAAACGTGTCTGTCAGTTCGTGTCTTCGCTGCGTCCTCGTCTTCTTAGCGCCATGCCAGTTTTACCTCAAGTGATGAACCAAGTAGCTCAGCAACAAGCCCTGTTGTCCGAAGTCAACGTTTCCACAAGGCGATAGTGCTTATAAGTGACAAATATGATAATCAGGTTTTTCAAGGTTAAAAGCGTTTGTCCTCATCAGTCAAGGATAAGCGCTCTCAGAAAAGCTTCTTATCTGACGAAAACTTCGTCCTGGACCTTTCGACTTAGAGGTCTTCCTTTCTGAGAAAGCCTCTTTGGTGAACGGCAGAGGGGGAATTTCGCGATAATAATTTTTGGGGTTTAACATCCCAAAACCAAGATATGATTATGGGGGACGCCGTAGCGGAGGTCTCCGGAAATTTTGACCAACTGGGGTTCATAAAACGTTCACCTTAACCTGAGTACGCGGGCCTGAAACATTTTCGCCTACATCGAAAATGCGGCAGCCGCGGCCGGAATTCGATCCCGCGACCTTCGGGTCAGCAGTCGAGCACGGTAATCACTAGACCATCGTGGCGGGTGTGGAATTTCTCGGGAGACTCGTTTCTTTGTTAGACACAGCCTAGTGGAGGCTGCGACCAGAAGCGGGGAGGTAGCACTTCTCTCCTGCCATAAACCTTGCTGCACCTTGCTGTATTCCATCGTTCCGCAGAACGGATTTGAAACTGTACTGTAGAATGTGTGGTTGAAGGAGAGGAAGAAAGCACTATTTTCTGCAGCCCTTACGGGAGGAGGGAGGGGGGGGGGTCGTGATTGCAAGCGGCTGGCGGAGCTCTCGAGGTTGCTTTTTTTTTTTTTGTTCCCCTCGGTGTGATTTTTCTTTGCCGAATTCCTAGGCGCAGTAGCCTGGACGGCCGAAGTTGCTTCTTCATTTTACATTCTTTAGCTTTTGTTCGCGCGTTTCTTATCCGCCCCGAGTCGCGTGTCAAGAATAGACAGTTCAGTATAGGCTACCCAGAACTCTGCGTTCACGAAATTGCTTTGAGTTTGCACCACTGCGCAGGCGGGGGAATTCGGGGGTTTACACGTTTGCAATGCCACCGGGTCCCCACACGTGCCTATGAAAGGAGAAACACATGGTGGTGGTGGTAGTGGTTTGAAGAGGAAAAGGCGCCTAATTTCTGCAGCCCGGTCGGGAGCACGGCGCAGCGCCTCACATGCCTTGACCCGGCGCTGTGTAGTGTGGTTACCCATCACGAAAAAAACCTGCCCTTTCCTCCCGGTTTCTTCTCCCCCTCTCCTGGCTACGTCGGCGCGCAGAGCTCCTTGCAGCGCCATGTGTTCTTCTGTCTAAAGAACCACCGCAGAAATCAGCAAATATTCCTAACCAAAAACTGATACGTTAAAGCAGTGTTTCAATACGGAAGCATAGACGAGGACTGACCGCACTCTAGTATCGTTTGTGTGCGC
Organism: Rhipicephalus sanguineus; assembly: GCF_013339695.2. Taxonomy (NCBI): domain Eukaryota; kingdom Metazoa; phylum Arthropoda; class Arachnida; order Ixodida; family Ixodidae; genus Rhipicephalus; species Rhipicephalus sanguineus. The sequence goes on along the minus strand of NC_051179.1, from coordinate 39,557,937 downwards.
GTGACCACTGTTCGCCTTCCTCGTAGTCCGATGTTCCCGACTACTTTATTCCCGACATCTCAGAAACGCCATCTCCCGGCTCCAAAGTTCAGCGCACCGAAAATGTCTTCGCAGAGAACATATTTCGGCCGCCACCTAAGCGGGAAGTCGAGGTACGTGGTGAGGTACGCGCCTTGTCTTCCGTTAATCTACGAGGGACCCGGACCACCGTCCGATGGCAGAGGTACGACCTCCGGTTCTTCGCAGCGCCACTTGACGTTTCCTGAGCAGTCCGGCGGACGTCGCCACGCGCCTACTAAACTGCGGACGGGCAGCAACAGTATGGAGGACGCGCAAGGACGGTCGAGCACGTTCTTCGGAAGGACGACAGTCGACGGTTCGATATTCATCGGCGCGACGATCCTCGCTGTCGCTGGCGTCACTGTGTTAGTCATGGGTGCCATCGAAGCCCTCAGTCCTAGCAACACTCCTGTCAACCGCGGCGCAGTGTTGATGCTCGTGGGCAGTAGTGTCCTTATGGTTCCCGTGGCGATGTGCCAGGTACTCTTCCTTTCGAAGCGACTAGCTCCAATGAGGTTCGAGCCTGGTGGCCCGCCCGTGTGACAATGTGTGATCGCAGGGTGAAGCCCCGTGCTGCATGCCGGCTCCGTATGTAACTTCATTTGTTTGTTTGTCATCTTCTACAAACGCTTGTAAATGTATCCACAAATAAACACGCGCTTGTCGGTCTGTACAATTTGGCATTGTTCATCATTTCCTAAATTGCGCCAGACGCTCTTCATACACACACACACACACACACACACACACACACACACACACATATATATATATATATATATATATATATATATATATATATATATATATATATATATATCAAAACGTTTATTGAGGGAAAAAAAAGCAAAAAAAATAGTTTAGGGAGCGGGTGGGTGGGAACCCTATTCCAGGGCTCCGTTGGCTTGAGCGGCCCGCCGCGCCTGGTCGAGGAGTGCTAGTTGCACCACCCGATCCTCGCTGGCGAGCAAAGTCTCCCTCTGCTCCCTTCCGGAAATTTTCCCGGCTATTTGCGGCGAGTTAATTTCGGGTGGCCTGTTCTGGCAATCCCACGTTATGTGGGCGAGAGTGGGCCTGCCTCCGCACCACGGACAGCTATCGCTGTACATTGTGGGGTGAATGGCATGTTTCAAATAAAGGTTCGGATATGTATGTGTTTGTATACGGCGCCAGTCGTAAGAGTCCCGCCCGGATAGATCAGGGTGTGGTGGACTGTACTGTCGTCGCTCAAGCCGTTGGTGCTCAAGGATGTGTCGCGGTAAGAAAGGATGTTTGTCTGAATGCTCGGCCGCTCGGTTGATAAAAGCACGAGCTGCGCCGTCCGCTCTCTCATTGCCATCGAGTCCTGCATGACTTGGAATCGGTAAGAATAAGTGATGATTGTCCCAGCACATGCCGCGTGTGTGGAACGTCCGTCCTTATTTTCTCGCATCTCAATCCGAGGACGATGAGACAAGGCCAACTAATCTAGCAGTTACATATTCCTCATCTCTCTCAGACAGGACAGGAAGGACAGACGGACACAGACAGAAAGCTGGTTTTAAAACCGCAATACTTTCGAACAAAGGCTGCACCTTTGTTCCCCATTGAGGCAACTGCCCATGGTGGAGATATCAGCAAACTTGCACGTTAGACGGCCCCGCACATGCCATTATGGCGCCCCCTCCGTTTCCTCCCCTTGGCGTGAAAATGTGAAGAAGTGGATAGCAGTAGTGGTTTGAGGTTATGAAAGACGCTTATTTCTGGGACCCATAGCCGAATTTCGTGTCTGCCTTCGTCTATGTACACTGTAGAACTTACTGTGAAGCGTAACACTCCCTCTGTAACCTTCTTGAAAATCCTTTGTGGTGCCCTTGCAGCTTCGTTGGAATGCGGAAGGGCGCACTTAGAGCGAGAAAAGTATTAGGTTCATAAATGGTCTTATAGAAAAGCCTACTTCCAGATTATTGTAAGCTGTCCATATATATATATTTTTTCTCCTGCTTTTCAAAGCGTGCCCGAGCAATGAAGCTGACGAGTACGCTATTTTACCAGGAAACTGTTTGCATTTGACTCAGTACGTTGACTGCGACTTTTCTGCTGAGTTTAGTCACCAGAAGGGCATATTTCGTTCACCGCGAGCAACAGTAACTGAGGGCGAGGCGGAGGGGGAAGGTTATAGTCAGTGACAGCTTTCGTCATAACGAAATATTTGTGGCGCTGACTGAGAACGAGGGAAAAAAACAACGAGAGCAGACGGGATAGGACCCGTGACTCCGCTAGAAGGGGTGAAAAAAAAAAGGTTTTCACCGATTCGTGTGACACTCGAAGAATGTCCTAAAGCCGCACCGCGATGCCGTTGTCAGATGGGAGGACACGCGGCGCCCGGAGGCGCTTTGTCCCAGAGTTCTGCGATACTTATCAACCCATCACTGAACCTGTCACGAACTCGTCAAACCTGTCGTGTGGTTGGGTTTTTTTGTGGCGTTTCGTGATGGGGCACTTGCGTTTGTTCGGTACAGCTTGCTCTGTTGTGCCAGGTGCCTTTCGGCGCGTACTGCCGTTGTACACTTGCTACGACAAAGGTGTCGGTACAAAATACGGCATGAGGGGTAGGCTACAGTGTTTAATAAGGAAGGGGGAGGGACCGGGTTGTGCTGAAAGTTGCTGGGCAAGCTCAAACGGAGTTTTTTTTCTCGAAATGATTTCTTCGAAGCATTCAGTGACCAACCAGTTTCTGGTAAACATAAAACTGCGCCTACATACAGGACAGAAGAAGAAAGTGGACGGGACCAGCGCAGGTCTGCGCTGGTTCCGTCCACTTCTTTATTCTTGTGTCCTGTATGTAGGCGCAGTTTTATGTTTTCCATGTCTTACCAACTCTGGCCCCCCCACCGTACTCTTCTTCAGTTTCTGGTAAAGAGGTTGTATGGCTGACGGTCCTTACCGCTTTCTTTCGCGCCTTTCTTAACAGTGCTGAGTCACACCGAGACGTTACCCGCAAGAGATAGCAAAAAGCCGTAGAATGGAATGGTGCGTCAGAAAAAGCTATCGGTCGCTGTATTGTGGCTACATCGGATTAATCATGCGCACCTCTAGACTTCGAGCACAAGGAGGAAGAGCTGGTCTGGTCATTTATGACGCACACACGGAGGAGGGGAGAGAGAGATAAACTTCGCTCACTCATCTTTCACTCTCCCATCCTTCTTCCCTCTCGGTTAGTAAATAAAAGCGTCTTTTCTAACTCCACTATTCGACTCACGAGAAGGAGCGCAGTCGTGCATGCAGAGTTGATCCGGACAAGTCGCATCGACGGTGTGTTTATCTCCGGTGACCATTGCTAGCCTGCCGCGGAGTCGTGCCGGCGTATCCAAAGCGACCTCTTTGTCTTTAGACATGCCGTCCCTGAAACGCCGTGCCCCGACTCGGCTGGCCAACGCAGCGACAGCGTGTGCTCAGAGGTCGACGTTTAGTCGCTACCTACGCAGGATACGCCGGAAGAAGTTGCACGCGGTGAAGTACAAGCCTTCTCTTTCGCCCATACACGAAGAGTCCGGCTCGTCCGATGTCCAAGGTTCGACCTCCGGTTCATCGCAGCGGCTGCTCTTGGAGGTTCCCGAGCCTGCCTGGTACGGCAGCGCTCAGCGCCACGTGCCGATCCAGCCGCGGATTGAAAGCCTGGAAGGACAACCTTCGTCGACAGTGTTCCTGGGAAGAACAGCCGAATCCTCGATAGTTGCCGGCGCGGCGCTCCTCGCCGTTGTGGGCGCCCTCGTGTTGTTCCTGAGTACCTTCGGAGTCATCGGTACCCGCGAATCTCCGGTCAACCGCAGTGCAATCTTCTTGATCCTGGGCGCTGCTCTCCTCATTGTCCCGGTGGTGCTGTGCCGTGCGCTCGGTAGTTCTGAGCGACAAGTTTCAGTGAGGGTTGTGCCCGGCGTGCCACCCGTGTGACGCCGTACGTGGCCGCGGGTGGCGTTCAAAGTGACCAGCCCCGTGCTGCGCGCCGAATCCTCTTGTCATTTCATTTTTTGCCATCTTCTACAATGCTTGTACCTATTTCCATCAATAAACGCGTCTGTTGGCCGGTAATGTGGTATTTTTCATTATTCCCTTGATCGCGCAAGATGTTGTACGCAAAATTGTGGCTATCATGCCACTCTGAGGGAAGAGCTGACAAATGCGGCGAGTAAATTTATCTGTTGCGCGTTACACGTCTCCCGTCCATAAGCTGCGGGCTGGTAAGCCGTATAATCGGTAAATTACGGAATAATTACTTTACCGCTGCATATTGCTATATTCCGCACGGAATTAGCAGGAACAGCACATGCGCGTCATCGCTGTTTCCCAGCCCGAACACTTTGTGCCAGAGAAACCAAGCAAACTCTCATTCAAAACTGCGCGGCTTCGTTTTTTCCGTATACCAGAAATCTGCGCACCTTCTAATCTCTAAGAATTTAGACGGTGGTCTGTGTCATCTAATTACATAAATGTATTGCATTTTTGTGACCAGGTGTGGAGAGATATGACAAAGTAATATTTCGAGTAAACTTCGGAAAATTTTGTTGCTCCTCCCTTTGTTGACCCCAAGCTTAAGAGCTCGGGGACACTGTTTTGGCAAATTAAAAGTTTATTTCATCATCATCATCCTCCCTGATGCGAGGAAGGTGTAGCAACTACACTGCATAATATATAGTCGTTCGAATACGAGTTCAGCTATAGTACAGAGGCTAAAACCTTTCTAGCCTCTCTAGCTATAAAGACACATGGATTTCTGATTGGGCAAAACATGATCCTTGTACCTGAACGTTACCATGGGACAGGTTACGGCTTATTTACCGTTCATCGGAACTTTTATTTGCTACGATACAGCGAAGCTAGTTATAATTCAACGTTCCATTCGTGTTAAGAAATACTCGGTGAGCCTCATTGACACATTAGAGAGTTTTAGTGCTGGGTACCCAAGCGCTTCGGGCCCCAAGGGCTTGGGTACGCGCGGGGTTGCGTACAGCTGATCTCCACTAGGAGGCCAGTGGTGGCAGCGTTGTTTATGGCCGCGTGCACGCACGGACCAGGGACGCATGTTCTTGGGGCTTCGGGCATGCGCAGTACCGCCGCCCCAACGTCTTGGGTATGCAAGCCGCTTGGATACTGTGGGGATTGAGGCTTGCCCGTCGCCATTGCGCGGGTTTTTCGCCTATTTCTGCCATCCTCATGTCCGATCATGTCGCTCCCCTCCTCCGCCGTCCTACGGCGCTGGGTGAGCGGGGGTGACGTTAACCCCCTCACCCCGGCGCCGGATCGCGACGGTGGCGCCACGTTCGAGTCTCGCGTGCTCGCGTCTCGCGAGACGTTGCGCGCGGCGGGGGAGTCAGACTCTCTCTGGACCTCGTAAGGTGAGCACGTCTTTTCTTTCCTGTCCGTCGGCTCCTTTGTTTGGGCTCGCTCGGACGGAGTTCGCCAACGGTGCCTTGCGCCAGCGGCGAGCGCTTACCTTACGTTGTCCTTTCCGAACGCTAGGCTGAAGAGCGGTGCGGTGCATTCGCGCGTGGTCTTACTACGCCGAAACCGTATCTATCGAAGCCAACGCGAGCGGAGTTTGCCCTTGCTCGAGCGATCGGGCCCTGTTTTGGTCGCTGATCGTGAGAGCACGCAGCATAGTCGCGAGGGAACGTTTCTCTCAGCGGCGTGTCGCCGTGAGCCCTTTTGCCCGCGGAGACGTGCTAGCGGCACCCTTTGTGTTGTACTTTCGCCCGTGGCGTGGTTAAGCCTGTTTTGCTTCTCCCGCCGCCTTTGGGAGCGGGCGTTGTACTGCGTTTTGTGGAGCTGCCGCAGGCAATAAAGTGTTGCGGATTTCGAGAGCAGTACTGTGTACTTGCCGCGTTACGCTCGGCGCCTTGTTTGCGCTCGAACGTGCGTGTGCAGCGGTGCGCTAGTTCACGCGAGGCGACGGCAGACGCGGCCCTGTGGCTCGCTAAGTCCGAACCCACGCTAGTGGCCGTACTCCTGTGAGGTACGTGCACACTACAATACCCAGCACTAAAACTGTCCATTCGCGTGAATTCTGTCGCTGCCTTTTCTTTTGTAGCGTTAGCTACACTGGCCTAGCCGAGCCAGTTTCGCGTGGCTCCTCAAGAGCCGTGCTGCGCATGCGCGAGGATCAGTGATGTCACACAGCAGGTGCATCGGAGCCGGCACCTCCCGCGCACTCCGCCGCTGCCGCGCGCGACTCGCTGTCGCCGGTCTGCGCTCTTCAGAGGAGTGACGTCGTAGCCGAGGTAGACGTACTGGCGCCGGCGCGCGCGCAGCTATTCGCCTTCGCTGTGCAGTCGCCGTCTCACACTGCGCTGGAGCCGCTTGATAGCGCCGCTGACTGGCGTTTGCCAATGTGGTTTAGCCATGGAGAAGGAGAGCGCAAATGCTGCTCAACGGCGCAGAAGAGCGGAGAAGCTTAACTCATCTTAGCCCGAAGTAGTTGCCGGGCGAAATAAATATACATGTGCCACATAACATGTATACCATGTGTGTGTGTCATTGGAGCAGCACTAAGCATGATAATCAAGCTAATCCTAGACAATCAGGAAAGCTAAGAACAATCAGCTCAACCTTTGATAACGCTACATTATTCTGGCATAGCCCAGCTAAGCCACTGCAACATTTTTTTTTTCGTTGTTTCAACAAATGTTCATTTGTACTTGTAAATAATTATTCACACTCTGCCTTTCTTATTGGATACTGCCGAAAGCTATTTCGCGATGACTGTGGACGCAATTAACATTGGCGTAGCAGGGGGGGAGGGGTTCCAAAATCTACCCGAAATTTTCTACTTTGCATATATATATATATATATATATAAGCACAAACGCACGGAAGAACAGACATAAGGTATGGTAAACCCCCCCCCCCCCCCAAAAAAAAAAAAAAAAAGATTTACGCTACTGGCAGTTAGCATCTATCTATAAGCTCTGTATAAGGGCACGCCGTATTACGGGACGAATCGTATTACACTGGTATTTCAAATGAGGCTAGTTATTGTTTTGTATGTTTTCGTTATATAGCTTTGGGTTTGGATTATGTTTACCGTCGTTTTGGGTTCACTTTTGTGTTCTGTGTTATAGGGCAAAGATCCCTTTCATGTTTAACTTGCGAGACAGTGCTCGTGTCAATAATCTTTTTTCTCTTTTTTTCTTTTTCATTTGTCTCCGTGTTTGCTCTGCGTCATACACTTTACCACAGACACTGCCAGTATTATCTGTAGCGTGGGAAAAAGAGAACGTTAAGAAGGATAATCGCTATAACTTACTCATGCGCCACAGCGTCGGCCTCTTCGAACGCCACCGAGAAAGCTTCACTAAACGCTGCACCCCGACTGCATCCAACTTGTCTTGTTAGCATTGTAGATTTCGTTCTGACATATCTTGGACATATCTTGGCTTGCAGATATCAATAGGACGTGACTGCCTGGTGGTCTTTTACAGGCGTAAAACCTCAGTTTTCTCACATCTTGCTTCAGTAAAACCTCAATATAATACAGGCATTAAAAACTTAAGGAGTAAACTTTAATTTCAAATAGTCGATTAGAAACGCGCGCGTTATGAGTAATACCAGTTGAACGCGTCAATTCTGTTCTCTTCCTTTTTTTTCCTTTCTTTTTTTTGCGATCGAGAGCGGCGCCCTGGACACGGGCAGCAGCATGACTGTGAAGTAGCCTCAGATTGCTAATCGCATTATAAGAAAAAAAAAAAAACGATGCCATTGATATAGCTCAGAAAGAAAATGATTTTTTTTTTTAAAGATCTGTATCGCACCAGCTTCCGTGATTCATCACCGACGTGTCCGCGACTGTAGTGCGTGCCAGAAGTCCCGCGTTTCAAAGTATATGCGAAAGAGTGCACTGATTTTTCTTTTTAAATGTTTGCCTGTGGGCTCTAAAGATTTTATTTCATATAGGAAAACAGGGCAGTGGCGTTCAAACGAATGACGTGTATAATAGGCATGATCATACAAACACGCGCGAAGGAGATTACTGGTAAGATACGAAACATCCATTCTGAAAATGTCCATGAATAGTTCTATACCGTAGTGTTGGCGCGCTTTTACTACGCAAAGAACAGAACAAAAGAATGTAAAAAAGAAAACCTGGAAAAGACAACAGTGGTACAGGATGCGGTAAAAGAAGAAAGAAAGAAAGAAGAAGAAGGAAGGAAAGAAAGGAAAGAAAGAAAGGAAGGAAGGAAGGAAGGAAGGAAGGAAGGAAGGAAGGAAGGAAGGAAGGAAAGAAGGAAAGAAAGAAAGAAAGAAAGAAAGAAAGAAAGAAAGAAAGAAAGAAAGAAAGAAAGAAAGATCATAACGCAAGGTATCTCTTGCCGTTTTGTTGAAGTGGCGCGAAACACCTCAGGTGTTTCGCGCCACTTCAACAAAACTGATGACTGCATGACTTAACTCTGGGCCAGAGTTAAGTCATGCACGCTACTGTTACTGTACTTCGTGGCTGTAACTCTTCGATACAGAAATGGCCTCTTTGTATGGCGTTGATAACAGATGATGGTGGGCTATTGCGATTGCGATCTTTTGATATTTTTTAAATGTTGATTAATTTTTTTTTCTAATACGAGCACTCGTGTGCATTTTGGTTGCCACGTGTAGCGTCCCTACAAGGTGAGGAGGACGGTCGAACCTTTATGCTCATTAATTACCTGATTGATGCCCAGTCCTGCGTGGTTCACGTAGCAATGATCGCCCCCCGATGATCTTCAGAAACACACAACCAAATTACGCCGCACGACATTCCGCAAGCTTTTTTTTTTTTTTTTTTTCGAAAGCCTGCCCTTAGGCATAGTGATATCCGTTGTCAAAAACACATGTAAATTCGTTTCATGTATGAAGTCTAACAGTGAACGGTGGAACGGTCCTTGAATCCAGCGGTCAAGGTCGAGTGTCGGCCGTGCCTGAGGTCCGTTGCACTTGCATGGAGTTGTGTGAGCCTGCTGGCATGCTTTACATGACACTTTTGTTGACTGCCGTTTAATTTGCGTTTTTCTTTCTTGACGCGAGCTTTTACGACGAAGACAGAGGCAAAAAAAGAAAAAGACAAAAGACAGGAAAGAGCGTCAGCGCTCTTTCCTCTCCTTATGCCTTCCTTTAGCCCCTTGGTTCACGTTGCGAACTTCTAGATCAAGCATATGAACCAACTAGACCAACAACATGTCTTTTATTTCTCTCTCCCCTCTGCGGCGCATATCTTTGGTGACATTTTGTCCACAAAGTTTGTGGGAATTGAGATTGGTCGTAACTGTGGTTAGCGTACCCGTGTAACAAGGGTATGGGTGTAAGGCATACGCCCCAGTGACTCTCTTCTTACTTTCAATGATTTTTGTCGTTATGTGCGAGCTTAAAGACAGGATGTACATACATTCTTATATATTCCGAAACGAGTAGCCGTAATAGGTGGCCGGACGAGGTGTCGCGGTGTACGTTGATGACTATAGTATATTAAGATGAATCGAGGTGGCTATCATTATTATTATTATTATTACTGGTGAATTTTGCGCTTACTATTTACTACCATCAGGATGTCTAGAATTCAGAGCCAGCATGGTTGTAGCTTCTTCTTCGCCCATTTTTTCTCGTTCTCGCTGGTGTTGTCCTTTGCGTCGTTGAGTCGCAGCCATAGCTTCCAAAAAAAAAAAAGAACAATGATAAAAAAGTGAACCGTTTGAGAGAAGGTCGGGCAAAATGTTTGAACTGTGGCTCCGCAGTAATCGTCTCAGATTAGACAATAAGCTCCTCCGCCCATGAAAAAGAACACCACTGGTCAGCATTGTTCTGCGTATAAAGAGAGAGAGCGAGACAACGCGTTCTTGAAGCGTATACTTGTCTCGTTGCTTGTGGTTGAATTTCGTCCTTGCATAGAAGACGAGCCGATCGCCGCCTGGAACTGTTGCTCAGCCTGACGTGCAGTCGTGCGCCCTGCTATTCTAAAAGCCCTGACGCTTTAAAAATATGCCGTCTCTTGAGCACCACGACCGGCCGACCTTCTCTGTCAAGGCGGCAGAACCGTCCCCACCGAGACCGCAGTTTGGCAGCCACATGCGGGTTCCGGACTTGGGTTGCAGCGTGAGGTACTACGTGCCTTCTCTTCCGCCAATCCACGAAGAACACGGACCGGAGTCCGAACAACACGGGGGTTTGGCCCCGGTGCTTCCCGTATTGACCAGGTGGGCCAGTGGACCTCTCGTGATTCGGGCGAAGTCCCAGAGAAGCAGCGTGTGCTTCGAGGACGTGCAGCGATCTCCGAGGTTGACCAAGTGGGCTAGCGGGCCTCTCAGAACTCTTGCCCAGCCCCGAAGGAACGGCGTATGCTTCGAAAAGGAGCAGCAATTTCCCACGTTGACCAGGTGGACTAGCGGGCCTATCGAGACTCTAGCCCGGTCACTGATGAACAGCGAATGCTGCTTCGAAAAGGAGCAGCAATTTCCCGAGTTGACCAACTGGACTAGTGGACCTACCGAGGCTCCGGCTCAGTCCCAGAGGAACAGCGTAAGCTCGGAGGGCGTGCAGAGATTTCCCGGACTTACCAGGTGTACCAGTGGACCCCTAGATACCCCGTCCGAGGCTCTGAGAAACAGCGCGTGCTTGCAGGACGCGCAGCAAGGCCGGCGTTCGTCGGCCACGTTCCCGGAAAGAATTCATATGGCTTACGTCATCGCCGCTTTGGTAGCAGTCGGGGTTCTTGCGGTGGCATGCAAAATCACCGTCGACATGCTCAAATATCCTGATGTGCCAATCGACCAGGTAGGGCTGCTGGCTTTTATTGGAGCTGCGTTCCTCGTTGTGCCTTTCGTGATGTACTACATTCATGCACACTTTTGCCGCCGTTCTAGTGCAGCAAGGCCCGGTGTCTCTCCTGCCTGAAACCACGTGATCGCAACAGTGCAAGCGGTTAAATCGGACACCTTCATCTGCATACCTGTGTACCTTATTCTGGCTTCAGATGCATTCTGTATGCATCACTGTCTCTACCTTGTCGTTTCCGTGGAATGTAAGCGTATGCCTCCCAATAAACACCCATATCGATCTGTATACCGTTTCGAATCCGTGTTGAACGTTTTAAATTGAGACAGACTCGGATGCGTAATCAAATTCTGTGGTCTTACGTGCCAAAAGCACGATACGATTGCGATGCGCGCAGTAAGGGGGGAGGGGGGGGGGGGGGATTGTGGCTTAATTTCGAGCCTGGGGTTCTTCAACGTGCATGTACATAAGTGAAGACGGGTGTTCTTGCATTTGGCCCGGGCCCACCCCACAGAAGTTCGGCGCAGTGGCTGCAAGTCGAGCCCGCGTCCTTGAGCTAAGTCGCGCCACCTCACCTGCTCCAGCTATAGGATTCGACGGCGGGTGCTCGGATGCTTGTCTCTGGAAATACGGGAAGACACCATACGTCATTCTGACACCAGCCCATAGCGCGTAGTTCACATTCGCCCATACATAGGACAAGGTGTCTATAAGGTAACTAATTGTTCACCTGCATGTGCCCCTTTCTCTTTCTCTCTCTCTTTATCTCTACCATTTGCGATTTACTTAATTGCTCAATTTTCTATTTTTATTTCCCGTATAAATATTGTTCGTTTGCATGATGTAAAATAGCTCACGAAGTTGTATACGCTGCGCCTGTCACTGGTGGTTAAAAAAGCTCTGTGTCGTCTAAACGAACATATATATACGTATCTCGGTGCACATGTTGTTTTTGATATATTCAGTATAGTTTCACAGACGTATCCCCAGTGTCACGCTATTGCCTGAAAGCTGACAGATTTTTGCACATTTATAGTAAGAGTCACTGAACTTCCACGCGCATGCGTGGAGCTTCTCTGTTGCTGTGCGCCTTTGTAGTGTCGAGGCAACGAAGCCCCCGTTTCTCTGCACAGTGCGTGTGAACAAGTAATCACACATGACCAACAAACTTCCATTAACTATTCCAGTACTGATAAATGTTATCATGGGCAGTGAACAGCAGGGATTGTGCGCATGCGCTCTGTTTCTCTTTGTCTCCTTCCTGCTTATATCTTTCTGTAAACCATCCATCAAGCCTCTCTATAGGGTAGCAAACCATGGGCCGTGAAATTCACAATGCTTTTTTTTTCTTTACTGCTCTTTGCCATTGGCCAGCTGGCTTTGCTAATGATATGTCGAACATCAGGATTGGCTCACATTTTCTTTCAGGAACGATTCTGGCGAAATAAAGTTTTGTGAGTATACGGGTGCATATTTATCCTCGGGTTAATCTCAGTACCTTTCCTTTATTTTCACCTCTTTGCCTTTTTCGGAGCTGGAATTTGTTTGATTTACTTTTGGCAATTTCTTTATCTCATCCGAAATTTCGATGTCGCTTTGTACTTATTTCGTAGGAACTGTAATAAGGCGTCTCCGCAAAGTTCAGCGACTCTCAATGAGATATATGTTTCTGTTGCAAGTTAGCTTGGTTTTTGTCGCCTTGGTATAGCTTTGATAGACAGACCCTTGAAAGCCCGCCTTAAATGTGTGTTTGCTGACGAGGTCACTAGTCCGACTTGAGCGTTTCAGCAATGACGTTGGTCAGGCCTAGAGCACACTAACCCTCAATAACTGCGATGACGCCTGCGTGTCGAATATTAGAAGGATATATGGTCAGATCACCGTGTTTTGATTTCTCGCCAAATTTTTATGCAGCAGACCATCATGGCGTCACGATGTCGAAGCATTTTCAAATATATTTTGGAATTCTGGCTCAGTAAAACTTAGAGCAATGCATTTAATTCATCACTGATAACAGTCAATATTTATCAATAGCAAATTACCAGCTTAAAGTTGGTATTGCGCTGCTAATCTCGATGACGTAGGTTCGACTCTCAGACACGGAGGCCACGTTTGGTACAATGATTCATTGACTCTCGGCTTTCTGTAGTGGTATTTCTTTTTGGGTAACGACAGAGGAGTCGGTGATTATTCTCCAGTCGCGCTCCTTTTGTGTGGCAGCGGCAAGTGATTTAAACTTCCTTCGCATTTTTTTCTCTTCCCTCTTTCTCTCTTCTTGACAGTTCCCGAATAAGAAGCAATCTGTATCGTGAAACTTCCTGAGCCTCGCACACACCGTTTTTCTACCGCCCACGATGCAGCGACACGAAACCAGCGAGATGTTCGACTCCGACGCGCAGTGCCCCGATCCGTCTCCCGCGCCGACGGAGACACCGCGACCCACGGCGTTTAAGCCGCTGCCACCCAAGGTGAAGCGGTCTCGGCGGCGACGCAAGAAATCCCGGATGTTTCTGGTCCCTTACGAACCCACTCTGTCGCCAATCTTCGAAGAATCGCAGCGTTCGTCGCGAGAACTGGACGCGGCAGTCCCCTGTTCGCAGCCGCTGCTCTACGTGCCCGCGTTCGCGAGGTATCCCACTTACGGCGTCATCACGCCACGTCTCAACCGAGTGGTCATCGCCATCGAAGAGGAAGGCGGCGACAAGGCGTGGCCCGAGCGGGTGGCGAGGATACTGACGCTCTCCTGGTTCCTGACGTCAATCAGCGCGCTCGTGCTACTGGGCGGCGCCACCATGATCTGGATGGCGTTTGACGGCGAAGACGACGGCGACGTGTTGACGCACCGCAACGTGGTCACGGCGTTCGTCGGCGTCGCCGTCATTCTGATGGCGGTGCTGTTTGTGCTGTGGAACGTGTTCAGAGGACTTCGATGAGATGCGGAAATGTGTACACATCTGTCTCTCCTCTTGTCAACACTGCTTGTGAAGTGCGATACGCGCAAACTGACGTCGATATAACGAAATTACTTTTACACGTACTGCCCGAGTTAAAGGTATATTGCCGCGCGTGCGACATTATAGCTAAGTCCGGGTGCATCTCCTGCATGAGCGCCGCCCGGAAGATACATGTGTAAAGAGGCGAATTCTTGACACAGCCTATATTTGGACTTTGAGAATATCGGTGGCGTGACATCAACAGCATTCGTGATGTTCAGTTACTTCATTTATATTGCGAAACCTCATTATCTCTCGAGCCTTTGTGTGGTAACACTGCCCTATCATAGTCACCACGGTGATGCATGGAAGCACAGAAAAAAATGAGCCTTCTATAACTGACGGATGATATTTTACTGCAACAATTCGATATTCGTGCATGGTCTGCGCGCTGTAACTCATTTTTGTGACGCGTGTGTGATGCGCACGCGCTGTTAAAATTCTTGCGTGTTATATAGAAAGCGTGGGCTGTGGCATTCTTGTAAGCGACGGAGGAATTAATAACTGGTTGGGATAACAACGACTGAAGTAATATATGCGGCGCGCTTTTAGAAGAAATTAGCGGCAGTGCGTTTTGTTTTTAACTGCATAACATGCCTGTACTTTTTAATAGATCCTGCTTGACAAACTGACATCGAAAATAAATATTTCGACATACGCTGACTCCCTCCTTTTTAATTTGTTTTTACTCGCTGACCCCGCAACTTCGAATCTCCGATGGAAGATTCTGTTATCTTATGTTTCTAGTCATCAAGGACCGACTCTGACACAATCATCTGCGGTGACGACAGACAGTATACGCAGGTGCACCTTACTGCACATGGGTAGGCAAGCTCACTCATGAGTCGACTCACTCAGACTCAGATTTATCCGTGAGTCTGAGTGAGTCAGGCTGCGTAATATTTCGTGAGTCTGAGTCCGAGTGAGTCCGGGCGAGTAATATTTTCGTGAATCTGAGTCCGAGTGAGTACGGACGAGGAAAATTTTGGTGAGTCTGAGCCCGAGTGAACCCTTGGAGCAAAATATATTTCATGAGTGAGTCTGAGTGAGCTCCACATTTTTTTGCCGACCTATGGTGCTATCTACTCAACTTCAGCATTACTATTAGCCTTATGACGACTCACGTTTATACTCTACTCACACATATATTTTTAAAAGCGCACGCGTTCACACGCCATCTCAATATTTATTGGTCAGAGGCGTGAGTTACAGAGGTTATAGAGGGGGGCGGGATGAGGTGGTTTGACCTCCCTCCGGCCAAATCTTTCACGGGAAGTTTTTGATAAAAATATGTCGTGCGAGTCATCTCTTCCAATAAAAATGTCCTTACTGGATTGTAACCATAGATAACTCGTCTTTGAACGTATCAGATCAAACCGCGCCAAGTAGAGTACCAATTATATGAGAAGTTGATGTTAAAGAGCCTTGACACTATGGTCTAAAATGTTAATTATAACGCTAGTGGACCCATGAGTCGACTCACTCAGACTCAGCTTGAGCCGTGAGTCTGAGGCTGAGTGAGTCCGAGTGAGCAATAACTTGGTTAGTTTGAGTCCGAGTGGGTCTGGTTGAGAAAACTTTCAGTGAGTCTCAGTCGGAGTGAGTCCGGATGAGGAAAAGTTTGGTGAGTCTGAGTGAGCTTCACACTTTTTGCCGACTTATGCTGTAGAGGCTCTCAGATCATGGATGTAGCAACGGTTATTTATTATATATATTTTTTGAAATTCAATAACACATTAGGAGCTAGTTGGTTTATCATCCTAAAGCAAAAACACCGCGCATTTCCCTGAGATTTTACCGTTGTTCGTCATGTAAACGTAGAAAAACAAGAAAATCGGGGGAAAACAAGCGAGTGAGAGAAATAAGTGAAAGAGAGAGAGAGAGAGAGAAATAAATAAACATTTATTTTTGACACAGTGTTCGGAGCGATGCCAGACATCACCCTGAGGTAATACGCTCAAATTTTTGCCAGATAGGTAGTACGGTAAAGAACTAACTAACTAACTAACTAACTAACTAACTAACTAACTAACTAACTAACTAACTAACTAACTAACTAACTAACTAACTAACTAACTAACTAACCAACCAACTAACTAACCAACTAACCAACTAACTAACTAACTAACTAACTAACTAACTAACTAACTAACTAACTAACTAACTAACTAACTAACTAACTAACTAACTAACTAACTAACTAACAAAAGAACGAAGCCAGAAAGTCACCCCCTTCCCCTCCTTTGCACTGTGCACTGATCCATAGATCGCGTTCCGACCGACCCAGTGTTGCTCATTCTGAAACTCCGCTTGAAACATACGGACAGCGTCCTTCAATACCTTTGATACGGGTGTGCTCGTGTACCTCTCCGAGGAAAGGAAGAAGAAGAAGGGTGAAAGAAAGGAATGGTTTACTGGACTGAGCCCGTTTTGCTGTTCCGCACTGGGGAAGGGTAGGAAGGGAACTCATATTAGGGAATAAAAGGGAAGTCGATTGTCGCACGACTTCAAAACGACACAGTAAAATTCAGCGTCCATAGTACATCGATTCGGGCTGAAGGAACGTTTTCGATTGAAAGAGACTTTATGATTACAGTGCTTATCTTATACGGGGCGATGGAAGCGATATTTTTCTACATTTACTCAGAGGCGCGTTTAGGATAGGTAATAATATTCTCCACAGGTGACGCGACAGTCTGGGAACCACCCAGCGCTGTTTACTGGTCACTGCGCCCTTGTCTTTATACCTACGCAATTCTTTGTACAAATAACTTACAGTTCCATAAAGAAGCCGTCGGTGAGACATCGCTCTACAGCTGCCAATATTGCACCCGTTCCACACCCATAATAAACATCGTTCGGGCACGCGGGATGGTATACGTGAGTGAGAACCGCCGGCTGTGACGCGATGGCCACCGTTATCGATTGCGCTGCGGGAAAAAAAAAAAAAAAATGTGTACGGTCTCTCACCCGGAGCAGCCGTTGCGCCACCTCGGCGCTCCGAATTGTCTGGGTGTCTCGCACGCGAACGTGTTTCTCAAGGCTCGCATTATTTATATCCGGCTCCGTTCTCGCAAACCCAGGCCAAGGTGAATAGCAGCAGACGATCACGATATAGTGAAGATGGTGTGTAATATCGAGTGCACCGATGAAGCCGAGATTAACGAGGCGATCAGCACGCGAGAGAAGAAGCCGCATTCACGGACTCGCGAACGTCGCGCGTCGGGAGAGACGAAGACGAGGCCTCGCGCAGTCTTCCAGGACGGCAGCCTGGTGATCTCCGAGAACAGTCCGGAGGCGAAGATCCGCAAGCGGCGCGCCGCGGTGCGCTGGATCAAAGACGCCGTCGACCTGTACTTCATGACGCCCTGCATGGCCATCTTCTTGTTGGTCACTATCGGTCTCGCGTCTTACCACACGGCCAAAAGCAACTGGGTGACCCGCACGGAGACCGATGCCACCCTGGCCCGCCTCGAGCAGTTGGCGATGACCCTGATGTTCGTGCTCGTGGCCCTCCTCGTGTTCACGGCGTACATGTTTTTCTGGGGCGTCGGCGCCAAGTTCGTCACCAGACGCCTCAAAGAGGGGAAAACGTCGTGCTGCTGCTGCTGAGCGGGCGGGTTCAACTCCCTGCCGTTTCGTGGCACCGTATTTCCAGAAAGATCGGTTGTGGAAATGCCCCCCCCCCCCCCCCAAAAAAAAAAAGTTCGTGTGTATACTGCGTTGCTTTGAATGTTCCTTGAAGAACCTGACTGAATGGTCTCGATCTATGCTCCGTGGCCGCCGTGTTGTATTGGGACGATGAACTGAGATCTGTAATCACCTTTTCGTTGGTGATCATCTCGG
Organism: Rhipicephalus sanguineus; assembly: GCF_013339695.2. Lineage (NCBI taxonomy): Eukaryota > Metazoa > Arthropoda > Arachnida > Ixodida > Ixodidae > Rhipicephalus > Rhipicephalus sanguineus. The sequence continues at coordinate 39,540,265 of NC_051179.1, read as the reverse complement.
TCAATTAGATGACTTTGGACAGTGACTTGGTCAGTGCTGTATACGAACTTCTGATGTCTGTACTCCCGTAAAAAATGCTACCTGAATGTGGTTTAAGTGTTCATACAGAGGAATTGCATGATGTATGTGCTGCCCGTTTATGTATATGGCGTACCGACGAAAGTGGAGACTGTTATTATTACTCGGAGCAAAAATTCGGGAATGCCGAAAAGGAAACGTGAGCGAAGCCAAGCAGAGGTGGTGTTGTATTTGCTCGTTTTGGACGTCATTTTTGCTACGTATATGTTACAAGCTCTTTTGCATGTCGGCGTGTGCGCACAAACAACGCGCCGGAAGCTATCATTATCATCTGCTCATAAAGACCGCGTATTCTGACATAAATAAATAAACAAACAGCATTTTCTTGTTTCTGGAAGCACCTCTCCCGTTTCGCCTATGTGCTGTCATAAAGGACAGTTTTGTCCGGCAGGAATTTCTCCCGGAAGAAGATGCGGTGGATGAATGGATGGATAAACTTGTACGATTTTTTTTCCTCTATACGATTGTAACGCTGTTGGCAAGTAAATTTATTAGTAGAGTAGCGGTCACTACTGCAAATGTTCAGCGCTGAATTCGGTTGTGCGACATGTCGAAAGACGGCGCAAATCGCCTCTCCGTTGCCGCGTGTTGTATATAGGTCTGTGTTGATGTTGTGATGACTGTGTGTGGCGTTTAATTCCAGGTCTGGCCAGCGTGCGCCGAGCTAATAGCTGATAGTTGTCAATGGGAAATGAATTGTTTGGACCGAGATGAACTGTACATATAATGTAAGCAAATGTGTATATAACGCCTATCCAAATCTGTACAACTTCACTGTACCAATAAAATCCGAATCGCTAAAGGTAGACGCAGCATGTACATGTGCTCTGGTAGAGAGGTTGCCTTTTTTATTTATTATTAATAATGTCGTTTATTTCAACTGGTGGATGTGGAGAGGGGGTGATCGCAGCCCCCTGTCACCAAGGGCCGTTGCTACACGACATGCATTCCTACATATCGAACGAAGAAGTCGATAAGCGAAGCAATCGTAACGCAAATAAGAAACATTAGCTACCATGAGTACGGTCAGCGTCAAAACTTTAAGAACCCCGAGACAGAAAGAGCTGAATATTCCCCCTGCTTCGGCAGCCAGCCTTGAATTTAGATCTCCCGTTTAGTCTAAAACGCGCTAACAATAAGCACTGTGCAGTTCGACCGAATACAGTCACAAATTGCTGAGAAATTGAAGGTTTTCTCAGTCCTCGTGGTCTCAAAACTTTGACTTCAGTCGTACATCTCACTAACACCACTCGGAGATTGCATTTGGCTTTTGCTTGAAAGACTCAGGGTCTCAAGTATGGCATGGCGACTGAACTTATCAGCCAAAATAAGTTCTAACTTCCCGACGACTGAAGCCCACAGAACACAGGGCGTCTCAATAAAAAGATCAACGTATACTTTACTATAGGGACTACTTCAAGGTTTACCAGAAGTGAAAAAAAAAAAAAAAACACTACTGGCACATCATGCATATATATGGTACAAACCGTGCACGAGTTTAGCGGTGGCGGGGGGAGGGGAGGGGATCAACTCCTACTTCTCAAAAATTTTACAGGTTGTATGTAGGCTTTCATATACAAACGCAAACACGAACATATAAAACTGGATCCAATTAAACGCAGTGAGGTTAACCAGATCGTAACATCCGACTTTTACCCTGCGCCGGAGGAGGCGAGAGATGGTATGAATAGAAAGGAGGAGGGGATATACAAGTCGATTCAATATTCCAAAACAAAGGTGGAAATATCGACAAGATCGATGCGTTACAAAGCATAGCTCTTCTGATATTCTGCAGCAAAATACGAGCATATATTCGCTTTTCTTTCATTGGAGAAGTTGGGTGGCAGGTAACCACAACCGGGAATAGTTGGCTGCAGTGAACGAGCAGGCGTAGCTAGTCGCTGCGCATCGCCTGCTAAAAGAGTGCTTAAAATTGACGATCTAACCGAACGAAGATTAGAACTCTCGTCAGCCTCGAAAAGCGGGCGTCCTCGAGGTTAACGTTACGGTGCATAGGTGGCGCGACGGTCAGCCAAACTTCCGGTTTCGTTCGCCAAGTCAGTGCGTTCGGGCTTGTGATGCTCGCAAAGGCGTATGGGAAAGTTTCTCAACCTCTCACTGTGTGACGTGCAGCCAGTGGGTCGCACATTATATTCGCGACCTTTCCTATCCGTAATAAGTGAATCGGGTTCGTCAGAACAACCGGTAGGAAGTGCAAAAGCTCAGCTCGCGTAAGGCGAAGGCGGCGGCCTTTATCGATCGGCGCTCCGCAAGACGGAAACGGTGTTACGGTCCTTGACCCAAGAGTCGCAGCCTGGTGTTTTTGCCGCGGTGTGTGCTCCGTTGTTGTTGAGCGTTTCGCGGTAGACCGAGCAAAGACTGATGATGTCCGGACGTCGGAGCGAAGATCCCTTGTCGGACTTTTGCGCCTCCAGGAACCGACTGGTCGAAATCCGAGGCGAAAGGAGAGACAAGATGCTGCGATTGTGCTCGACGGATCCAGGCAGGGTCGCCGTCTACACTCTAAGAAAAAAGAGAGTCAAAAGAGGGTCATGGAACCGTGACTCTCTTCGGGTGTCCATCTGACCCCTTTTGGAAGGTACAGGCAGAAAAAAAGAGTTCGCATTTGGGAAGGAGTCACTGGACCCTCCTGAAGCGCGTTTCGATTGGCTTCGGTATACGGAGAGCCGCCGTATACGCCATACATATCGCACGCTCGCCCTTTGGCGCCGATGGCGCCTTGCTTGGCGACGCAGACGGGGTTGGCGCCGGGGTGGCGCGCCGCTCTCCTCTCTCAGTCGTCTCAGCGGTCTCAGTCTCTCAGTCTCCTGGTCTGTTAGAATGCGTTGCGTGGATGCGTTGGTTGCGCGTCTTCGGTGGTATTGAGTACTGACGCCGGCTCCGTGCACGAAGTGACGCTTGGAGGGCGGTATATTCATGGAGCTGCGGACACCGACAACGGGCGCCAGTTAACGGTGAGTGTACTGCTTTCGTAGGTACTAATTTTACAGCTTTAGCTGGGCGTCTGCAGCAGCGCTGCGGAATCTGCCAGCCATTTCCAACAGTAGCCTGTATCCGCGGGGCTGTTGCGGATGCCCAACTAAAGCTGTCAATTAACGAGTTGCCACCGTTATGCGCGTTGCTGTACAAGCTCCCATAAAGTGAGCGATGCAAACAATAATCGAGGGTCATTTCTTGCTGATCGCACGTCGTGTCTGCACTACTGAAGGTGCAAGATGTCGTTTTGAGATGCCCTTTAGTCTGCTTCATAATAAAATTTCCATCGACTTTGAGTGTGAGGCGTGCTTCCACGCGTGCACGGAACGTGAAAAAAAAAAAGCCTGTGTACAGAACGCTCAGACGCACTATATGTAATGGTTTTTGTTGGCTTAAAGACGGTAGTTTGAGGTGCAGATATAGTACGGTGGCTTCCAGAATGTACGCGGTAGTCATTCAAGGTGGACACGCCTCGCCGGTAAAGTGAAAAAAGCTCTAGACTTTTGACGGCGCGCGTTGTTGCGGCCGCCGGCGTGCACTCTTTTCCCTCGTTTCTGTTTGCTGTTTTCGTGGTTTGCATACACTGCGATGACGTTGGGCGCTATAAGAGAATCGAGTGAGTGTACGTGATTGTGGGAGTTATGTGCGCTAATTCTAGCATATGACATGTCTGATCTCGACGTAGACGGCGTACGCAAGCGCTGGGTGTCGTTCGGGCCCTAGTACTCGCATCTGTTTATCTGAGTATTTAAGGATGGGTTACGTTTGTAAAACGTGCGGTCAATAACCGCTCACGGCATGCCCCTGGCTGCCGGAGGATGTGCTTTGTTGTTTTGTTGTTAGCCTTTATTATGTCTGTGTGAACCACTTATTGTGTAGGTTTTGCAAACCTTTACTGCAATTTCATTTTCTCATCATAATATCACGTTCTGCTTTTCAGATACCGTTTTTCATGGTGCTCACGCTGGACAGGAGCGACAACCTAGCAAGCCACAAGTCTGATGCCTCAAGCCGTCACCACATTTTATTTATTCTTAATCACAAGGAATAAATATGGAAACATGATGGCGATTTCTGCTGTTCATTTAGCTCAATATGACACTGTGGACGTCACAGTCACACATATATTCATAGAAGCATGTAAATGAGGAATACCCAAACTTCTTAATTGGAAATCACAGACCATCTTTTCGCGTTTTCTATATAACTTTGTTGGAAAATATGTGTTGTTTTGACGAGTTTTATTAAAATAATGCTAAAACTGAACTATTTTTTTTCTACAGTCGCTGGGCAGAACGGCAAGTATTATTGGACTTGTTTAAAATGAATACTCCACTATTTTCAACAGTAGTCGCGCAAAAGTAGAGCAAGGATCAAATGAGTAGCTTAAAATACTTGTGGAGTCGCTTGATGCTTCGGTGTGGGTCCCTTGACCCCCCTAGGAGCGTTACCGGCAAGAGTCGTCTGACTCCCTATGAGTGTTAACGTGATCCTCCCGATGAGAGTCTTTGCACTCTTCCTAGAGGGTCAGGGGACTCTCCTAGAGCGAGCCGACCCTGACCCACCAAGAGAGTCACCGTGACTATTTAAAGAGAGTCCTATACGTGGCAAGTCAGAACTCTCCGAAAAGAGTCACGCATACTCTTTTTTTTCTTAGAGTGTACTGCGTGGTTTCGGCCGACGCCGCCGTCGATTGCACCGACATCGGAGAGACGGACGATTGTTGTACCGCGTGGTTGTCCGTACTGCACGGGGGCTTAATGGTTCCCGGTCTGATAATCTTTATACTCGTCATCATCTCGGTCGTTTCGTTCCAAATCGGAAAGTGGGGACCTCCGGCCGAGGGCGACACCGTAATCGCGCACCTCGAGGAGACGATGGCGTTCGTTATAGTCATTGCCTGTGGCTTGCTTTTCTACGGTGCGTACGATTTCTGCTTTGACATCTACCAGTCGGTGTTCATGTCCCCGATGTTAATCCCTCATTGAGCGAAAGCCGAGGCGTTGTGTTAACGAAGGCTCCCTGGGCGCCGCCATAATCCTCTCTGGGCTTTTGTTAATACGCGTGACCCGCCAAAAAATGCACTGCCGGGACTGTGACGTCAGCTTTCATACTCCCGTGCAACAGTCCACAAAGGAGGCAATTCTCTCGGCGTTAAAAGGCCGTGACGCGGGTTCGGGTAGCCGGTCGCGGAGGCCTTGCTTGTCACTCAAACTGAAGCGGAAGATCTCCGGGGATGCACCTGTGCTGCGTCTCGGGACCTCCAAGTCGTGATCGCTAATCATACGATATACATTCGATTACGAGCCAAACTTGGTGCTTAAACTTATTCAGTTCACTGTGAAAGATCAACGTCATTGCTTTCGAGGTTTAACTTGCGCGCAGTGTGTGTGTCCAGGTATCCATTACCGGTAAAAGTAAACGCCGTGATGTTTATGGTTAAAGAGAAACATTGTGAAAATTGAACTTAAAAAAACAAAAATGTGAGCGACACCAGCCAGGCGCGGTTTTTGTGTTTTCTCGTTAAATTGGTATTCTTGCAAAACAAGTGGCCATTGCAAATTCTTTGCGCATCTCGAAGTGTCCGCAAAGGCTGTCGACGAGAAGCTGTCGTTATATCAATTGGTCACTGCGACCAACACATTGAGCATTGAGGTAGTAAAGAGAGAAAGAAAGAAAGAAAGAAAGAAAGAAAGAAAGAAAGAAAGAAAGAAAGAAAGAAAGAAAGAAAGAAAGAAAGAGAAGACTGCATGCATCTCGTAGTTTTGGGAATACTTCTCTCGGATGCAGTCGTAAAGAAAAACTTAGACCGTTCTTGTTCGGCACGGCCTTACCTCTGAAGATGACGCAAGACATTGTTGTACTGAATTGTTTTTGTGTATATATATATATATATATATATATATATATATATATATATATATATATATATATATATATATATATATATATATATATAGAGAGAGAGAGAGAGAGAGAGAGAGAGAGCGCTCGCACGTCATCCTTTTCTTAGACAACTTCATAAAGCCAAGGAAAGCTTAAGACGCGTTATCTGTAGCTGTTAAACGATGCGTAAGAATTAAAACATACAGAGAAAATGAATTATTGTGGACAAAGAAACAACACCTATTCGCCCGAAACAATTGAACATTGTTTTATAAGCTTTATAGATGCCATTTTATTTTGAGATGTGCTGCAAAGAACTCTTCAAAGAAGACTATGACATAAATTTTCATTCCCTTCGATATCTCGTGCCAACTAGTTGCAACGATGTTCCCTTTAATGGTTCTTCTCATTGAATTACATATCCTTTGGAAAACGCGCCTGTTGCAGCGAAACGCCGAGCGAGTATTTTCCTCAGCAACCCATTTTTCGGGAATAATGGGCCAACTGAACGATGTACTTGAGCAAATGTAAATTCAGCAGAACTGATATTTGGAAGCGGTAAAGTGTTCATCCTTACCGCAATTCCAGTGGCTAGTGCACAGAACCTGATTTGCGTGCTTCGCGGAGATGTGTTTCTGTGCATTGTGTACGTGACTGCGAGTGTACAATGGAGTTATTATATATCTGTATATACTCAAAGTTCCTGCAAATGCCGTTTATGCTTGGAATAAATATCACCAAAGAAAGAAAGAAAATATGCGTGTTTATTCCGGTGGGTAAGGCGCTCGGCTTTCGATCCTGAGGTCGTATGTTCGGCAGCGTCATCTTGCAGCAATGTCTGCAATCGAAGACCGATTACTGAACATTTATTACAGTGACCGTTCAGTTATACTACTTTGCTGACATAAATGTGTATAGATGGTCTGCAGAAAAATCGCAAATACACAACTGCCTCGCTTCTTCCTAAGAAAGAAAGAGAGAGACAGACAGAGAGCTACGCAGGACAAAAACAGTCCCTGTGTTTTATTATGTTCACAGAGAAAAGCGAAGGAGAGGCATTCCCAGACACTATGTACACGCCACATCCTTGTTTTTCAAAACTATACATCATAATTTGTGGATTCTGCACCCGAATTTTAGCCACAGCGATGTTTTGACACGCCGTGCGTGTGGAAAAAATGGAGGAAATTGTTAAAGGGACACTAAAGACAAATATTAAGTCGACGTTGATTGTTTAAATAGCGGCCCAGAAACCTCGTAGTACTATTTTTATGCCAAGGAAGTGCTTATTTTGAAATAAAATCACGTTTTAGTGGTCCGCATCGCGTTAGCGCACTTCAAATCACCCGCCTGAAATTAGTCTTTCACACGTCACTGCTGCCGTGCCCAACGTTGCCCGCCTTTACTGCGCGGCGGCGTGCACTGGCGTGCACCATTCGGGCATCCGGCAACGTCACATGCATGCGGCATTTTGTCGAACTTTCTGTCAGCGACTTTAACGAGCGCGCAAAACACACGCGGCAGTACGCCCTACCGAAACTACCACTGAGACGCGACCGCGTGAGCGAAGCAGGGCGCCGGGCGAAGCGCAGTTCGGCGAAAACGGAACCTTTGAACCATGCGCGCCGTTTCCTATGGCAACGCCAAAGAGGTTCTTTTTTTCCATGAATCAAACAGAAACGAACAAACAGCACTTTATTACGTCTCTTGATGCACGGAAGGTTCTTTTTTTTTATTGCAGCTAGTTTGATTACTAGTGAATAATTGTAGGTAGACTCTCATACGTCATCGGGATCATTTTGAAAATGTGCCGCTCGTGGCGCTCATCGTGTGATACATTTAGCTAAATTTCTCGGTAAGTAGGGCACTGCTGTTGATAATGTTGCCGTTTTAGACGTTGTCATACATTGAGCTTTTACTATGACATAAATTGTTATTTGCCTTTAGTGTCCCTTTAACAGCTGCTTTTCTTTTTTCTGAAGGTGATAAAAAAAAACACAGACCAACCCGTGGCAAGCTCGGTCACGTTTCCCCACACGCAGGTTTCCACATTTTTATCCTTGTGTCTATAGGCCACCGCTATCGTTAACATACAACGGGCCACGTAGACACACACCATCGTCATCTAAGCGATTCCTGACATCGACACGAACAACAACCAGGAAGTACACCAACATTGCACCCGCACTGAACAAGCCAGAAAGTCAAATTTGGCTAATGAGAGAGAGAGAGAGAGAGAGAGAGAGAGAGAGAGAGAGAGAGAGAGAGAGAGAGAGAGAGAGAGAGAGATAGGTTAACCAGACGCTATAGTATCCGGATCACTACCCTAAATCGGGACGGGGAAATAAAGGTCGTAAAGAAGACAGACATATGAAAAAACTCACAGGGTCACTCATGCATACGCCTAAGACGACTCGAAGGCGAATGTCATCTTCTTTTTCTTCTCAGTCGATGTATTCATTTTCCCCCGCACTCCTTCAAAAGCTTTCTGCATCTAACGTGATTTTGCACTGCCTCCAGGATTGGAGGCATTGCAAGCTTTCTGCACCTCATCTGGTTTTGCATTGCCTCCGTGATCGGCCCACCACGGAGAAAGCGACTATTTCATGGGATGACGTCTTCGTGTGACGTCTCGTTATGCGACGTCATGGTGACGTCACAAATTTTGTCTATCCGTGATGCCATGATGACGTCATATGGGGACGTCATCACGCGGTGATGAGTCTTTTGCATCACTCACGCTGACGCCAACGCCGCGGGACGACGGTCGACGCCGATGGTCAGTTTTCGAGTTTGATGAGGCAACTAAGTTTTTCGCCTTAAAAAATAAACATAAGCAGAACCAACCAGCCGACACACACGCGGCCGTTCAAGTCATTTAGAAAGAGCGGAAGGTCGCAAGAAGACCAGTAGCACTTGCACGGCCTTTTCTTCCGACCGAAGGTCGCTCGTTCAACTTGAACGCGTCGCAAAGCGGATTCTCTCTGTGAACCACAGTCGTACAGAATGTGTCAAATGGTTTCATAATCCCGCAGTGTGTCCACGCGGCTGCAGTGTCGGCCATCCTTACACGTAACGCGTACGCATTGGCACATATCGGAACAAAAATCACGGTTATAGCGTATCATTACTCGCAGTTTTCAAGAAAACAACGGGTGTCACAGCGGTGGAGGGGGGGGGGGGGGCTTGTCCTGCAAACAGTTCAAGCGGGCGGTGAGCGCTGCATTTCGGCATTTTTACACGGTCAGGCAGAAACGCGCGGCCGGTACGACCTGCAACACAGGCACATTCTGTAGCAGCATAACGGATTGGTTCCCGACCAAAACGCGTTGACCACATCCCTGACGACGTACCCGTATATCTTGTACGCCGTGTAGAAAACCAAGAACGAAACAATGGCTATCGCGAACTTCACTATGCTCTCGACGTACGCGATAATAGCGTTCTCCGACGGCGTTGTAGCGTTCCTCGACGCCGTTGTAGCGTTCTCCGAGGCCACAGTAGCGTTCTCCGAGGCTGTTGTCGGTGCCCACTTGTTTTCCGGGTTGAACCCCAGCCTTGCCAGCATGGCCAGGAGAAGTATAGTGAGACCAGGAAGCACGATGCCCCAATGGATGCACATCAACGACATGGTGCACCAGTCGAGCTTTCTCGCGCCGCTCGGCCGAGGTTTCGAAGGATCGTAGAGCGGCTTTCGCGGACTCTTCTTTCTTCTGGCGCTGCGGAGAAGTTCGCGGATTTTGTTCACGAATGAGGAAGAAGTATCCGGATTAGGCTCTTCGGCATTGCGCACCATTTTCGTTTAGCCCGCGGGAAACGTCTAAAACGACGGAGCACAGTGGTGTAGTAAGTGGTTGTTTATAACGCACTGGGGGGCGGTGCATCAGCGGCGTCCCTCCCCTTTTGTCCGGGACCGTGAAACGTCACTTCCGCCCCGAGGAGCGCAATCGATAAAACGGCGGCCGTCGAGTTGCAAGCGGAGCCGTTGCACCGGTCGTTCTAGTGAAACCTTCCAAGTTTCCCCTCCCCCCGTGAGATTTGTCTTTCAAACATCATATTTGATTTGCTTGACAGTTAAGTATAGCCATGGTCCCTGTAGTGCATTCTCCGTAAAGCCACACTCTGCACTCTGAAGCCCTTCGACATAGCAGGAACGACGTATAAACATGAAAGCGGCTTTTCGTTTCAAAATGCACTCTCTAGAGCGTGTGCTCTTTCACATGGTATACACTCTAAGAAAAAAAAAAGAGTGTGTGTGACTCCTTTCAGGGAGTCTTGACTTGACACGGATGTGACACTCTTTAAAGAGGTACGTTAACTCTCTTTTGGGTCACACGACTCTCTGAAGAGAGTATAATGATCTATAAAAAGAGTCATGTGCGTGGGAAGTCAAGACTCCCCGAAAGGAGTCAAAAGACTCTTGTTTTCTTAGAGTGTACGGGTGGTGATATATGCTACGTGCCGCGCATGTTTATTATGCTCGGCTTTAAAATGAAATGTAAATAAGAATCCCCGATAATCTACCGTCATTTATGTGAAAGATTTAAGCCGTTGTCAGTGAAGTATGAATCCAACTGATTGTGGCTTGCGTGCGCAATTTTTACACGAAGTACACTGCAAGCTCACATTCGTTCGCGAAGTGGCGGCTGTACTCCGTAACCTGCACACGCACACCCGCTATATTGTTGCAGGGAAGCAGAGAGCTTTTGTCGGGATCGTCTTGGTGATGCTGCGGTCTCTTTTTGTGAAGCGGAGTGATCATTCAGTATCCTGAGACGACTGGCGACATGGCTGCGTAGTACGATGGGGGACGAATTCCTGAACTTCATATATACATGGCTCTGGCACGTGTTCATCAAGGCATGCTGTCACAACAGTGTTGTCAGAGCTGATGTAAATCTTTGTGAACCTTAATTCTATACCAGTGGAGTGCATATTTTAATCTCCTAAGTGGTCATTACTCATATTAGGTACGAAGAAGAAGAAGCACCTTCGGGCTGAACTGAAAGCGGGCCTGTAGGGAAGAAGAGAAGAAGAAGAAGAAGAAGAAGAAGAAGAAGAGAAGAAGAAGAAGAAGAAGAAGAAGAAGAAGAAGAAGAAGAAGAAGAAGAACAACAACAACAACAACAACAACAACAACAACAACAACAACAACAAAAATAATAAGAAGAAGCACCTTAGGGTAAGCTCATTCCGACGCAGTTTTCCGACAGTGTTAGTGGAGCGGAAACACCCTTCCCTACATGGCCCGGTTTCAAGCTTGGCACCACTATACTCGGCGACAACTTTCCTTGACAGCACTGTGGAAGCTACAGAACCGAAGTGCATGCCTGCTACCGCGCCAAGAAATAGTACTTACGTTTACTGATAATTTTCTCGTTTTTCTTGCTGAAATAAATGTTGCTTTATTTATTATGAGACTGAAACAGTTGCGGGAAGTCGTAGGTAAAATACAGTTATTGTTCACCTCGCAAGAATGCCTTCCTTTTCTTTCCATTTCTTAGACAGCACCACCTTTTCAGCATGCCCGTTTTCCAAAGTAAACATGGCGTCCGTGACGTAGTGGGTCAGTGTGCGGCCGCAAACGCACCGTTTAGTTCTCCAAGAAAAATGTACTCGTAATACGACACTAAAATGTACTCTGAACAATCGAAATGTCTCTCCCGTTCACATTCCCTTCACATTTTTAGTGAATATGTTTTCTAAACGCGTTAACGATGCGAGCGAGCAAAACCGAAATCAGCCGCAAGCTGCCGTACTACTTGCGGAGCAACACGAATGTGCGGAAGCCCGGCCTCCGTAGCCTTCGCTCCAGTGTCAAGATAAGTTGTCGTCGAGTATAGTGCCTCATCAGAGAAATCTCTCTCAAAACACTGCATGCTTCGCACCTCCCCAGGTTTCACGTTAGCGAAGCTGAAATACCCTTGCCAATATGCTTCGCATCTCACCAGTTTATTGTACAGAATATGTCTCATTCAACTTTTTTTTTAACACTTGTTTATTTTGTAGTAGATGTACCTGCGTTCAATGCCCGTGCAGGACTGTATTGCAACTGACGTTCGACCGATTCCCGACAAGACTGAATAAAACAGTGCAATTACGTGGGGTGTAAACCCACCGCTCGTTTTTTTTTTTTAACTTCAGATTACGAATAACTTTTGCATAATTAAAAATGCAACCTATATACATAAGATAAGGAAATGGTCGCCATGGCAAGATGTGGGTCCCCCCTTGTGATTTTACTGGATTTACGCTACTGCGATAAGGCGAGTGTGAGTTTTCTTTATCGTATCCTCCTACCACATGAAAGGCTGTCCCCCGGACAGAATAAACGGCATAGCATGGAATGTAAAGTGGGTGACGAAATGTGGCATTTATAGCTTTATGGGGGAAGGTCCCTGGACGGGACGGAGTTGCCGCTGCTGCTCATTGACCAGGGAATGTGTGTTTGTGTTGCACAGTGGTGCTGGAGAGGCTTACTAGCTGGCCTGTATTAGGAACACTAGCGCACACTTTGTTGTAATCTCTCCTTCGTTATATATTGATTATATGTCTAACAGAATCATACCTGACATGGTTTATGTACTTCTCTGTATTGATATTTGATATATAGTATACATACAATCCGTTGCATGCATGCAACATGTGGCATGATACTGCAATTGACCTATCACAAATATGTTTCCTTTTGATATTTTGCTAATTTTTTTTCTTGTTATGATTGAAGTGAACTTATAAAATGTCTGCCTTGTTAACACAGTCTATTTCTTTAAATGCACATTTATTTAGACCCCTTACTAGCCAGTGGCTATGGGTCTAACCAGTGTTGTATATTTTCATGTGATAAGAGAACTTGAAATAAAGAAATGGTTGAATGATTGAATGTTATTAGATTGTTATTAAAAACCGATAATCAGCAGTAACCAGTACAGAACTGTGCGAGTAAATATGCTGGGCTTTACAGAATCCAAAACACAGAATCCAATCAGTGTACACTTTCTTTTTCTCAGTAATTTGAATCTTCTAGAGAGAATTTCGTCTTGAACACTGTTTGATTTTTTCACTTTGATCCTCCCTCCTCCTTTACAGGTTTCTTTTTTTCCCGAATTTGAGCTTGGAAAATTAATTTTGTATTGCTGACGGAAAAACTGCTTCTTATAGCTACACTTCACAGGGATTGCCACGTAGCGAGTGTAGTGTCTTTCTCGTGCCTTTTGTCCTCGTCAAAGTGCGCAGCTTCGCCCATACGGTACGATGATTGCTACGCATTTCAACGAAAAACTGTGAGCAGCGTCAGGATGCTGGGAGCATCTATTCGCGTCCGTTCATCCACGCGCGGTGGTCTCCAGATCGACAAATCGATTGCACTTCGGGACGAACGCGTCGGTAGGCGGCGCCTCAGCCCAGGGCTTTCTTCCTCCTCTCCCCAGCGCCTGCCTACGAGGCTTCGCGCACCGTTGTTTTGGGGGATTTTCGCGTGCGGAAGCCGTGTCATCTCGACGACTGTGTGTATACAGACTGACTACCTCAGGTTCATCCCTTTACCTCTCAAACACAATGCAGGGTGGTGCGATTGGTTTGGTTCCGTCACCCGTGGTCGTCCACAACCGCAAAGCAAACAAGAGTCCACGGCAAATGTCATCGCCAGCGCCTCGTCGAGTGCGCGGCCATCGGCGGAAGCTCCGCGAGCTCGAGGATGGCGTTGATGGCAGTGCGCGCGAGAACGGATGCTGTTGTACGTGTGCTACGTTTCACGTGCACCTGCACTGGCTTCTGGTGCGGGTGTTCGTACTTGTCATCATGGTCTCCGTGGCGCGTGTGCTGTACGTCACCGTCGAGTTGGAGTGGCAAGACGCACCCGTCAGCGAAACCTTACGCTTGATAATGACGCAGTACTATCTGTTTTGCGTATCAATTATTACTGTTGCCTTCTGCATGTTAATGTCGGCAGCACGGGCCGTCCGCAGCCCTTCGTGCCCTTCGTGCGCCCTCTGTGTGCTACCAGAGGACATCGACCAGCTGGGGTGGAGACCGTCGACGGGGAGACTGACATTGAGATAGAATGATGAGCAATGTCGATAAATTTTTTCTCCAAATATTGTGTCATCATTGGACAGGGAAATAGTGTAACTGATGTAAGTTGTCGTTCAAATACGTATCTGCATAAACAAGACTATTACAGTTATAATACCAACATTAAAATTAGTTACTAAAAAAGCAGCTGGGGCATAGTTTCCGTACGTTGCTAATAAGAGCCTCTAAAACGGCTCGGTCTGATCGCGAGAACTGGTAGAACTCGTGGCGGGTTTGCTCATAGATTGCCTTTAACGGAAGTATTAGTCACGGCCGTGAACCGTGCGGCTAGCTGACTTTTCTCGCAAGCTTAAAAGTGCTCGCTGCAAACGCATGCTCAAACATTTCATGCAGCTGAACTAATAATAATAATTATGATAATGTGTGAAATGCGGGACTTTTTTGGAGATTTTAATATGCCTTGCGGGGTATAGGACAATAGGCCTGAATGCTAGAAGGTTTCCCTTTGGACTGTATACGTCTCGTCGTCTTGAGCTTGTTTCATGTTCTGTCGGTCTCAACCTTGCGATGCATAACATTGCAGTTACAACTATGTTATTTCAACTAGTCCCAACGCAAGCTATAACAAAATGTCGTCGTCTGTACGGTATATTCCGCAATACGCAAAGGCATATAGGAGCACCGGATATGCATATGCGTATACTGTGTGCCAGATAGCGTAGCAACGTTCGCAAACGAGCTTTTGCATGCGTACAGTGTTCGTCAAATGAAACCCGAACACCGGCAAGCCTTCGCATTGGTATAGTGCGGGCCGTCCAGTTATCATCATGGACAGGCGCGCATATGCGCAGTGCAGTCAAACCGGATGCGCGCGCCTGTCAATGGTGATGACAGGACGGCGCGCACTATACAGTAAAACCTCGGTGATACGATCACGGCTCGTACGAATTTCAGGGTGATAGGAATTTTTCTGTCGTCCCAGCCAAGACCCATTAGCCTACAATGTATTGGAGTACGGTTGTTGCGAACCGATTTCCACCCCGCGACGTTTGATACGAAGGTACGCTGGCGCAGAGGTACGAACAGGTGCTGCCCGCGCTGTCGCGGAAGACGCGGCAGTCACGTGCGGGTGCGGGCATGCGCGCTGCACGACCATCAACGGTGCGTCGTTGCCTCCGAGATAGTGCGAGCAAATCTTGGAGGCCTTCATGCGCCTTCGCGTTTAGGTTACAGATGACGTTGATGTCGCGCTTTTTTTTCTTTTTTTCCACGCGTTGACGCGTGCTCCTGTGCTCGAGGCAGCAGCGTCTTTGTACAATGTTAACACGTGCCTGCCACGTCGATGCAAGCCAACGTTACTAGAACAAACTCAGTTTAAAAGCTCCGCCGGAGAGGCGGTCCGCGTGGCGGTCGTGAGAACTAGTGGCGCTACAGTCACGTCTAGCTAGTCTAGCTCCCGCGGCTGGCGCTTGTTGTGATCGGCGCCGCCGATGTACGAGCGCACGTGGGTTGCAGCGTCGTCTGCGCTTTGTTAGCTCGTCAATTTTGCGACTGTTCTTGACCAGGCTTAGCGTCTTGTACGAAGATACGTGCATGATGTACGAAGCGTAACGAGGGCGAACAGATTCGCAGTGCGGTATGCCGACTTGCTTTGCGCCGGGCTGCAAGAGCGTCCGCAACGACGACTCCGCTTCACGACACTTCTTCGGACCTGCAAAAGACCCTACGCCATTCAAGCTTTGCATCGCAAAGATAGAAAGCTTACTGCGAAATGCAAGATCTGTGACGTTCATTCTGAGAGTGACGACATTGTAAAGCACTATCGTCGTGTCGTTGCGGGACAAGAAGTTTTGATCCCACGTGGAAAGTGGGAACTCGCGCCAGGTGCCGTGCCGCGCTCGTTCCCAGCACTTCCACCCCACATTTCAAAGCCAAAATGTTTGGGGTTTAGGCGCAAATCCCCCCAAAACGCACGGCGTCCCGCGAAAGCCCAGTGCCCAATTTGGAGGAGCCGCCAGAAATAGAACAGCAAAACGAAAGGCAGGCAATTACCTATATACGCTACCGAGACTGAGAGTTGCATCACACTAAGATTCGATCAGTTGTCAGCTGTCGCTATGCCTTCAAAGCAGTGGATTTTCGAGAGATTTTACGACGAGGTATCGAACAAGATGTGCGGAATATTTTACACTCGCCGGCTCGGGAACGGGCTGCTCAGGGCAAAAATTTGACACGTTACACAAAGAAAAGACGAGGTCCAGCGCTGGTCCTCGTCTTTTCTATGTGTACCGTGTCAAATTTTTTGCGCTGAGCAGTTTATTAATGGAATACCAACTAGCCCAATCCCACAATTTGCTTCGGGAACGGAGACTTACTTGTGCAAAAGATAATTGTAGTTGACGAGCAGTTTAACTGCGTAGTGAACGGCTACAGCACAAAACGCAAACGGCTGTCGTACAGTGTAAAGTGCTGCGGGCATGGAACATCTGCTCGGTGAAGTTGAATACTGACGACTCTTCTAGCGACAGAGTACGCGCGAATAACTGCTCGGTACTCACATCACGGCCGATCTGTTCGAATTGTTTAAGGCACCGTAGAAGGATGCGACGTAGAAAGATGAGACACTGAAAATACAACTATCCGCTGAAAAAATTGCTCAGAGACGTCATCTATTCGATGTAATCGCACACTGAGATTTCATTTACCGATTTCTCGTAAAATTTTCCGATTTTGGGTCAGTATCCCTTTAACCGTCGCGAAAACGTGCCTTGTAAACATTGAAAAGCATTGGTGATATTTTTCGAGAAAGATTTTTTTCAATAAATTGTAGAAACATGAGTACTGTTTTTCTCAAACGTTTTTGTATCTCGAGTAAGTACGCTTCTTTGTGCACTATAAGGGCTTTTACAAACGTGTTGGGTTGTTCTTGGTCTAGATGAGACGGCAGCGGCTAAAATTGTGGTGGTAGTTATAAAAATTACTCTGAAAACCCTCATTCGCTTAGAAACTCGTTAAGCGCAATGTAGACAGCTCAAATATTGTCACAGGGTCGTGACGTCGACGAAGGCAGCAGTCAGCAGGTCCGAGATGAAACTCTTTATTTGGCCGTACTTGTGGCTGGGAAACTGAAAGTCAAACTACAGCAATACACTGATAGCGGCGAACAGAGCGTCGACCGTCGATCAACTGACAAGCGGTCAAGCGCGTCGGCTTTTATACAGGCGCTATCGAACTTTCCAGCGATATCGCTGGTGGCGGCGTTATCTCTCGACAAAGCTGGAACATTCGCGTGCAGCGCGCAATCTTACGAAAACGATCTGTTACAATCGCGAAGCTTCTCGAACACTGCTTCGCGGACAGCGTAGAGCGTTGATAACCTTCCTTGGTGGTCAAACCCGAATACATCAAAATAAAACAAGAAGTGGGCGTGGCAATATAGACCGAACATCGATTCTTAGCCAATCAATGAACAATGCACGCGGGCCAATGTATACAGACGATGCATATCCACCTAAGTATCCACCTAACTAGTACAATAAGAAAGTTGCCGCGCAGTTGCCGCGAGCAACTGCGCGGCGGACCGCAGCGTTATGCCATGACAGCAGACGACGCGCCGATAGTGGCGCAAGACGGAACTGCAGCGCCGCTAGTTCTCGCGACCATGGAGGAAGGAATACTAAGGAGAGGCCCTGACGTCACAATCGTGAAGCCCCCACATCGCAAACACCCGCATCGCCTTCTAGCGAAGGCGCAGCGAAACATTTCGCGACTTCCGTTGCGACGTTTGCAAGCGCATGCGCGCATCGCGAAACTTTGTAGCCTTTTTTTTTTGTTTGTTTTTCGCCGTTCAAGCAGTGTAGCCGATTCACGCATGCTGCTCTTTGTGTGTCTTCTTTAGGAAAGCTACGCAATGCCCAGCTGTTGCGTATACCCTGTGCAAATCGCGTGTATGTACTGCGAACAGTACCGGGTGTCACTTTTCATGTGTACGTATACGTTCGCTTCATTACTGATCACTAAGGCATGGTATTTGCATGCGGAGCACTCAGATGTGCGCTCTGTTGCTTCTTACTCGTTGTGTCAACTCGGAACACACGTGAAATTTTGTTTTTGGCGTCTGACGCGCCGTACATACCATGCGCTGAAGGCATCGTACGTTTTAGAGCCTGTGTCGTTCAAACGAAAGGGCAATAAACTTTTGTTATTGTTATCGGACTACGTGATGTATGTATCGTGCGGTGTGCGCTCGCTGCGTGCTTGTGTTGTGTGCGCACTGGAATTACAAACTTTACGTGCACGATCGCGTATACAATACAGCGGTGTCTTCTTTTCGACGTGAAGTTGCGTCAACTATAGGTTGGCGTTGCGCCGAATAGCTACTGCGCTCACTCCATATACACGAGCAAAGAACCGCTAATCGGGCAATAGATCGGGAAATCGGGCTACGAGAAAGGGAAGGCCTAACGCCCAGCAGAACGCGTAAGTGACTGCTAGGTGAGTTCGAATACGATGAGGCAGGGGCTGAATGTTTTTGATTACGGCACGTACCGGTAATTTCTGCGCTGTTGCACAAAACGCTCCTCGAAGAACTACAGCACGCAACGCTCGGGCATGCCGCGCACGAACAGCCTGGTAAACGTCTGCTTGCAACATTTTACTGCGTGCGAACCGCACAATACGCGCTAAGTTTACGCCGGGACTACAAATCCGAACAGAAGCGAACCACCGCGGAGAGCACGCCGCGGGGCGTCTGCTGTTTTGTTTGCCCCATATCGGCTTGTTTGCCCCATAAATCTGACGTCACTTCCGCCACACTTTTCGCAATGCATTGGGATACGATAGGGCCTCTCCTTAGTTTTTCCTTCCTCCATGCTCGCGACCGCCGTTTGGACCACCCTCCTCCGCTGGCGGAGATACGGAGCTTTGAAACTGAGTTTGTTCTAGTAAGTTGGATGCAAGCCATGTCCCCGCAGTCAGACGTTCTATGAAACAAGATTGAAACTTGAGCTGCGGGTCCGTCATGTCCCACGTCATGTCCCACGTGGACGAAGACCCCAAGAGACGAAGCGGACGGTCTTGGCTAAGGAGCTTGGCCTCTATCTATCGTGTGCAAAGCGCTTCTTAAGTCACTTTCGCCGCAGTACTTGACTGTCATGCAGAAAAACGTAGTAAGATTATGCAGGGGCTACTAGCGGTCACGGGCAGTCATGGGCACGTTACCAGTAAAAAGTAACAGTGTTACAGTTACAGTTACCTAAGCCAAAAAAGTAACTCTGTTACAGTTACAGTTACAGAGGTTCCGAAAGTAACTTGTTACAGTTACAGTTACTGTGCAAAAGTAACGTCGTTACTTTTCCGTTACTGTATAAAATAATAGATCACAAATCAGATTATAGAATTTATTTAATAAGGGTTGCACGTCGTAAAACCCTAGACGAAGGAAACATAAAAGGGGGCCCAACACCAGCAATCACTTTGAACGCCTCTTACTTGAAGTGGAAAACGTGGTTGATGTACTGGAATGACGGCAGTATATCCTAAGACGTTTATTAACTATACCTAGAAGCGCATGCGAAGAGCAGCGGGGAGTGCATCACGAGTGGTTACGACGTCCATTGTGTCTGCTCCATATGTTTAAGGTGTGTCAGACTCTGTTCGGAGAGCTTCCGGTCCGCTGGGCATACAAACCGTTTTTTAGTCCCGTTATTATACCTTGGAACATGACAACGTGTGTTCACGAAATCCTAAGACTGCACACCTGCGAATGATCATGGCGGTATCTAAAAGTGCGATGCGGGGATCGGCGAAACGGGCAGGAAATGATCAACGAGGCCTAAAGAACTCAAGCGGAATGTCGCTAAAGCAACCCATGCAACGCGTTCTAAGACCGAGCTTGTTGAGCACTGCTGGATGACAGGTCATAGCTTTGACCTAAACAATGCGACGACGCCGGTTTGTGAACGAAGGTGGGGGGAAAGCAACTCCTGGAATCGTGGTTCATTCTCCGCGGCTTGCAAAAACAGCCGCGGCCCCCCACTGGACATTTACAAGGACACGTGTGACTAGTGAACTGGTTGACCTCGGCTCATTTTTTTTTCTTTTTTAGGATGCCACCTGCATTGGGGGTGAAACGTCTGTCATTTTGTTAATAATTGTTGCATTAAGTCGGAGTAAACGTTTTACAACCAGTTACAAAGAAGTTTTAAAATATCGCTTCGCTAGTTCACGGAATTTCTGGCCTTAGCCGTTTCGCGTTCTGCTGTTTTCTAGCCACCTGTCAAACACGATTAGCTCGGAGCCTCAGACGAGGGAGACTATAAACATGGCATCCTAATGCTCCTCCACCTGTACACCAAGAACATAGCTAGATGCTCAAGTGACGAAAAGGATATATATGCTGAAAAAAAAAAAAAACGGACGCGAACTTAGCAGGCTGTTCAGTTGAACCACGATTGATTTACATGTTGCGTTAATGACAGGCCTCCAACCTCGGTCTTCTGCAGGGAAGATAATACGCTTAGTCACCTCCTCTCCTAAACTGCGAGGGGAGCCCTATTCTGGAAAGTTGAGGGGTGGAGAGGATATATGGTAAAGAAGAAAGTTCCAAAAAGTGTTGCTGTTGGATAATTTTTCATAGAGACAGAAGTAACTGTAACGGTATTTTCCGCTACAGTTACTGCGAAAAAAGTAACAGTGTTACAGTTACAAGTTCCTCTAACTTAAAAGTAACTAGTTACAGTTACAAGTTACTGAAAAAAGTAACTAGTTACCGGTAACGCGTTACTAGTAACTAGTTACTGCCCAAGACTGGTCACGGGGCACAACACATCTGGTTCATTAATTACACAGGCGCGCCTGCACCGTATATTTACGAGTACAAGTATGATCGTTGACGTCTAAAAACTTTACTGGCAATCATTCACAGTTGTTCATGGCGTCGCTGCGGCCCTGAGAAACACTAAGTCAAAACGTATGCCAACTTTCTTTTGTCGCATACTAATTTTCCATGTTTTCTGGTGATACGAATTTCGGATGATACGAATATTTTTGGTAACCCCACGAGATTCGTATCACCGAGGTTTTACTGTACAGTGCGAAGGCTTGCCGGTGTTCGGGTTTCATTTGACGAGCACTGTAAGCCCAAAATACGCCAGCAGCGCCCGCGTATACATATACCGTTAGTCGCCGCGTGCACGATGTAGAAAATAATAAGCTCGCCATCACTGCCGGGCAAACTGGAACATTTCAGATAGCGCGAAGGCATGTTTGTTTGGCTCACTTATCGTTTTGCTTGCTGTATTCGCCTTGCGTTAGCTCTTGAAATAAGTGATAAACAAACCGCCGACCTCAAGTGGCGCCAGCTGTGGAGGATTAAAAAAAAGAACTAGCAGATGCGTAATCTCTGTCCTCCGAGATTCTGGAAGCGTCCATCGCCACTCGCCTATACGTTTCGAACTGGAGTCCCCATATAGAAAACATAGTTGCTAATTGAGCCCGCGCAGTAGGTGTGCTACGTTAGCTCAGCAATAAAGGCGCCCGTTTGCGCATAGACGTTCTCGTCATGATTTACTGTATGTACATTCGACTGTGTTTTGTTTTCTGGCGCTCCGGCTTACAAAGTCCGACCACTGGTTATTTTAGAACGTGAATCATTACGCATATGTCTTGAGCTCCATAAATTTGTCGCAAACAATATTCTATTCGAAGAATCACGCCTGCCTTCTCTTGTCGAAAGGTTTCATATTCTAACAGTACGAACATCCCTAAAAATCTGTGCGACTCCGCAGAGGAGGTCGCAGTATATTTTTATCAATTAACCCGCCTCATTTCTTAACCACCAATGGTCCGTATTATACGTTGTCCCCAAGCCATTTTTGCAGAAACTTTTGCACCCATTAAAAGTTTACCTTTGTGAAGTACTGATACTCAGCACTGTAGAAAGATTTAGGATTGAATTTGACGATATATATCGCAAGAATTCTAAACAGTTACCATATCGATATCTAAACGGCAATTTGGAAGATCATTTGGCCAATCTAGAAACAAACACTGTGATAGCGACTCATGCTTCCGTTTGCGAAGAGAAGGCAGGTGTGTTGGATAGAATGGAATTTCTCAACTTGGTTACTTGACTTTACGCCTATTTACCAGACTGAATTACTGGCAATAGCATTACGTAAATTGCCTCAATGTCTGTCGGCAGTGGATTTTCTTACAGACTGGCTCTCTGTCTGTTCTTCCTTAAGTGCATCTGATTTATCAAGGTTATTAGAGACATTCTATTCACTAATTACAAAACAGCTATGTATTATTCGTTTAGTATGGGTACCTGGCCATAAACGTCACAGCAGCGCGATTTGAAAAGCTTATACCACGCCCAATAACTTCGACAAATCTTCTTTGTTTTCATCAGATTTCCCACAACTAAAATTTCCTTGGAAGAGCGCGGATGGTGTTTCTCTAGAAAGGAAGAAATATCCATTACAAGGCTACGATTTCGAGTCCCCCCACTGAACTTTTACCTTCACAGGTCTGGTCTGGCTCAGTCACATTTATGGCTTCACTGCAATGAGAGTGAATCTCTGGATCACTTCTTTTCGACGTGCCGAAGGCTTAAAATTCAAAGTAAAACACTGCTAGAAGAGCCCCTTCGAAAGATGGGCTCGAATTTGTCACTTCTGGTGGTTCTTTCATTTGGTGCCACCATACTTGGTTTTAACCACAGGAGCGTTTTCGACGCTGTATGCAATTTCCTATACGATAGGCTAAATGAACTGAATGTTAAGTGTAACAATTCAGTTTCTTTTCGAACGTTTCTTTCCTTAATCACAGCGTTATATATATGTATGTTTAGTCGTTTTCCTTTAGTTTATTTTATCTTACAAGGTTATAGTGTTAATGTGTAACGGCTAAACTATTCATTTTTAAACCCTTCCTTTCAGCACGTTAATTAATTAAAGCAAGGCACCGTCCGATTCATGACCTGTCCCCCGAAGTGGGTTGCGCCAAGTGTTTGAACAACACCACCAACAACAACAATAAAACCAGCTAAGAATGAGCTAAGAAGAAGAGCTGAAGCATTTTGGAAGGCCTTTAATAGATGCCAAGAACTGGAAAATGCTGCCGGCAGTCCAGAATGGTGCGCTTGTTGCCAGGAAGGACCACTCGCTCTACAAGTCTAGTTATCGTCATTACGCGCAGGCAACGAAGGTTTTCGTGTTGCCTTACGGACGCGGCGTAGTGGGTACTTCGCTGATTCACAAAAGGAAGAATTATGGCGTAGTGGGCACTTCGCTGATTCACAAAAGGAAGAATTATGGCGTAGTGGGTACTTCGCTGATTCACAAAAGGAAGAATTATGGCGTAGTGGGCACTTCGCAACTGCACTGGCAGTAGGCGTTGTAAGATAGTTTGAAATGGCCAATGTTATGCGTGTACGGGCGTTCCTTTCTTTGCGGCACTGTTGAGGTATCCATCGATAAGCGAAGCGAGGCGACCAATTGAGAAGGCGATGCGAACGAGGCCTGATCACGCTATCGCGTTCTACTATTGAAGGCGAAGCTTGAGCGTCCTCCAAATCTTTTTTTAGGGGCGAAGATCCTTATAGCGGCACCCGTTCGTCCCCGTCGTAGTAGTGTGTAACCAGTCTAAAAAACGGAGGGGGCGTGCACACATGAAGGCTCCCTAAAGACAATGCGCTGCGACAGTACGTGATATGTATCGCCCTCTCCTCTCCTACGCTTCCCCCCTTTCTCCTCTCCCCCCTCCCTATCTTGCCCCCCCCCCCCCCCCCACTGTATATATTCGTGCTTCGGTTGCAATAAACCACTTGGTGTCCCCCCTTTTTCGTGCTTGTGTTAAATTGCGCTAAATATTGTTTGATGTCTTACCAAGAAGGCCGACTTTCTCCCCTTCTGAGAGGATGCTGGGAGCATCTATCCGCGTTCGTTCATCCACGCGCGGTGGTCTCCAGATCGATAAATCGATTGCGCTTCGGGACGAACGCGTCGGTAGGCGGCGCCTCAGCCCAGGGCTTTCTTCCTCCTCTCCCCAGCGCCTGCCTACGAGGCTTCATGCACCGTTGTTTTGGGGGATTTTCGCGTGCGGAAGCCGTGTCATCTCGACGACCGTATGCAGATAGAGGGCCTCAGGTTCGTTCCTTTACCTCTCAAACACAATGCAGGATGGTGCGATTCGTTCGGTTGCGTCACCCGTGGTCGTCCGCAACTGCAAAGCCAACAAGAGTCCACGACAAATGTCATCGCCAGCGCCTCGTCGAGTGCGCGGCCATCGGCGGAAGCTCCACGAACTCGAGGATGGCGTTGTTGGTAGTGCGCGCGAGAACGGATGCTGTTGTACGTGTGATACTTTCTGCGTGCACGTGCACTGGATTCTGGTGCGGGCGTACATGCTTCTCACGATGTTCGCCGTGGCGATTCCGCTGTACCTCGCCGTCATGGCGGAGCGGGGACGCGCCCCCATCGGCGAATCCCTCCGCTTGCTATCGATGCAGAGTTTTCTGTATTTCTTGTCGATGGGGATTGCTGGCTTCTGGATGGAGATGGCCGCAGTACGGACCTACACCAGTGACACGTGCCCATCGTGTGCCCAATGTGTGCTGCCGGGAGGCAGCGACCGGCGGCGTGGAGAGGCGAGATTGACATCGGCATAGAATGATGAGGAATGACGAGACATTTTCGCTCCAGATATTGTGTCATCTTTGAGAAAGGGAAATAGAGTAACCGGTACAAGTTGAAGTTCAAATACGTATCTGAACAAACGAGACGTAAACAAGAGTATTAAGGTTTTTAATATAAACTAAAATAGTTACTAAAAGAGTTACAGCAAAATAGTTACTAAAAAAACAGCTGTACGTTGCTGATAGGAGGCTGCGAAGTAGTCGATGTCGCTTGTTTTTTCTTTCTCGAATTGGTATTTCTCGTCAGATCGAATAGCCTCTACAACGGCTTGGTCTGATCGCTCGATCTGGTAGAAATCGGGGTGGGTTTGCTCACAGATTGCCTTTAACAGAAGCATTAGTCGCCGCTGAAGCTTAAAAGTGCTCGCAGTTAACGCGTCCTCAAACAGGGCGACCGTACGCAGCTGAACTAATAATAACAATAATGATGAAGTGGGAAATGCGGGACTTTTTTGAAGATTTTCGTGTGTCTTGCGGAATTCGGGACAATACAGGCCTGAATGCAGTACATTCCCGCGAGTCGCGGGACGGGTGGTTACCCCAGGCCCCTTGTCAATAGAAGGTTTCCCTTTGGACTGTATGTCTCATCGTCTTGAGTTTGTTTCATGTTCTGTCGGTCTCAGCCTTGCGCTGCATGACATTGCTGTTTCTATCATGTTATTCCAACTAGTCCCACGCAAGCTATAACAGAACGTTTTCGTCTGTACGGTATATTCCGCTATAAAAGGCATAGCGGAATACCGGATGTGGGTATAGTGTGTGCCGGATAGCGTAATAACGCCCGCAAACGAGCTTTAGCGTATCGTACGCCCAAAATACGCCAACAATGCCCACGTAACTATTAGTTCCCGCATCTGCGTATGCACGACGTAGAAAATAATGAGCTCGCCATCACTGCCTCAGACTGGAACATTTCAGATAATGCGAAGGCATGTTTGTTTGGCTAACTTAACTTTTTTGCTTGCTGTATTCGCCGCCTTGCGTTAGCTTTTGAACTAAGCGATATAAAAACCACCGACCTCAAGTGGTTATGGAGGATTTTTAAAAAATCTAGCAGATGCGTTATCTATGTCCTCCGAAATTCCGGAAGCGTCGATTCGCCTACAGCATTGATTATTTGAGTATGGCTCTCAGAAAAGGTGCCGAATCGGCACGGATACTTCGCTGTCGAACCTTCAGCACAATAATCTAAAGCAAATAGAAGCATGAGTTCGGAGTTAACGAGCTATAGAGCTCACGACGGCCACTTGATAGGTTCGATGTGGATGCCAACCGCTTGCCGCCGTGCGGCCATGTTTTTCGGGCGTATCGCGGGCGTTTCCGGTAAGGCGCGCGCATGCGCAGTTCACAAGTGTAATTGCGCTATACGCACGAAATGCTTTGCGTATAGCGGAATACCGGACAGACTAAAACGTTGAAATCGTGGTGCGTGCGTGCGTGCGTGTGTGTGTGTGTGTGTGTGTGTGTGTGTGTGTGTGTGTGTGTGTGTGTGTGTGTGTGTGTGTGTGTGTGTGTGTGTGTGTGTGTGTGTGTGTGTGTGTGTGTGTGTGTGTGTGTGTGTGTGTGTGTGTGTGTGTGTGTGTGTGTGTGTGTGTGCATGAGCGTGTGCATGAGCGTGCTCATGATGCTACTCCGCGACGTCCTCTGTTTATGAGTGATCGAGCAGCTGTGATGGCTTTGTTGAATATACTTTTTTGCGTTAAGTTGTCCAATGTACGCACCGCAAAGCTCGATGGATGTGGAGTCTCAATGTACACATATTACGGACGATCTGTCTATGTAAGACAGTAGAAATAAATTCGTGAGCTTAAGCGTGAGGTATGTACGTGATTCTTGATAAGTACGTTGCAGTTGTGACCAATCGTGAAGTGTACAAGGGTTATCAGGTGGGCTAGTATAGGTTCATGAACATTGTGGCAGAACAGCGCAAGAAAAAGAGGGTCAGTGAACGCACAGGACACAGCGCTGTCCTGTGTGTCCTGTACTCAGGCAGCGCTGCGTCCTGTGTGTTCACTGTCCCGTTCTTTTGCGCTATTCTGCCACAATTGTTAAATGACAACCGCAGTTACAAACTTACAGCAGTGTGACCTGCGCTGTCTCTTCGGGACAAACTTATCTGTTTACTGTATAAAAACTTCAATAATGTTGGTTACTTTAGACGTGAACAACTAGGCACGTGAAAATGCAAAAAAAAAAAAAGACAATGTGATACTATCTTCACGGGGGAAGAAGAAGCAGACTTTTAAGTTCAAGGGAAGGTGGGAGACGGAGTCAACGTTAAAGAAGAAATATTCTATTAGCGCTATATACCTGTGGGTACTGGGTAGTACGAAAACGCTTAATTGGAAACTTTGACGTCTCTACAAAAGTGGCGTGCTAAAGCATTTTTCTTACTAAAAAACAAGACGTATGCCATCAAGGAAGGATTCAAGACAGAGCTGAATAGGGCGCCACTCGCAACTAACTTTATTCTCGGAAAACCAGCGACATATATTGCCATAGTAACCATGCGCAAAGCGCATCGCCTCACACGCTCGTCAAAATGCACAGGGATAAGGAGAATGACGAGAACCATTTAATCTTGAAAAGATTGAAACTAAACTAAACTCGCCACCACGCAGAACAACGGATGCGTCACTTACACACATATATGTCTTCTTTTTAATCTAGTGCGCTTCCATGATTTCACGCGCTAGGCTATCATTACTCTTACCAAAATCGGATACACTGGAAAACAACACTTGCTGGAACCGCAATGCACAGGTAAACAGGCAAATGTGCTGAAAGTTCAAACTGTCCATTAAAAAAATACGCAGTTTGCACTAGTGGCGCAAGGCTAGAACCATCAGCGGAGCTAGTGTTCGACCTAGCTAACTTTTACATAGTATTGCCAAGCTTTTGCTGAGAGGCTAAGTTTTTGCTAGTAGTACTAAGTATGCCTAGACTTCGCTGGACATGTCACGTGACTACCAGTTACGTGATGTTGTGATTTTAGTCACGTGATTAGCTGTTACGTGGCTTATGGCGGGGACATGTCGCGTGACTAGCTATTACGCGAGGTTGCGTGATTTTAGTCGCGTGACAGAATGTTACGTGATTTTTAGTCACGTGACTAGATGTCGCGCGATGTTACGTTATTTTCAGTCACGCGAGTAGTTACATGGTGTTACATTATTCTAGTCACGTGGCTAGTTACTCCATGTTATGCGATTTTAGTCACGTGAGTGTCACGTGGTTTTAGTCATGTGACTGGACGTTACGTGATTTAGTCGCGTGACTAGATGTCACGTGATTTTTTGTCACGTGTCTAGTTATGACGTTTATTACGTGATGCTTCGCACTAGTGGTGGTAAGCCTGAAGGGAGTGCGGAGCTGGACGGCTTTCTTTATTTCTCTTTTATTTTTTATTTGTTCCTTTCTTTTTCTGTCATCTCTCTGTTTATTCTATGTCTTTTTTGTCTATGTTTGTATTTTTTCTTTCTCTCTATGTATTCCTTTGTCTTTCTCCCTCTTTCTTTCTCTTTCTTGCCCTTCTCTCTTTCTCTCTATTTATCGCTGCCTTTTTCTTTCTCTCGTTATCTGTCTCTATCTTACTTTCTCCTTCTGTCTTTTCCCTCCCTCTCTATATCTCTCTTTCTGTCTATGCTATGCTTTACTCTCTCTCTCTCTCCTTTCCTCCTTCCTCTCACTATCACATCTCTCCTCCTCACCCTTGCTTCCCTTTCCCACCACCTTTCTATATTATACAAGTCTGTGCTATGCTATAGCGTGCCTGGTTAGCCGAGTGGTTAGGATGCGCACCTTCGGTTCGTGGGTACGCGGGTTCGAATCACGCCGCCTCATCGGGAATCTTTTTTTTCGCCATGATTTTCTCTTTCTTTATATGTTTCTTTCTCTCTCTGTCTGTTATTTCTCTCTCTCTCTCTCTCTCTGTACTCGCTCTCTCCTCTCGCCCATCAGGGTTATGACGGGCCACGCCGTAGAAATCGGCGCTGTGTGTTTTGGGAGTGAAGCAGGAGTTGAAGAAGAGGATGAAGCGAGCGCGTACCGGCGCAACGAAAAGCTTAAAGGAGTACTGACACGATTTTGAGACATCGCAAAAGGGACATTTCTCGTTTCCTTGTTATGCAATGTCAACACTGTCTACACACCGGAGTTGGAGAGCACGTATAAAATATTTTAATTTTACTTTGAAGTTTTCGTCGCTGAGCATCTGCAAGCCAGCCCCACTGAAATGGACATTATTCCGACGAGTCGAGACAGTTCCCCCGAGTTTGCGAGTTCTGCGTCCTGCATGCAGCCTAAATCGTAGAAATCACTGTCAGTGTCACTGGACGATAATTCACTCATCGTTGTTTATGTGCACCACGAGCAGACAACGGATTTGCCGCTAGTACGTCGCGAGTTTCTGTATCCCCGTGACGTCACACTGCTATGAAATGTCACTGAGAATCCGCCCCCTCGATATCGAAACCGAGAGTGTCTCTTTAAGGTAGCGGTAATTAAAATATATACGATGCATTCCCAGGCACCACAATACTCGTTTTAGGTTTCTCGACACCAGTACTTTTATTTAGAGCAACAATCCGAATATTTTTAAAATTCGCGTCAGTACTCCTTTAAAGAGCTGCCGTCGAGATTGTTTACCGGTGCGCGGCGGACAACTTCGGAGGCGACGACGAACCACAAGTTTTGATTTCGGCGATCTCCATTGGAGGTGCTGTTCGAAACCGAAAATGGATGCGCGGTTACGTCACATACCAGTTGTGCGGTCATTTCTATCAACCAAGCCGTAAGAAAAGCCAGTTGCCTGTTCCAAGAAAAATACATGAGAAAAAGCTATCCAGGATCGGATGGGACTTGAACCCGGGCCCTATTCGTGGCAATCCACTTTCTACCACAGAGCTACGCTGGTGCTTGAAACTCCTTTGCAAAAAGATCCTATGCAGGTGTAATGTCGGACAAGGAATCGCGTTAATACATGCAATTTAGCGGGGTAGAAGAGTAATATAACAACCATGGCAGGCGTCACACGATGCTGAATCCGCAGCGAGTATGTGGTTTTACGCTTCCCGCCCGCTACAAAGTGCTCAGCCATACTTCTTCATCGTCGTCAGCCACATGCAGCATCAACAAAGTGCACACAATGCTTTGCAGATGTGTAGAGGGTACCTTGCTTCTCCGCAGAAAGACGAATAATGGCACGGTGACTTCATAAAAATTACGATGATTTACAGCGTAATAGGTATTTTGCATCTGTACTTGTATTAGTTGCACCAAGAGGGTTTAGAATGGACTCTAGAGAGGCCGCTCCTTCTGCTTTCGCTGTGACTGTGCTGCGCGTTCCGCTCAGCCCTGGCGTTTTCTTGATAATCGGATTAGCCCAGACGGCACTGTTGTCTTGGAAAAAAGAAGAAAGAAACCACCAGCAGCTGCTCCTCTTGGAATTCTGCCACATTCAGCGGACGCGGGGAAATATCAACCGTTCCAAAGGAACACTGGCCTCCATGTAATGTCAAATCCTGTGACGAGCGTCTGCGAACGTTGCCGCAGAGGCCTTCTTACCCCAAAAGAAGGCGCCGCTGAGGCTTCGAAACGTGGGCAATTTAAACGAATTTGGCTGGAGTTTTCATCCCCTTCAAACCCATTTGTCCCCATCCAGGCAGATATCTGTCGAATGTTTATCTTAAAGACAAAAGAAATGTTTGCAAGTCGGCGCGTTTATTTCTCTCCTCACTTGTCCTGACTCGCGCTGCTACTGACATTTCTTTTTCCTTTTTTCTTTTCTGAGTGAGCATCATGTACCTATCGGTCCCAGTTCGCGCACTATTGCGAACCACTCAGATATTCAAGATGTAGTGTTATTCGGATAGAGGATAAAAAGGCGCTTTTTTTCACCCCCAAAGGGGCACGGCTGCAACCTGAAATTTGAACGGAGCAGTCGCATAGAAGAGGTAAAGGGAAGAGCAAGGAGGAGGGTAAAAAATGAATTTTAGTGTGCCAAAGGGCAAAACATCGTGCTATTCAAGCATGCTCTGCCGGCGTTCTGCGTTCTTCGAATCGACGCGAAGAAATTCACCCCGAGTACGATGAAGAACCCCTGAAACGACTTTTCGCCTCCCTGCTAGCATGAACCGAAGCAACGCTAGTTTGTTGCACCGGGTTCGCCTGGTGGCTTGCACGTGACGTCACGGACGCAGCTTCTGAAAGGAACTGGGACTCCACGATGGCGGCTTTGATGACAAACAAGTTGCGTCTATGTGAAAACGAGGCGGCAGGAACGTCTCTGTGCGTGAATAATGAAAGAGCCTGCGTGTTATGTTCTGATAACATTAACGTGACATCCGGAACGTCGTGTCCCCACATGCTGCTACTCCAACGCGGCGCTTTCAGTGACGTCAGTACAAGCGACATATAGGCACACCTCGTCCGCTGTGCGGACAGCCCGAACTGTGAACGCTGCCAGTTGTGTGAGACAACAGCTCATCTAGCTTTGTGATTGCCCGTTTTACGTGTCACAACAACAACAAAAAAACGCTCGCTTCAACATTGGCACGAATCGGTGTCGCAACGCGAACTGGAGGTGGGATTTTGTCAGCAATGCGCGGTCAAACATTGTCAACAACTGTTATCAGGGCAGTTAGAGATTTTCTTAAAGGGGACCGACAGTCAATATTTGCGGTACCCGTTTTCTTTAGTGCAGCGGAAAGCTTGGCGGTCAGAGTGTCCAATCACGGAATGGTGACGCGTAAAACGCCGTCGAACGTTTATAATCAACTGTTTCGATCTGCGGCGATTGTGGAGTCGTATACACACAACATATGCTGCAAACAGTGGAAGGTGAGCGCGAGACCGCTTCGTATTTGTGCGCGGTGATTTGCTGCGCAGGCGTGCACCACTCCGCGCACATGCCCCCGGGGCTCGACATGTGCCACTAGTCGCCGCGAAGGCAGCGCCGCTTCTTATATATATATATATATATACGCACGTCCATACACCAAAGTGAACGACTCCATGGTCCAGCTTCAAGGCTCTTCCGCTAGGCTGCACGACAAACCAGTTTATTGTGAATGTTCAGCGGTATTTAAAAATATAAATCCTACTTAGCTCGCGAAAAGGTTGCTTGAATCTGTTACTGTAATTCACGGTCTTTTCATTACCACCGTGATCTAATCACACGTTCTGGCCAGTCGTCGGTCCCTTTAAGAGCACAGGGCTGGACACCATACTTTAGCGTAACCACTGTTACGCAGTCATTGTATGTACGCGTAACTTCTTCCTCTCCCCTTCATCACTCCTTTTTTCCCCTTTCCCTTTTCTCTGGTACAGAGTAGCAGGCTGGAGCGCACTGTCTCAGGCCGACCTTTCTACCTTCCAATAAATTCTCTCTCTCTCTCTTCCTCTCTCTCATCCAGGGTGTTCACCTTGGTTCACCCCGCTCAGGGAACTTACAGATCTCCAGTACAGGTGGCGCTGGCTGTACCGTAGTCGCCAACTAAACGGACACCCCATATGAGGCGCCCGCCACGCAGGGTTACCAGATTGGGCTATTAATAGCCAATTGGGCTACTTTTTGTTCGAGTTGGCGTCCAATTTTTCTCCTTGGCTATGTGGCTATTTTTGGGCTACATTGCTATCGACTAGGCAAGAATTCCAAAAAGCTACAAAATGTAGATAATTTTAGTATCGGGGACCCCAAACGGCTTACGCACGCACGCTCTTGCGTTCGTTTGTACCTCCAGCCTTACAAGTGCCGGGGATCCCTTAGCAGCTGCACCCGCGGGGAATACAAAGGAAAGCAGGAGCGTGCGTACGCGATCGTCTGGGGGTCCCCGGCACTAAAACTATGCTAAAACTCTCTATTGGCCTGGTGTGCGACCGATGGCGGCGCTGCGAACGGCGCCTGTATGACGTCAGAGCGGGGATTCGCGCGCTTTCGTCTGCTACGTAGGCCCAGCGCGATGTTGAAACCACCGTTGTGGTAAATCTCAACAAAAAAGCTGTTCAATGGTTATCTTGCGTATGGTGGCTACTGACGATGTTCGAACAACCGTGGGTCTGCTTTTAACGTTCATTTAGAACCGCAGCTCTTTGTTTCTTAGAAATGCGGCAGCGTGTCTCCGCGGCGAGTGCTGCGCAATGGTGAAGTACTGCTCTGTGCCTCAGTGTACTTCGTCCGCTCGTGAAAAAAGCTTTCACAACTATCCTAAGAACCCGAAGCTTAAGAAGTGGATAGTCAAGCTGAGAATGGGAAAGCGCCCTACGCCTTCATCGACCGTGTGCAGCAAGCACTTCGCGGACAGTGACTTCTGCTACCTAAAGCCACTTTACTGCTACCCACTGTACGCGTCACTCTTAGGTAAGCTTGTGACCGTGTTTAGGCGCATCGCCAATACTTAAGCCGTTTATTGCACGCAGGCTGTAAGCATAGGTGACTTACACCAGGTGCGGTGCCGTCCCACAACCTGCCGCGAAGGCCCCTAGAGAAGGAGCCGACGACGCGGCCTCCGAATCGCCTGGCAGGAAAGCGCGCCTCGTGAGCTCAGCTGAGCGGCGCAGGATATCTGAGACTACGGCTGCATTTGGATGGTGTGCATACGTATTTTACTTATGAAGGCAAGCGCGCGCCTAGCGGACTGCTGATCGTAAATTCATAAGCGAAACCTGTCGCCGCTGTTTAGTGCACATTCTCTAAAAGTTTTCATCTGAGGCAGTACAGACACTTTTTTAAAAGCGGAGCTCTTTAAGCTTTTCGTTAGGCTGCGTGGCGTGAAACTCGACCCAGCTTGCCTTTGCCACGTTAATCTCTATGGCTCTGTGCGCGGTATAATCAGCGATTAACTATTTGTTATATTCTAATACCCATTCGACGGCCCTGTGAGGTGTTAATATGAACTACAACGTAATATCATTCTCACTGAACCAACATTACGGGACAAACTGCGATCATGGGCATCGTCAGGGGGGTGTGCAACAAGGCGGCACTTGCGCACTTGTTTGCAGGACGACAGCTGCGACGGTGATGCGATCTCCGTTGACGGCCTCTACCGCGCATTCAACAACGTCGCCTGCGTCGTACACCGCCTCGCCCTCGATGAGGCACCACGACCTTTCACAAGCTTTATCTACATACTTGTAGATGCTGGAGAACGGCACGCTTACTGAAATATCGAAGAAACACCCAAACTAATTAGTATCGTACGGCGGAAACAAGATAACGAGTGAGAACACTCACACATAGTTTCACTTTCTTACCAGCAATGCGGTCGGTGGCACCGACGCACTCGTCGGCTATCCGGGTGATTTCTTGGCCTTGTCGATTGGGCCGCAACTAAAACACGTTCAAGATTACGCTCGAAAACATTCGTTGCAGGCGTTAGTTGACCGTCGCGAGGCTGTTCGTTCGACAAAGTTCCCGCCTGAAGCAGACGATCTGCATACAGTAGCAGCGGCGGCTGCAGCGCGGTTGAGACGGAGTCCCCGCTCTTACGTCACACGCGAGAGGGCGCCACTCCAAGATCTCGAGGCCAATAGAAGCTCTAATGCACCTATGAGCTGTTGTTAACATGCGTGACCCCCCAAAAATGCAGTACCGAGGTGCGAGGTCAGCTTTTGTACACCCATGCAGAAGCCAAAGAAAGTGGTGATCGTTCGCCAAGGCCGGCTTACATGCGCATGCCGCTAATAGGTCCCGCCATCAAAACATTCCATTGTGTTGAACGATCCCTGTACCTGCAGACGTAGCCCAAGAAAAGGCTTCACGTGTCGTCAGTTTGAAACCGTGTTGATGGCTCACGTTTTCTCTAGACTTTCTTGACTTCTACTACCGTAAAATGCCGAGCAAGCAACCCCCCCCCCCTTCCCCCCACCACACAGTGAAACAAAATAAGAAACATGTGCAGGGGGCCCTCTTGCTCATGCAGCATTAAGAAATAGTATTTCGATTTCGTGCATCGTTCATTCAGTACTTTTGCAAAGCCAAGATGTATTTCAACAATGTAATCTGAGTGTCGCCTTCTCCAAACCAGAGTCGACGATCTGGCAGAGACCGTAACCGAATTCTGGGTAAGCGTACAAAATGCAAAAAATGTTGCCGGGAACTCGATGTTTCATCTGATGTCTAAGCTGGCGCTCTTTTTGCTGTCACTACCAGTGTCAAACGCTGCTGTTGAACGAGTGTTCAGCCAGGTCTCACTTACTAAAACCGACATTCGAAACAGGATGTCTAACGAGACCTTAGAAGCGCTGCTCCACGTAAAATTTGGTCTAGCTACGAACGCTGGCTGCTGCAAAGATTTCAAACCGGGAAAAGAATTTTTGTCGCGTTTCAACTCCTCCGTTTTGTATGGGCCGAGCAGTGCCTCGGCGCCTCGGCCTAGATGTTCTCTGCCTCGGCCTCCAAATCAAGTGATCATGTCTAAATTGTTCTTTCGCTTCTCCACTTTCATCTCTTTTGTCGTATTCTCTATTTCATGAGTTTTTGTATATCTCTACTTTTTGTAAATCCTACCTATTTCTACTTCTTGTAAATATGCTTCTATATTTCTTTGTGATTGCATTCATTTGTATGTTATCAAGTGGCAATAATCTTTTTTTCTAGATTCTGCAGCCATCGCTCAATCATTGTGGATTGAATAGCAAAAAAAAAAATTACGCGATACAATGGATTCACGCATACATTTGCTGACTTTGGCTATTTTTGGGCTACTTCAAATTTTCGCTTTGGGCTATGTTTGGGCTACCTCGGAGTCCAATTTGGCGGTTTGAGGCTCGCACCATCTGGTAACCCTGCCGCCACGTCGTATTTGCCACCAGAAGCGTAAACTTGCTTGCTCGGACGGGTCGCCTTTCTCTGGTCGTCGCGCGCAACGCCTTGTTTGTCTATCGACAGTCGTATCCCCGTCCTCGGCATGACAGGGACAGCGATTCCCGACGACGACAGCGACACCGTGCCATGGCCGTTGGCAACCCTGCCAAACGTAGAGCCATCCCTGTCAGACACGGAATCCGAGGAAAACGTCGACGTCGTCGACGTGCCCGAGCGGAGGCCGTCGTGGGAAGACATCTTCGTTGACTTTCAAAAGCTGTTCTTGGCGATGTTTACGCCTGGGGCTGTCGATGCCTTTCTGATACAATTCTTCATACCCACTTGGAGGTGGTTTTTCATCTACTGGGGGCTGGTACTTGTGCCCATCTACACATTCGTGTACAAGAGAAGTAATTGGGCAAAATTCGTTCGATGGCTCAGGCGAACGTGTGTTGAGGAGCGACTGTACGCTGAAGGTTGCGATATCTCGGGTGCTGCGACCACTGTTGTTAAAATAACTCCAGAATAACGCAGAGACCGAGAGGATCTTTGTAAAGCAAGTGATGGCTTATCCAGGAGAAAGTGTTGTATCTGGTTAAATAAAGTGTTTATCTGAGGTCCTCATCCGTCTGCAGCGTTTTATTCGGGTTGCGACCGCGTCATGCCTGTCCGACACCACGGTAACAGCTTTCGATGAAGGCGAAGTGCTAGACGCCCATGTAATGTGCGATGTCAATGCACGTTAAAGAACACCATATGGTCGAAATTTCCGGAACCCTCCACGACGGCGTGCTTCATAATCAGGTCGTGGTTTTAGCACGTAAAACCCCAACCACGCGTCAACATTGAACTGTTAGTTTTTAAATTGCCATCGCGAAAATCGGCTACGTCAGGGTCGATCTTCGTGTCTTCAATACACCGCACAATAAGTTGTCTGATTTGTGCGACTCGAACAAACCTGATTTCGTGAACTTTTGTCCTTTCGTTCCCTCGGCAACGTGTTGCATAATTAGTGACTCCAAAACGGCAGTACGCAATTTTGCGAAAGGTCAGGTCTCGGCTACAGGGAGACACATACTACCCAGGCAGCACACAACGTCGGGCCGATATTGGTTTTATGGCGGCTGTGCGCGGCCCCACCTCGGGCCATCGTTGCCAGCCTGGCGCCGATATCGGCGGAGCCGTTGACTTTTGCCGGCAAAATAGGGCCGACTTTGCCGCCTTTCAGCCGATGTTGGTCTTTCACCGGCAACATAGGGCCGAATTATCCGGCCTTCTGCCGTCTTTCCGCCGATATCGGCTTAGCCGACTTCCTTCACCGGCAACATTGGGCATTGTGTGCCGGCGTTTTGCTGTTCTACCGCCGATATCGGCTTAGCCGATGGCTTTCACTGGCAACATTGGGCCGAGTTAGCCGCCATTTTGCCGTACTTTCGCCGACATCGGCCGAGCCGATGGTTTTCACCGGCAACATTGGGCCGAGCATGCCGTCATTCTGCCGTGCTTCAGCTGACATTGGCGGAGCCAATGGCTTATCGACAATGTTGGAACTTTCTTGTCTCCCTTCGGGCAGTTATACATGCCCTGTTGAGAACGTCCTCCTGCGTCGCGGCGCTCCAAAAGTCCTCGTCACCGACAGAAGTACGGCTTTTACGGCAGAGCTAACGCAAACCATCTTGCAATAGAGCCAAACAAGTCACCGACGGACATCACCCGCAGGCGAATGGCCTCACCGATCGGGTAAATGAAACCTTCGTCGACATGCTGGCAATGTACTGTACGTCGAACACATGACATGGGACGCCATAATATCTTCCGCACATAACCTGGAGTTAACACGGCAGTGTAAGAAACGGCGCACATATGACGCCGTTCAAACTAGTTCACGGAAGCCCCTCAACGACGCTGGACGCCGTGTTGCCGGCCGTCAGTGACGAGAATAACCTGGACGTTCCGCTCTACCTTTAGCCCGCCGAAGAAGCCCGGCAGCTCGCCCGCCTAGCATACAATCGTAATTCAATAGAGCATTAGGCGCTTGAATATTTGTAGCTTAAGCTGTAGAATACCGCTACATAGATTGCTGTACTAGCACAAATAACAAAGTTCAAATATTGTACCGTGCTAATGCCGCACGTACGACTCGGGGCGCGAAGTATCGCCGACTGAATAGCTTGCATTCTCTTATTAGTTTCTGCTATGACAATGACTAACAACTACCACTAGCACAGTCACTTTTCTACCAAAAAAAGGTGGTCTTTAGAAGAATAACTGACTGAAATTAGATGGCCACTTCGTTGACCAGTTGTTCAACGCTATCAAAAATGTTGAAACGTTATAACACACACCATTAACTTCATGGACCAAATTCGAAGTACTTCTGTTTCGTAAATGTTTTTGCCACTGGTCGGCCGACTTCGCTAATGTATCCAGCATCAAAATTCACCCAAACATTCCCGCACGAATGCTTTTAGCGGAAGAAGTTTTATGTGAATACTAATTCTGTGCATAAATCGAGCCTGTCATCATATTTATAGCGCTATATCCTTTCAGCCGCTGAATGTGTGCCGCCAGCGCTCATATACTACACGGGCAGTTTCCGATCTCTGTGTTTACACATATTTACTCACGCGCGTGTTTGGGCGAAGCGTAACAAGCGCATTTGCTTCAGTGATGTCACATAATTTTACTTCATGAAAATAGTAAAAGCTCAGCAAGGCGTGTTGCTGAGCTTGTTGGTTCATTACTTGAGAAAAATAGGTATGGTGCAAAAAAGACCGGGCGAAGTGAAGACACGTTTTGTCGTTTGAATGTTTACAAATCAGCTAGCCCGCTGACCATCTTTAACGAACTGACAAACACGTGTTTGCCACGTGTTTGTCAGTTCGCATTTGCACTTCGTTGCCGTCCATTTTGCGACATACATATCTTTTTCAAGTAAAAATCTCGCTCAACGATTGCTTCCCACGTGCTTTCAGAAACAGTCGCATAAAATTATTATTATGGCACGTGAAATACGATGAAAAATGCGGCTCCAACGTGGTGTACGCAAAGTTTTCATGCAGCGACATGTGGCAACAAGTGATGCATTGAAAATTCCACGAACGCCTTTCTCAAACGGCATGCCCATAGACATGCTGGGGGAATCGCACACCATTGTGGTAGGCTGAGCCGTGCTTTCAAGAAGGGAGAATTCGCATTTTTTTTCGTCTTCTTCAACCTCTACCCCCCCCCCCCCCCCCTCCCTTCCTTCCCCTCGTTCACCGTCATTGTCGCGAAACTCGCTTGACCAGGCAGGGTAGGGTAGCCGTTCAGACGGAGGGACAATCGTAGCTGCGGCAGCAGGTTTTTTTCACTCCGACCAGCAGAATTCTTCAAGAAGTGCGGTGTGTGGACATGTGTGGTGGAAAGTCAAAATCGTGCACGAGACGGATACGCGGCAGGATTCCGGCATTGTTTTCGGCAGAGATCACCGCAGCGAGAAACCAGTGGCCCCCTGCTTCCATTTTGAACTCGCTCACCTCATATAAGGCCGCGTGTTCACTGCTGTTACGTGTCATCAGATTTTTGTTCTCTTCTTATCACGTATTCTCTATTGACCATCGTGTTTTGTGTATATGGTGCGCTTGCATTTTTTATTCGCTCGTGTTTTTAGCGATCCAACGGGCACACGTGAGTGGTTTTTATGCACGATTCCTTTCTGTTACAATCTTACCTTTAGATTAGGAATGCGTGCGTGTCTATCTTGTTTAGATTTAGAGTTCATGGGATCTTGTGGTACCGCTCGCAATGTTTCTCGCGTCGCGTGCAGCAGTTTATCCATCTTTTTGGCCCTTAAGATATCACTGAAAAAATTGCAATTCCCGCTTAAAGGATAACGCTAATTTAATTGCCAGTCATGTGTTGCGAATGCCTACCGTTCCTTGGTGAACTTAATAAACGTGGGGGGGGGGGGGGGGGGGGGGGGGTTTGCTCCTCTGCTCGTAATTAGCTCACGCGTATACACAATCTTCTAGTCCAGTTGCCACTCTTAATCTCGCTTTTTCGGCAAGCCGCCTAACATTATCTTTCTTTTCTTCGGGTCCGTCTTTAATCCTACTTTAATGCTGCTTTCGTTTACATCTCCAGAATTTTTTTCGTGATTCGGCACCGTCGTTACTGAAAAGCGCGATATCGTCCGCAAAACGCAAGTAGCTAAGATATTCTTTGTTAATCCTTATTCCTACTTTTGCCCGTTCTAGTTCTTTCAATATTTATAGTGAATGTGCCGCGCATAACGTTGAAGTGATTGTAACTCTTCGCATAGGCGTGCGCACAGTGGGGCAGGGGGCGGCCGGCCCTCGTAGTCACTTAAGAAGAGGTAGGCGCAAGGTCTGCCAAACACGTTGACTTAATAGGGAGGGGGGGGGGGCGCCGCGATGAACCTTCGCCCCCCCCCACCCCCTCTGAAGGGGAACCCTGCTCACGCCTATGATTTTGCGCCTGATCCCATTCTCGATTAGGATTGTCCTACTTTTTTTGAGGAATACGGTGGCTGTGGGGTTGTTTTAGATATTGGCTACGGTACCTATAGATGTTTAGATATTCCTTTATGGCATAATTATTCCGGAACTGCTGGCGTGTGTTCATATCTGTGAATAAATTTGTGTTTATCACCTTGCAAATGTGTTGCTCCTTTATTTCTCAGACGCATGCGTAGTTGGTGCAGCAGGCCTTTCATCAATTTACTTTTGTTTGAGACAATATTGACTTTCGTTCTCGGCCTTGCATGGTTCGACAGAATTGTGGATCTTAATCGCACATTAAGACATCAGTGGAGCAGTCGTTCTAATTAGGAAGCATTTTTCGAATATGGCACCAATGGCAGTCGATGAATGTCGTTGGGCCGCGAATAGTCTATTTTAGCGATGCTGACTTACAGTACAGTAACCACAGTAATACCGAACTGCCGTGGTCGGCACGCAGCCATTTTACTTTATAACACATGTATCAGCCTGCCTGATCAGGTTACTTTACGCATCGAGCAACTACCGCCGGTGTCTCCATATAACCTAGCTACGTGCCGACCACGACGGTACAGTACTACCATAGTACTACCGTACTTAACGCACGGTAAGCCACCACTGCTAAAACATAATAACGGGTGTAAACTGTCACGCCGGCGGCTACCCGACGTCGGCGGGGCCGACACCGCGCCAGCATCGGCTAGCATACATAGGCCCAATGACGGCTTGCCATCATCGGCTGAATAACGGCAGGCCCGTCTCGGACCGACGCTGGCTAGCCCACGTCGGCCCGAAGCCGGCAAGCCCGCATCGGCCCAAAGGCGGCTAGCCGACGTCGGGCCGATGCGGGTGAAAGTAGCGCGAGCGTGATTTGCCGACGTGGGGCCAATATTGCTGCCGTCATTTGCCGACGTTGGGCCGAGATCGGTCCAATGGCGGCGTGCTGCCTGGGTAAGGACCAATCATCACCGGCGACTGATCCAAATTCCTGCGTCTTCTGTGGGCCAAAATAAAGTTCTTTCACTAACTGACCGACTCACTCACTCACCGGCGCACTCGTCCCTTCCCGGCAACTATAGAGGATTTTAGTCTGTCCGGTATTCCGGTAAAGCGAAGGCGTAGCGCATTACCGGATAGCATGTGCCGTAGCTGCCGCCCTGCAGGCACGTCAAGTTGCGCCAGCTATGGAGGATAAAAACAACTAACAAACACATAATGTATGACCTCCGAGATTCCGGGATTGTCACTCGCTAAGCCTACATCATTGATTATTTGAGTATGGCTCTCGAAAACGGTGCCGAATCGACACGAATACCTTGGTGTCGAAGCTTACGGACGTGAACCTAAAGCAAATAAAAGCATCCGTTCGGAGATAACGAGCGACAGAGCGCGCGACCGCCACTTGATAGATTCGAGGTGGACGGCAATCGCTTTCAGCGGCGCGGCCATGTTTACCGGACGTGGGCATGCGCAGTTAACACCCGGTATTCCGGTACAGACTAAAATCCTCTAATGTCACCCATACGGGCCATGCAGCAGCTCGGGGATTCGCCAACCGAGAACCCGGGCGCGTTATGCGTATGATCAGAGCGATATCCTGTATTGTGGGAAACTGGTGCCGGTGGTTCCGCATCAGTCGTGTACCTGGCGAATGCGCAAATGACTGGTGCGTATATGTGTTCAAGATGATTTGTTCGAGATCGGGCTGTCTGTTTTATCGATTCGTCATATTCTTCCGAGATAAGCGCATCGTCGCCGAAAGCAGAAACCGCCTTATCGGTCGTTTTCTTCCGCCGTCGCATCGCATACACAACACGCGCGTTATCAACCGTGCACCCTGCATTGTAAGTACGTCTTCCACGCAATATTTCGTCGCATTATTCACTCCTTTCAGGCTCCTCATGCACGATGTACAGACTCTCTTTTACCCCAGTGCTACGAAAAATGGACATCATGCATTCCAGTGGATACCTGCTCACTGTGGCGTAATGGGGAATGAAGAGACTGACGCCGAAGCTAAAAGAGCTTTAAATAATTCCCCGGAATTGTGCATTGCATTTTCGCGAGCAGACACTAATGCTTTACTTCGGCGCGTAATGTGCAACTCCACTTCAGAGCATTGGAACAAACCAGAACGCCGGCACAAGTGACTTCATATATGGGACCCAGAAATGAAGTTCCGTATGCCTCACAAGCTGAAGCGAAACATCACATGCATGATTCACCGCATTCGTCTTGGCGAGGCATTCACAATACGCTATGCCCACTTGATCGGCTGCAGTGACACAGGTCCCGGTTGTGGTCATTGTCAGTTACCAGAAACACTTGAATATATATTTTGCGCCTGTCCAGCGTACGCACGAGAACGTCAGAAACTGATCTCCTCGATTGGGCAGTATCATATTAACCGATGAGGTTGTGTTAGCTCCGTGGCCTGACGTCAGCAGCGCAAGTGTGGTTATAGAAGCAGTCGTAGCTTTCTTACAAGCTACTGGACTGGATTCACGTCTTTAGATTTGCTCCAGTGTAACGGAATTATATTCTCATCTCCCTACCTTACCTTAGATGTGGGATGCGGAGTCGGTGAAGGACGGATCCCAACATAAAACAAAACGATGTTTATTAACGTAATAGCAGCAGCAGGGCAAGCATGCTGATGCTGCGCTTCGGAAGGTTAGAGAAACAAATATGCAACCAAGCTTGGTGGCTTGGGTTATATAGCCAGTAGTGGTGACGTAAGCCTCCCACGAAACTGCGTGGCGCTGTCTTTTATCGGAAGCGTGTTGCAGCAAAGAGCTGTGTCACGCCGGGCTAATCAGTGACGAGACGGAGGCTGCGTAGCTCTGTGCGCAGTGGTCGCCACATCACCCCCCCGCGGAGTGCAGAGCCCTCAGGGTCTGTAGAAATCCGGGAGGCGTAAGGAGTTCCACCAGTTCCGGTGGACGGCACTGCGAACCATGCAGCGGGCGAGGACCACGATGATTGTGCGTGGCTCGCGGCAGCGAGCCAAGCAGAGGGATGCGTTGGTGTTGCCGGTGGTGAGGGTGGTCCAAATGCAGTGGTCGACGCAACGCCAACAATCGTGCG
Organism: Rhipicephalus sanguineus; assembly: GCF_013339695.2. Taxonomy (NCBI): domain Eukaryota; kingdom Metazoa; phylum Arthropoda; class Arachnida; order Ixodida; family Ixodidae; genus Rhipicephalus; species Rhipicephalus sanguineus. Next base: position 39,497,175 of record NC_051179.1, on the reverse strand, counting down.
TTGGACGCATCACAGCTGACTGGCGCGGGAGGGTGGTCCCCGCCACATGTGCAGCCGGTTGTTATCGGCTGGGGAACAGTTCCGACTGGCCATGGTGCGGGTTCGCCTGCTGCCGCGGGTGCCGGGGGCTCGTCTGCCGTCGCGGGCGGTGCCGGGGGCTCGTCTGCCGTCGCGGGCGGTGCCGGGGGCTCGTCTGCCGTCGCGGGCGGTGCCGGGGGCTCGTCTGCCGTCGCGGGCGGTGCCGGGGGCTCGTCTGCCGTCGCGGGCGGTGCCGGGGGCTCGTCCGCCGAAGCGGGCGGTGCCGGGGGCTCGTCTGCCGTCGCGGGTGCGGGCACGGCTGCTGCGGGCACGGCTGCTGCGGCGGGTGCGGCTGCTGCGGCGGGTGCGGGCACGGCTGCTGCGGCGGGCACGGCTGCTGCGGCGGGTGCGGCTGCTGCGGTGGCTGCGGGCACGGCTGCTGCGGCGGGTGCGGGCACGGTTGCTGCGGCGGGTGCGGGCACGGTTGCTGCGGCGGGTGCGGGCACGGCTGCTGCGGCGGGGAGTATGTGACGTGGCGCTGCCGGTTGCGGTGGGGCTAGCACGAACCCTCGAAGTTGGTCGTATGCCTGCGGCCCAGGAGGAGGCACAACGCGTCGCAGAGCAGGAGGAAGCATAGCTACAGTGATGGCGTACTTGTCCTGCTGCGAGACGATGTTACGCAGGGAGAAGCCAGCCTCCATCTTGATAAGCCAGATGGCTGGACATTGCGGCCAGAATTCGGGAAAGTCCGGCGGCAGCAAGATGCAGTGCGCCGTGGTTTCATCCGGTCGCAGCGCCATCGTGATAGGCGTGTCAGAGGTCGGTTGACTCGGCGTGAAGGTCCCGTGGAATCTTCTGGAAGGTCATTCCAAGGTCCGGGTCATGGCGGTGCGGTTTGTTCGATTTCCGGGTCACCAGATGTGGGATGCGGAGTCGGTGAAGGACGGATCCCAACATAAAACAAAACGATGTTTATTAACGTAATAGCAGCAGCAGGGCAAGCATGCTGATGCTGCGCTTCGGAAGGTTAGAGAAACAAATATGCAACCAAGCTTGGTGGCTTGGGTTATATAGCCAGTAGTGGTGACGTAAGCCTCCCACGAAACTGCGTGGCGCTGTCTTTTATCGGAAGCGTGTTGCAGCAAAGAGCTGTGTCACGCCGGGCTAATCAGTGACGAGACGGAGGCTGCGTAGCTCTGTGCGCAGTGGTCGCCACACCATCCTCATTCATCACTCTTTCGCTTCCCTCTCCCCCTCCCTAGTGTAGAGTAGCAGGCCAGAGCAAACTGTAGCTCAGGCCGACTTCTCTGCCTTTCTGTAAATAAATTCTCTCTCTCTTTTACCTCACATAGGTATGTGGAATAGTGTAATGCCCCGCCACGGTGGTCTAGTGGTTATGGCGCTCGACTGCTGACCCGAAGGTCGCGGGTCGAGTCCCGGCCGCGGCGGCTGCATTTTCGATGCAGGCGAAAATGTTTGAGGCCCGTGTACTTAGATTTAGGTGCATGTTAAAGAACCCCAGGCGGTCGAAATTTCCGCAGCCCTCCACTACGGCGTCTCTCATAATCATATCGTTTTTTTTTTGGGACGTTAAACCCCAGATATTATTATACTATAGTGTAACCATTAATTGATTTTGCTCGACATTTTCATTTCTTCGATACTGTTGTCAGCAAAACTTTCTTGCAGACTAGTTGGTCGAATTGCAGGCTCGTGCTTGCGCAGCACGTCGGAAATGATTGCTGCAGTTCGCGCACAGTAAAACTGTGACACGTAATCTGCCAGAACGGAAAGTGAATCGTATCTCATTAGCATGCTTACTCTATCGACATCGCCAGTGTCGAGCGGTTGGTCGAGGCCTCCGCCGTCACATGTCGGTCATCACTGGTAACAAGCGATCGAACAAAGAAAACGCTTCTTGGCATGTCATGTTTTGCTCCTTTGCTTCCTTTTTTACGCATCTGCATACATTTGCTGCGTGCGCAGTAAACGAAGTGTTCGAAAATGGGCGTTTTGTTCATTCCCTCACTTGTTCTGTACCTTGCGCTGCTACTTATCTTTAAAAATAACCATCATGTGCCGATCGGCCCCAGTTCGCACTCTATCGCGAACCACTCAAAGCTTGAAGATAGCAATACCAGAAATTAAATACAAATGGAATAGATAGGGGGGTGGGGGTGACTGTGCCAAACGACGACAACCGCTCGCTTCAGGAATTCTCTGTGTTCATCCTGGGTGTTCATCCTGCTCAGGGAAGTTACGGATCCGCCATACAGGTGGCGTTGGCGATTTCGGCGCCGAAAATTGAGCTTGGTGGCGCGCAGGTCACATATTATAAAGGGACGCTCAATCAGTCGATTTCGACTGAATTCGCACCACGCCTGCCGCACTGGATTTGGTGCCGGAAGGACTCGCCCAGACAGTTCGCCTTGCTCTCGCCGTCAAGCTTACGCCCCCCGTTTGTCTACCGACCGACCGCCATTCCTGGCCACTACTTCGACATGGAGAAGACAAATGGCAAGGGCAACGTGACCAAGCGACGACTGGAGCAATTACAGCCAGCTACGGTACCCGAGGACGTCGACATGTCGGAATGGACGCCTACGTGGACAACAGGCCTCGATTGCTTTTCTTGCATTGCCCTGTTGATCGCCCTAGCTGCGCTGGCCGATGCCATGATCTCGAAGCACTTCGTTACCGATTGGGACTGGGTTTTCTTCGACTGGGCGCTGTTTGTTGTGCCCATCGGTGCGCTTCTGTACCAGATGTACCAGTGCTTGATGGTCATCGCCCAGGTCATACAACGTTAGTTGAGCTACTATTCTCACGTGCCCCGAAAATCGCGCCCTCCCGGATGCTTCGGCCACTGTTTAAAAAAGCTCAAGACGACCGCAGAGACGCGAGAAGAATTGTAAATCGCGTGGTGCCTTATCCGTGACGAAGTGTTGTATCTGGTAAATAAAGTGCTTATCTGACCTCTGCTTCCGTCCGCGCGCTGCGCTCTAGTTGTGTCAGCGGCATGCCTGTCCGTCGCGTTGGCGTCTAATTGAATCATAAGGTTTTCGATCGGCCGCCACGGTGGTACAGTGGCTACGGTGCTCGGCTGCTGACCCGAAAGTCGCGGTTTCTATCCCGGTCGCGGCGGTCCCATTTGGATGGATGTGAAAGGCTAGAGGACCGTGTGCTTGGATTTGGGTGCAGGGTAAAAGAACCGCAGGTGGTCGAAATTCCCGGAACCTTTCACTACGGCGTGCCTCATCATCATATCATGGTTATGGCGCGTAAAACCCGAGATATTAGTTTTTCAATTGCCATTACGAAGATCGACTAGGTTGGCGTCGATCTTTCTGGTTTGTGCAACTTGAACAGACGTAGTTTCGTAAACTTTCCGTTTTATTTACTCGTGAAGAGCACGAGAAAATTCAACGTCCAGAGCAAGCGATGCCGCCGCCGAAATATTGAGCATTTGAAAGCTTCGGGAACGTGATAGTTTACAGTTAAGACATATTATACATATCCGGTTTGCGTAACTGTCCTGTGGAAAGCTTCGGTGAGGCAGTAAGCCGGCGTTCATGAAAAGTTTCGTGGCACTCACCTGTATGTAGCTACAGGCGGGCAGTCGCATAGGAAACACTGCGTGTAAATGGAGGGATCTAAACGTGGGATTTCTTTTATTTATTTTTATTTTACTCTGCATAGTAGAAAATATAGGATAATGGGGGGCAAGAGGGGGAGGGGTCGTAATTTTTCTTGCAGCAGGTCTTTCTTGCTTTTTACGTTGTAAACATGAAAATGCACGGAATTTCAAATCACTTGTCACATCCCATGGCTGGCCACCGTGTGTGAAGGCGTGTTTAGCGCAGAAACATTTCAGTCACGGATACCAGAAGCGACTCGCACGAGCGCTAACATTCAACAGTGTATTACTGGAAGCCGGATCGCAATTTATAAGCAATGGAACAACTCAGACATGCGCAAAGATATCATGTTTTTTTATTTGTTATTTTTTTTTTCGTTCAAGAACATTCACCTTTACCGAAAGCTGAAATGAAAGGACTGTAATGACGAAAGCATCTGCTTCTTCGCCTTGTTTGCGTGATGCCTGTTTAGAACTTCTGTGCGTCGCAAGGTTGCTGCAGTGTTGTGAACTCGAAGCGGTTGAATGTGAACATTATACTGTTTCTAACTGTTTACGTTGTTGCATCTCAGGTGGGGCGACACACACAGAGAGAAGAATATTAAACAGTACGCATTAGCCTTCCTGCGCTTTAGCAATGTACTACAAGATGCCTAACGAACACACCCATGTGATGACGATAGTGGTTTGAGGATAGGTAAGACGCCAATTCCTGGCATCAACAGGGCGATTAAAAAAGTAATAAGATACGGATGAGAAGTACAAGAAGGATAAGCCGCTGTTTTTTCATAGATGAAAAATTGACACATCCCACGCCTTGTGGGAATCGGTTTCATGCGAAGCAGTCAGCGAGTAGTTGGCTATGCTGCATATTTGGCTTTCATCCAAGCGGTACGATATGCATCGACGTGTTTTTGTAAGCGTAGTAGTTGCGTGCACATCGTGGATTTACCACGCACGTCGACTACACTGGCGTTTAAAGGGTAACTTATGGATTGACGTAATGTCAGCACTCACTTTCTAGCACAGACGTCAGTATTGTCGAAACGAAGTGTACTTTACGATGCGATGATGTGAATATCACACGTAACTCTCGTTAGCGTATTGCTCCGGGGTCGAGCAACGCTTGAATTTAGCTTCCTGAATCGTATGAATACAAGGGTAATGTTTATTAAGCGGAGCCAACGCTGGAACCACAATTGCCGTTAATCCGGCATGGTGATTGTATCATAGGAGAAAATGTGTAATCTTTATTCCTTTGTTCTAAAATTAGATAGCCAGCATTGCAAGCACAATTGACGTTGCGCCGACATTACGCCTGCATAGGGTCTTTTTCCAAAGCAGCTTTAAAACGTGGCGTGGCTCTGGTAGAAAACCTGACTGCCACACAGAATGCTTGGGTTCGATTACCGCTGGGACCTTGATTTTTATTCTTTGCATTCGTCGGGTCAGCGCTGCCGATGTAGCGCGGCCGATTCCTGGGTAGATATAAACTGTCAGTCACCTGTGGCTCATACCCGCTTATACCGTGGCCCGTGGTATACGGGTATGTGCCACACGAGGAAAGGGTTTGACGTCGTACGCGACGGGATTTTCTCGTTATTCATGTCAGAGCCAGACAGTCATATTCGTCAAACTCTCTTATCCTCCCATGCCAATTTTGTTCTACACCAAGCTGGAGAGGCGATCACGAGAGCAGCCAGATGTAGGCGGCTAGATAGATAGACAGGTAGATAGAAACGCTCACAGTGCCGGGGGTTCGCTATTAAAAAAAAAAAAAAAATCGGCGCGTACAGTACGGTCCACTGTTAAAGAGAACACTCGAATGAGCAACCTTCATTTTGTTGGCCCCCTAGCGGCTAGTGGATGCGGGAAGATTGCTCGTGCACGTTATCTATCATAAGGGCTCGGTACTGTCAACCACCAGTAGTTTTATGCAAATCTAAGCCACTAGGCTTTTGCAGGAGAGCGTACTTCACAAATCCTACTTTCGAGAACAGGGAGGCAGGGGGTTTAAATATAGGAGCGAGATAAGGTTTGATGAATTTCCAGCGCTTGAGCGAAATAGGAAAAAAAAGTATGCATTGCATACTTTTTGCGTACTTCCAGTAAAAAACGACGGTTTTTTACTGACTATTCCCTTACAAAAATAGATTTCGCTGATAAGTGCGACTGCGAATGTATTTCGCACGAAAGCACACGCTGCCAGCCATCTCATTTTCGGCTCGATTCTACTCGATAAACCGCTTGTCCTTGGCTTGTCTCGTGCATGCAAACGCCACGTGCGGTTCGCGCCGCATACGTCGTGTCGAAGGCGCTCCTTTGTTCCCCCACGGCCGGTCTGGAGGCGCGCGCTCGGAGCGCCTCCAGACCGGCCGTAGTTACGCACGTGTCCGCGTACCCCGCGTGTCTTTTCGGTTTGGGCTCAGTTGGGATTCCGCTAATGCACCTGTGGCAAGGAAATCCATTCTCCGAACGCAGACGGTGTGTAGAAGAAATGTGGCCGTGCAAGGATCTTTCATTTTGCTCGAACAGTTCGGGCCATTGAACCGTGATTCCTGGAACTTGCACTGGTACCTTGATTAAGGTGAACAGCGTAGCTTCCTGGCACGGTGACAACGAAAACGACAAGCGTTTACTTTTAACTGTCCCTTTTTTTTTAGAATCTTGTCCCCCTGCCCCAGTCACGTCGTTTTCATTCAAGTATGCAGAACCGAGTAACTTAAGCTTTTGAATATAATAGGGTTGATTGAAGCACACTTATTACGAAACCGATGCCGTCACTAGAATAGATAGAGTGGTTTTGAGCGCCTCCTCTGCTCTTTCATAGAGTTACTGTATATGCTACCTAAAGGTAGCATATACAGTAACTCTACTCTTTCAGCTCTTCCAGCGCTTCCTCTGGAGGCTTTTTTAGCTTATCACCTCGCAGAGTCGCAAAGACACCTTGGTGAAACAGTGGGGATCGCATCACCCGCTAACATGACGGGGGGATTGGCGGAGGGGAGACATGTGCGTCCCGTTCGCATCTTGTCTGCTAAAAGGTGCATGGCTAATGTACTTAAGCGTGCGTCGCTTTGTAAAACTTCTATAAAGATCACGGCGGCAGATGCCGGCTGCGCGCATGAGGAGGTCGGGAGAGGAGGCAGATGTCGTGAAAAATCTAGCGTCCTTAGCTGTCGGGAGGCACTGCTAATCGAACACAGCACCAGTCGTCTTTGCGTCTGCCAGCTCGTGGGCTCCTCGCTGACAGCTATATACCGCAAGCAACAGAAAAGAAAAAAATGTCGGCGGGTCACGGCGAATACTCCGAAGAAGCCGCGCTTCTGCGTCCCAGCTCCGTGGCACCGGTCCACGCCTTTCGTGGCAACAACCGCGTGCTCACCGTAATGCCGCGGTCATCCAACGAGCCCGAGCAGTTACCCGAAGGAGAGCGGTGCCTGGACGTCCGCCATCTCTTGTACTCCACCATGGTCGCGGTGCTGGTTGTTCTGCTGATCGACGTGGGGCTGCCGCTGTACTTCGTCGGGAAAGGTGCCAAGTGGTGGAAGATCTTCCTACCGATGATGTGTACGGCGACTGTCATTGCGCTCGTACTGACGCCGTTCGTTGCTGTGGCACTCTGCAAGCGAGCACGGCATGGCTTCGCTTCTGCCTAAAAGGCTGCAGGGACGTTGCGACTTCTGTGTGCGGTTACTTGTGCGAATATTGGTATTGATGTCATTTCAGATGCTGATCGTACTTGTTGTACATCTACGTTCGTACACGCAATCAGTCGCACTCTCGTCCGCGAAATAAATGCTTATATCAGCAACGATTGCATCTCTCTTACTTTTGGAACTAGGTTTACCTCAGCGGTCTGCCTGCTCAACCCTTTTGGGTGACGAGGTGAAGCCGTTATTATTTTTTTTTATCGCAGGAAACAGCTGTTGATACCCCAAAAAGTGTCATAGCTCTGCAAGACGCGGACGAGAAAGACACACACGGCTCGAGCGCTGTGTCTTTCTCGTTCGTGTGTGGTAGCGCTATGCATTGATGCATTAATAACCATGCAGCTTGCCCAAAAATTCACTTTGTTGATACCCGCCGCGGTTATCGTGCTTGACTGCTGACCTAAAAGTAGCGGTATCGATTCCGTACACGTCGGCCTCATTTCGATGGAGGCAAAATGCTAGAGATTCGTGTGCTTATATTTAGGTGCACGTTAAAGAACCTCAGGTTTTCGAAATTTTCGGAGCCCTCCACACAGGGGCGTAGCCAGAATTTTTTTCGGGGGGGGGGGGGGGGGTTCAACCATACTTTGTGTATGTTCGTGCGTGCAATTGTATGTGTGCGTACCTATATACGCAAGCAAAATTGAAAAATTTTGGGGGGGGGGGGGGTTTGAACCCCCCCAACCCCCCCCCCCCCTGGCTACGCCCCTGCCTCCACACTTGCGTCTCTCATAATCATATCGCGGTTTTGCGGCGTAAAACCACAACATTAATTATTAACTACTGTTGATGATATGCAGTGAACCGATACGTGATCGCCATCCTGCTGTCGTTGGCCTTGTCAACTGAATGTCATTCGACGGTGCAACAGGCTATGCCAGCTTTTCAAAACTCGACAGCTGCGATTTCAGCCAAAATTTGAGACCTGAAGGATCGCCGTTTGGTTTTTTAACGTCTGCTTGGGGAGGTAGCGACGTTAGTGTTATAGCTACGACGTCACAAACACAGGGTGGTCCGCATTCGAAAGCATGACTCAGGAACTTGCTGAAAATCTTTCAAAACCGCTTTAGTGACAACAAAATGACTTGCAGTCGTATATAGTTTGGCGCAGATCATCTGAGTACCAAGCAGCACTATACCGAAAAGTTTATTGCGACTCGTGAACAACGAAAAATCTCCGGAGTTGCCCTTTAAAGGGACACTAAAGGGAAATGTTTAGTCGACCTTGATTGTTGAAATAGCGTTCCAGAAACCTCGAAGTGCTTGTTTCGTGCCAAGTAAATGCTTATTTTGAATGAAAACCACGTTTTAGTTGTGCGCACAACGTTAGCGCACTTCAAATCGCGTGCCTGAAAAGGCCTCCTGTCGTAGTATTTGCCTTGCCCAACGTTGCCCGCCTTTACTGCCCGGCAGCCGACGCTGTGGTTTCTGCTCTGAAGGGCACATTACACAACATCACATAGAGAGTGCATTTTGTCGAACTTTCCGTTAGAGCGACTTTCATGAGCGTACAAGGCACACGCAGCAGTACGCGATAACGAAACTATACCACTGAGACGCGAGCGGAGCGCAGCCCAGCCCTGCGAAAACGAAACTTTTGCACAACCAGCGCCGTTCTACACTGTGACGTCAAGTTCTTTTTTCCATGAATCAAACAGAAACGCACGGGCAGCATTTTATTACGCCTTGCAATGCTCGGAATGTTCTTTTTTTTTATCATAAGTAGCTTGAATACTAGTGATAAGATGTACTCGGGACTCTTGACGTCATCGGCCTCGTTCCAAAACGCCCCACTGGTGGCGCATATAGTGTCTTACATTTACCTTAATTTATCTGTTACTAGAGCAGTGCTTTCGATAATATCGACGTTTTAGACGTTCTCAAACTCTGACATCAATTTTTATGTGCCTTTAGTGTCCCTTTAGGCGCGAGTGGCTCGCGTCTCCGGAGTGCTCGCACCTCGACTGATTGAGCATAAAAATTATTGCTGGGATTTTACGCGCCAAAACCACGATATGTTGGTGTTTTTGCATCTCGCCCCCATCGAAATGCGGCCGCCGAGGCCGGCAATCGAACCCGCACCCTCGAGCAGCACGGCACACCCTTGCTTTCTCGCTATATCACTGTGGAAAATCGCATAAATCCATACAAAGTAGTGAGATAGAGAAAGAGGCGAGAAAATTATGGTCGCCACGCACAAGTGGTGCCAAGCCTGAAGCAAGAGCGGAGCTGGATGTCGTTCCTTGTTTCTCTTTATTTATTTGCTTCTTTCTTCCCTTTCTTTATCTTTCTCTCTGTTTCTTTTATCTATTTATTGTAGTTGTTTCTATTTCTTTGTCTCTCGCTCTTTGTTTCTCTTTATTTCTCTATTTCTCTCTTTGTCTTTTTTTTTGTCTGTTTCTTTCTCTTCCTTTCTATGTCTTTCTCTGTCTCTTTCTCTCTTTTTACTTATTTATTTCCTTTATTTCTCTCTATTTTTCTTCTTCTTTCTAACGCTTTCTTTCTCTCTCTCTTTCCTTGACGTGTTTCACGTGCTCCACTTCGCCGAGCGGAGTTTTCGTGCGCACCTGCTGTATTCCGTAGTAGGGCTTGTCGAATTCTTTTGGCGCATGCCCACCTGTCGGGGGGGGGGGGGTCAAGACTTTTAAACTTTTCGAGGTGAACTTGCAGCGCGCACAACAGGCGCAGACACACTGAAATGGTCAAACGAGTGCTCGTTTGCCCACTCCACTGCGCCTTTATCCTTTTAGTGCACTGCCATTCCACCATGAACTTGCCCAGCTTTGGGGCTATCCTGTAAAGAGGTGGCATCTTCAGAAAAACTGCGCAGCAGGACGAGACACCAAGAAAGAAATGAGAGGTGGCTTGCGGCACCTGCTCCTCCTGACGAAACACATTCACCAAAACAGGTCCCCACTCGGTTCGATGGAAGGCGCCGTGCTGGGAATGCAATGCGCCACTGTAGCATTCGTGTAAATGCGACATTAGTCGAGTCGGCTTCTCCGGCCGTGTTGTGTTCCCGATGAAGGGGGGGGGGCGGAAAAAAATGGTCGTTCGACTCTTTCGTGGCATTCCGCATCTTTTTGCAGAGATTATCGTCTTTCTACACCTGTTGTCTCTCGTGAAAAAAAAAAAAAAACGTAGCGCCAGCTGCTTTTTAAGTGATTCTTGAAGTGGAAAAACGGCAGCTGTCATACCACATATCCCGTTCCAAGCTTCACCCCCTCCTTCCCCACTTCCCGCAGACGCCTACAAAGGTATTGCATTTCTCAGCCCCTCTCGGTCCTCAGTGAGCATTGTATGATATGCCTTGGCTTAGCAGCGTCTCCGGAAAGTAGCGCGTAGGTACACAACGCCTGCGTGCATTTCGACAGCAGTGCCAGCCGATCGAGGAGCCATACTCGTTGCAGCGACTTTACACAGTGCTTCCGGCATTTACTTGCACGGCTTCAACTTCAGCGCCATTCTAGCCAGTGCACTCGCTCGCTCTTTAGCCTAGACGCCGCTCTGACTACCGTTGGAACTGCCGTACGTACATACCTCATCGCAAAATGAGGATGAGCGACGCATTCCCGGGAGATGAAGCTCTTCCCTTCGAAAGCCGCCTACTACGTCCGGATGCAGCGGAGGCCATTGCTGAGATCCGCGAGATTCTAATACGCGAACTCGCCAACGTCAATTCGGGACGGCATTACGCAACCAGAACACCAACGTCCAGACGACGGTCCCGACGACGTGCTCGAGACGCCGTGTCCAACTGCGAACGCTGGCAGCTCGACGTCATACCGGAACAAATGGTCACCAGCTTACCGGTGCTGCTTGCCGACGCCCCTGCCACAGCCGTGGTGCCTATCGTCGATGGTTCAGCGGATGCCAGGCAGGTTGGCGCCATTAGACCACGGCCTACAACTCCGGGCTCACCGTGGCAGTTTTCTGAAGACGTCGACAACGAGCCTGGGTATGTCGCCAACGCTTCTATGTCGCCCTACTTCGCCATAGGCTTCTACGCCATGGTTGGCCTCCTGCTGTTCTTCATCACAGTCGGAAGTGTAGCCGTGTACCTTTTAATCGCCGGTAGAGAGAAGAAAATGGGATGACTGAACTGCTTCAACAACGGTGCGGGGGCCGAGTGCCAATGTTATATGTAATGTGTGTCTCTGTGCTGTACGAAACCTTCCTGTAACGAAAGATGTGCTTGTATACCTCTTTTATTGCTGCTGCCGTCGTCAGTGTCTTGAGCAGCGCATGGAAAATATAAGTGTGCATAATAAATTAACTATGTGTAAAAAAGGGCGGTCATTTCTTCTCATTTCGGTTGTTATCACCTGACAGAAATGTCAGCATTTCGGGTTGCTGCATGCTGGGATGCGCTTGACTGTGTGGGACTTCTACCAGCATAGACAACGAGAGATAGAAAGGAATTGCGATAGACAACTGGCCGCTGTTGGGGGTCTCAAGTGACGAGCAGAAAGTCGTCAGTTGAAGAAAAAACAACGACACCGACTACGCCAACGTTCTTTCTCATTAAATGTGTGTGTAGGAGGGTCTGGAATAATGTGTGGTGCCTGCTACTCCTGTTCTCTTGGGCTAATAGGGCTTAGCAAGCACAGAGATCGGGCCAATTGGTACCGATCCGTAGCTTTTGTAAGCGCCATAGCTTTTGTAAGCGGACGAAGAACACAGGACCTGTGTTCATCGTCCGTGATACGTACCTTTCGCGCTTACAGAATAACATGGCTTAGCCAAGTTGGTCATGCTTCGAAAAAACGAAAGGACAAGAGGGACGCAGTTCATAGAGAAATAATCGCGGGATCTAGGAAGTGACACGAACAGCAAGCTTACGTTTGTTTTGTACACCCAGGTTCAAGCTACAGCTTATTATACCCCTGTCACACGGCACATGTAATGTCATTCGCAGCGAATGTCATTAGGCATTAATGCCATTTTTGTTGCTGCTACACGGGCATAGCGAATGACATTCACACCTAATGGCATTCGCCCGTTGAATGAGTTCACCGAACTCATTCAGGCGCGACATGTGTACTCTCGTCAACAGGCGCTTGCAAAAGATTGCGACATCGATATCTTAAAGCATGTTAAAACAATATGTAAACGATGTTAGCGTTCTTGTTAGAGGTTGTTGTTAACTTTTCGGTAACTTTTTTACGTACGAGGCGATGTTGGAAGCACTTTGTGCAGCTATACTCTCTTTCCCATACTCCGACTTGACGCTAGCGCCACCTCCTGTCAGCCATGTGGCCATGTTTACAAACGCTCACTGTTGCTTTGGTGAAGCGACGCCTCGGTAGCCGTAGCGATAGTTGCACGCCATGAATGCGAACCCCGGAAGCAGAAAAAAAAAATATGTAAATTAAAAGCACAATTTGTAACTTTTTGTTTTCACAGCCGCCTGCCAATAAACATTGACATCAATTGCGAATGTCATTTCATATGGCCGTGTAGACCCGGAACGCAAGATCGCAATGACATTCGATTTGAATGTCATTCGCAGCGAATGACACTACATGCGCCGTGTGACAGGGGTATTACTCTCTGTGACAACACTCAGTCTTAGTACTGACACGATTTTAAAGGGACACTAAAGAGAAACAATGAATTGGTTTATATTGATAAAGTGTGCTCGGAAAACTCTTGTGTAGTTTCTTTCACCACCATAGGTTTATTATTAGAGGAGAAAACCAAGTTCAAAGTTTCATTTTTAAATTTCGCGCCGAACTTTGTAATTCGTGACGTAAAAGACTTCAAAGAGCATTTAACGTATTCACTACGTTAATACGAAATTTCCACAACGTTTTATTATTCCACAACGTTAATTTCCACAACGTTATTTTATTCAACGTATTCAATACGAAATTTCCACAAACTCGTTATGTCATGTCTCTGGCCCCCTCAGAGGACAATGTACTTCGATTTAACCGATTTAACCGATTTAACTACGTAGGCCCAAGCAGGCGCCGTCAAAAATACGTGACGTCACGGCAAATGGTGCGGGAATTCCAAGATGTCGTCGCCACCTGTATTTGCTTTTTGCGCGTTTTCTCGCTTATTAAGCGTCTTCGCGCAGAAAGCGTGGTGTTTTGGGTATCGTGGAAGACTACTTTACTAATGCGAGAAATATCGTTTTGCTCTTTAGTGTCCCTTTAAGGCATCGCAAAAGGGACAGTTTTCGTTTCCTTGCATGCCATGTGAACGCTCTGCACACAACCGGAGTCAGACAACACGTATAAAATATTTTAGTTTGATTTAAAGTTTTCGTCGCCGAGCGTCTGCAAGTGCAACCCCACCGCAGTAGAGAGTATACCATGACGAGTCGAGACATCTCGCTGGGTTTGCGACTCTGCGTCCTGGACGCAGCCGAATTGCTGTCGGAAATTACATGCGACGCGTACAACTGACGGCAGACTACAGAGCGCTGCTAGAACCTCAAGAGTTGATGTTCCCACGTGACGTAGACCTACGTCACGCTGCTTACACTTCACTGTGATACCGCCCTCTCGATAACGAAACCGGAAGGGCCATTTTGAGAAAGTGGTATTGAAAATATATTCAGTGCGTACCGAGGCATGGCGATACCCTTTTTAGCGTTATAATCAGCAGTGCTTTTATTTAGATCAACAGTACGAAAGCTTGTGAAATACGGCTCAGTATCCAGAAGTTCAGGGTAGGTGGTAAACTTTATTCGGATCCAGAAGAATCTTCACCACGTTTTTATAGGGGAAAGACTGCGGGCCGCTCTCATGTCGGGCAGGGAGGCCAAGCCTCACCAGAGATGAAAAAAAAGAAGAAAAAAAAACTTAAACAGAGAAAGTCGCTGACGCAAACGTTTCGGCTTTGAATTGTTTGTCCTCTATGAGAGTTTGACCAACGTTTTTTTTTTTTTAGGTTTATCTGGAGTAAAGTGACACGCGTGCTCAGCGCTCCCAAAAAGGAGAGGGGGGGCAATTCGCAGCCCCCCCCCCCCGCTCTCGTTGGTCGAGACGAAAAAGCAACATGCTTCACAATGGATAAACATAAAATGAAAATGAAATGATCACTTGCTTCTCGCAATGGCCTGCCTTTGGTCATTGGCCTTCCTGAGGTATAGATGGGGACCAAACAGTTCTTGGAATTCAATATCAGGGACCTGCGGCCTTCTCAGAAACCTGCGTGGTCATAACTGAGTAAACGTATGGGGCAGGCTCTTCTCCCCCTACCCCCTCTCCTAGGTGATAAGGAGGCGGGGGGGGGGGGGGGCTGACGACTTCCTTCATGCGCACGCTTATGAGTGTATTAATAGTGACTTTCGAAAACAGAGTCGAGTACATTTTATAGTTTGCCACACCTGTGCCGCTTTACCACACCTGTGGAGTGATCTTCAGCAGGGGACTCGTCCCCCGCACGCCTAATGACGGGAAATTAGCGGGAAGGGGTCAGGATGCTGTGACACCTGCGTCGCGTACGTGAGGCGTCGGTCGCGTCTTGTCCGCTAGCAGGTGCGTGGCTAGTGTACCTAAACGTGCGTGGCTTTGTAAATCTGTTAGGAAGAATATGCCGCCAGGCGCCGGCTTCGCTTGAGAGGGGGTCGGGAGAGGAGGCATATGCCGTGAAAAATATAGGGACTTTAGCTGTCGGGCGACACTGCGAATCGAACACAGCACCAGTCGTCTTCCATCTGCCAGCTTGTCGACCCCTCGCTGACAGCTACCGCAAGCAAGAGAAACGAAAGATGGCGGCGGGTCACGGCGATTGCTCCGAAGAAGCCGCGATTCTGCGTCCCAGCTCCGTGGAACAGGTCCACGCCTTTCGTGGCAACAACCGCGTGCTTATCGTAATGCCGCGGCCAACCAACGAACCGGAGCAGTTACCCGAAGGAGAACGGTGGCGGGACGTGCGCCATTTTTTCTACGCCGCCATGGCCGCGGCGCTGTTCATTCTACTGCTGACCGACGTGGTGCTGCCGCTGTTCTTCGTCGACAAAGGTGCCAAGTGGTGGAGGATCTTCCAACCGGTGGTGTCTACGGTGGCTCTCATTGCGCTCGTGCTTACGCCGCTTGTTGCTGTGAAATTCTGCAAGCGAGCACGACGTGGCTACACTTGTTTGTAAAGGACTGCAGGGACGTTGCGACTTCTGCATTGGATTGGTGTTGACGCTACTTTAAATTATCATGGTCCTTGTTGCCCATCTGTGTTTGTACAGGAAGTCACGTGCACTGTCGTCCGAGAAGTAAATGTTGATATAAGTAGCAATCGTTTCTCTCTCACTTTTGTAAGTATGTTTACCACAGCGTAACTGTTGTGTTTACCCAAGAGGACAGCCTGCTCATCCCTCTTGGGTGACGACTAGATGAAGCCGCGTTTTTCTTTATCGCAGCAAACAACTGTCGATACCCCGAAACGTATCATAGCGCCACCAGACACGGACGAGAACGACACAAACGGTACGAGCGCTGCGTCTTTGTCGTCCGTGTGTGCATAGGCGTGCGCTCGAGGCGAGCAGGGGGGGGGGGGGGGGCAAGTTTTTTCCAAGCCTTATGTCATGTGGACCTGTCCGGTTGTTTAAATTTTAAAGTGCAAGGTTATGGCCATGCACGTTTTTTGACGATGATGGAGGCGGAGTACGTACACTGTTGTTTCATTCCAAGAGCTGTTTGCTTCCCACTGTTATCCCCGGAAATCCGGGTGCCAAAGGCAGGCCGTTGTGGGAAGCACGTCATCGCTTCATTTGCATTGTTACATCCACTCCGAAGCTTGCTTGCTTTCAATCAGTCAATCAAAAAACTTTATTATTCACATGAAGTTGATGGTTGGCCTCCTGCTGTTCTTCATTACACTCATTTAATCGCCGGTAGAGAGAAGAAAATGGGATGACTGAACTGTTTCAACAACGGTGCGGGGGCCCGAGTGCCACTGTTATATATAATGTGTGTCTCTGTGCTACTATACGAAACCTTCCTGTAACGAAAGATGTGCTTGTATACCTCTTTTATTGCTGCTGCCGTCGTCAGTGTCTTGAGCAGCGCATGGAAAATATAAATGTGCATAATAAATTAAATGTGTAAAAAAGGGCGGGCATTTCTTCTCATTTTGGTGGTTATCACCTGACAGAAATGACAGCATTTCGGGTTGCTGCATGCTGGGATGCGCTTGACTGTGTGGGACTTCTACCGGCATAGACAACGAGAGATAGACAGCTGGCCGCTGTTGGGGGTCTCAAGTGACGAGCAGAAAGACGTCAGTTGAAGAAAAAGCAACGACACCGACTACGCCAACGTTCATTCTTATTAAATGTATGTGTAGGAGGGTCTGGAATAATGTGTGTTGCCTGCTACACCTGTTCTCTTGGGCTAATAGGGCTTAGCAAGCACAGAGATCGGGCCAATTGGTACCGATCCGTAGCTTTTGTAAGCGCCATAGCTTCTGTAAGCGGACGAAGAACACAGGACCTGTGTTCATCGTCCGTGATACGTGTCTTTCGTGCTTACAGAATAACATGGCTTAGCCAAGTTGGTCATGCTTCGTAAACTCGAAATGACAAGAGGGACGCAGTTCATAGAGAAATAATCACGGGATCTAGGAAGTGACACGAACAGCAAGTTTACATTTGTTTTGTACACACAGGTTCAATTAAGCTACAGCTTATTACTCTTCGTGACCACACTCAGCCTTAGTGCTGACACGATTTTAAAGAGGACACTAAAGAGAAACAATGAATTGGTATATATTGATAAAGTGTGCTCGGAGAACTCTTCTGTAGTTTATTTCACCACCATAGGTTTATTATTAGAGGAGAAAACCTAAGTTCAAAGTTTCATTTTTAAATTTCGCGCCGAACTTTGTAATTTGTAATGTAATTTGTAATTTGTAATGGCGTGAAAGACTTCAAAGAGCACTTAACATATTCAATACGTTAATACGAAATTTCCACAACGTTTTATTATTGCACAACGTTATTTCCACAACGTTATTTTATTCAACGTATTCAATATGAAATTTCCACAAACTCGTTATGTCATGTCTCTGGCCCCCTCAGAGGACAATGTACTTCGATTTAACCGATTAGGAACTACGTAGGCCCAAGCAGGCGCCGTCAAAAATACGTGACGTCACGGCAAATGGTGCGTGTATTTCTTTTTCGCGCGTTTTCTCGCTTATTAAGCGTCTTCTCGCAGCAAGCGTGGTGTTTTTGGTATCGTGGAAGACTACTTTACTAATGCGACAAATATCGTTTTGCTCTTTAGTGTCCCTTTAAGGCATCGCAAAAGGGAGTTTTCGTTTCCTTGGCATGCCATGTGAACGCTCTGCACACACCAGGGGCGTAGCCAAGGGGGGGGGGGGGGTTGGGGGGGTTCAAACCCCCGCCGAAATTTTTCAGTTTTGCTTGCGTATATAGGCACGCACACATACAAACGCACGCACGAACATACATAAAGTGTGGTTGAACCCCCCCCCCCCCCCCCCCGAAAAAATTTCTGGCTACGGCCCTGGCACACACCGGAGTCAGACAACACGTATAAAATATTTTAGTTTGATTTTAAAGTTTTCGTCGCCGAGCATCTGCAAGTGAACCCCACCGCAGTAGAGTATACCATGACGAGTCGAGACATCTCGCTGGGTTTGCGAACTCTGCGTCCTGGACGCAGCCGAAATTGCTGTCGGAGGCGCTGGACAGCAATTCGCTCCTCGTTGTTTTACATGCGACGCGTACAACTGACGGCAGACTACAGAGCGCTGCTAGAACCTCAAGAGTTGATGTTCCCACGTGACGTAGACCTACGTCACGCTGTTTACACTTCACTGTGATACCGCCCTCTCGATAACGAAACCGGAAGGGCCATTTTGAGAAAGCGTTATTAAAAATATATTCAGTGCGTACCGAGGCATTGCGATACCTTTTTAACGTTATAATCACCAGTGCTTTTATTTAGATCAACAGTACGAAAGCTTGTGAAATACGGGTCAGTATACAGAAGTTCAGGGTAGGTGGTAAACTTTATTCGGATCCAGAAGAATATTCCCCACGTTTTTATAGGGGAAAGACTGCGGGCCGCTCTCATGTCGGGCAGGGAGGCCAAGCCTCACCAGAGATGAAAAAAAGAAGAAAAAAATAAACTTTAAACAGAGAAAGTCGCTGACGCAAACGTTTCGGCTTTGAATTGTTTGTCCTCTATGAGAGTTTGACCAGCGTTTTTTTTTTTCGATTTATCTGGAGTAAAGTGACACGTGTGCGCAGGGCTCCCAAAAAGGAGAGGGGCAATTTGCAGCCCCCCCCCCCGCTCTCGTTGGTCGAGACTAAAAGACAACATGATTCACAATGGATAAACATAAAATGAAAATGAAGCGATTACTTGCTTCTCGCAATGGCCTGCCTTTGGTCAATGGCTTTCCTGAGGTATTGATGGGGACCAAACAGTTCTTGGAATTCAATATCAGGGACCTGCGGCCTTAAAGGGATACTGAACAAAATTTTCGCCGCCGAGATAAATGGCCCAATTGAAAGATTGGGTGCTGAAATTTGTTGAAACAACCTTCATTTCAGCCAGAGACTAGCAAAAAATAATGAATTTAATGCATTTTTCGCAAATTGGCGCGTCTAGCGGCCGCGCCGCGAACTAGAGAGGAAGTGACACGAAACTCGGCGGATATTAGGGAGTTTTAGCTTGTAACGTATACTTCTTTACGTTACCGTGTTACCGGATACCGGATGGGATCTGCGCATGCGCGAACTTTACGGAACGTAAAGGTTTACGGAACGTAAACTACTCGCCGTATAGGCTTTACGTTTACGGACCTATCTCGCAAATCCAGCTTCGTTCGTGGCTACTTGCGATGTCCGCTTCGCGGAGACTCCAGCCGCCGAGTCAAAATAAGCCGAAGTGCGAGCGCCACTACGATCACCTTATTTCAGCCGGATTACCGAGGCTAGAGCGACGTAGAATTGGTAGAATACCGAATCCGCAAACGTGAGAGGCCTAAGACTCTGACAGGCCTGACAGGCTGGATAGGTGGCGCCATCTAGCGGGGCCAAGGTGTACCAGGCGAGCACAAAATTGTAGGCGTTTTCGCGTGCCGTGGGGTGGTTGCAGGCAGATCGGGCATTCTACTGCTACTGTAAATGCCTTGCAGCGTTATTTTTCCGAATGAGTTGCCTTTTTAATCATTTTTTCTCCTCAAGAACACTAAGCGAAAACAAACGTGCCCATGATTGTGGTTGCGAGAAGCGTCACAAGATGTCGACACCATCGCCCGGTAACCTGGTTGTGCTACACCTCTCTTATGATTTTGCCGCAGCGTAATTCAATATTATCTAAATTAAATGTAGTTTGAATGCTGTTATCATCATCATTTAGTGGTTTGCGCAAACGTGAAGGTTTACGTACGTACGTAAAGGTTTACGTTTGGGCAGCTAAAAAACTTTACTAAAAGTCGCGTTCCGGAAAAACGGTAAACGTAATCCGGTAACGGTAACGTAAAGAAGTATACGTTACAAGCTAAAACTCCCTACTGACTCGCCAACCGTGCTCGCTGCAAAATCGCTTACCAATCGACATCGCAAGCCGCCACCCGCTGCCGCCCGTTTCTCTCAAAACGTGTTTTTACGGCCGAGAAGGTGTTCTCCGTGTGTGTTCTCAACCGGCAGCCACGACGCCATTGCCGCGCTATCGGCCGTATATTTGTTTTCCCAAGCGGAGCTTGCCGCCCGCGTCTACGAATTTGCCGTTGTGTTGTGTGCTACTAAGTAATGTGAACGGTGAAGCACCTGACAACGCAGAATGCCTCAACGCTGTTCTGCGCTAGTGTGTGCGAGAAGCAGCGTCGAGAGCGACAAGCCCTGTCATACCTTTCCGACAGAGCCGAAGCTTCGAAGGCTATGGATTCGCGCTGCGCGCCCATCGCAGCCAACATGGGTGCCTTCAAAGCGTGACTTTTTGTGCTCCGAAACACTTCGAGGATAGTGACTGTGAGTGACTGTATAAATTGCTGGTCCCGGCTGCCGACCCACGTTGGGCTATGGCGGCTCATCTGGCTCGTCGTCCTCGCTGTCGCTTGACGAAGCAGAAGGGGTCACACACATATGGTTGTATTTGGCGCATCCGTTGTCGAGGCCTGTCGAACTCGGGGTCGCAATCACCGCTTGTGGAACTACTGTCACTCGCCCCTTGCATCTTTGCGCGCTCGCGACACGCTCGGTAGTTGTAGTGAATTTTGAGGAAGAAGCGTTATTTTGACTCCCATGTGGGGAAAGGACAAGGCTCAGCGCCACACCAGCCTCCCAGAGCCACCCTCGGTTCTTGAGAGGTGGAGAAAGGGAAGTGGAAGGGCAGGAGAGAGCGGCCGGTTGCCCCCTCTTGCTGGAGCATTCGATGTCACGGCCGTCGACAAGCGAAGTGGCGTGCAGCCGCCGCGCTCTCACAATCCACTAAAAATACGGCCGACTGCTCGAAATTACGTGAAATAAATGCTGTTTATAGGAACAGTCGTGTCGTCCGAGTCGAATGAAAGTGTTTTCGTAGATTTTTCAAATTTTTGTTCAGTATCCCTTTAATTACCCTCAGAAACCTGCGTGGCCATAACTGAGTAAACGTATGGGGCAGGCTTTTCTCCCCCTACCCCCTCTCCTAGGTGATAAGGAGGCGGGGGGGGGGCTGACGTCTCCCTTCACGCGCACGCTTATGAGTGTTTTAATAGTGACTTTTGAAAACAGAGTCGAGTACATTTTGAATAGTTTTACCACACCTGTGCCGCTTTACCACACCTGTGGAGTGATCTTCAGCAGGGGACTCGTCCCCCGCACGCCTAATGACGGGGAATAGCGGGAAGGGGTCAGGATGCTGTGACACCTGCATCGCGTGAGGCGTCGGTCGCGTCTTGTCTGCTAGCAGGTGCGTGGCTAGTGTACCTAAACATGCGTGGCTTTGTAAATCTGTTAGGAAGAACATGCCGCCAGGGGGGGGGGGGGTGATTCTTATGTGCCTTGGAGTCTGTGGGAGAGGACGGACGTGTTTTTCGTGGGCTCCGGAATGACAGCGTCAGATAAGTTGTTTTTTTTTTTGCATGATTCGAGCTTGTTTTTTTAGTTAAGCCACTAGCTTAATAGAGCTTATTGCAGCTTAATAGAGCTTACAACTTTGTACTGTTGGTACAAAGGGGTGTGACAGTCGCTTCGGGTGTTTTTTTTTGTTTTTTTTAATATTTGTTTGTTCGGCCACCACGTGGCTGAAAGGTGCACGGGTGATTTGAAGTGTAACATACTTGCGGAGGTTTGTGATATCATTTGGCTTTAAGTGTATCTAATACGCCGCGTGAACGATCTATAGCCATGGTCAAAAAGACCGTAAAGTGTTCAGGATGCGGAATGGGGCGGAAAATAGAGGTTTGTGAGGATGAGACGACAGAGAGAGCTGACGCCAAGTGTAAGCAATGCGAGTTAGAGGCGAAGATGGAAATAATGATGGCCGCCCAGAATGAGCTCATGGTGAGAATCTCCGAGCTGGAGAAAGCGGTAGCGACAGAGCGGGAAAAAAACGATGGCTATGGCGGAAAGGCTTAAGTCAGCCGAGGAGGGATTAGCAAAGGTAGCCATGCCAGCAAGGTAGCCACGGGGAACAAGGAAGCAAGCGACAGCGGGAACAATGGGGCATCGACCCTCACAGTGGTAGGCGCGAAGGGGGAAACAGGTTTGGAAAAGACAGGTGCAAGGGTCACAGGACCCACCTTCCGCGAAGTAGTCTTGGGAACGGGAGGGGACAAAACAACAGCAGTAGCACGCGCTAGTAACAGGTGCAGTGGCCAGGTGCGGGAAAGTCCAGCAGAAAAGTCGGATCACGTGATAATCGCCGGGGACTCGAATTTAGCTACATGCGCAGAAGCAGTCAAGGAAAGGGTGAGAGGCGACAAACGAGTTTTAATAGGGAAGTTCCCGGGCCATAGGCTGGGATCAGTGATGAGACAAGCTAACGCAAAACTCGCAACTAAGTCTAATGGACGTAACCTCGTGATAATCGCGGGAGGTCTAAACGACGTCTTGAGTAACGAATCAGCCGAACTAGCGACCACATTGGCGAAAGGGGTCGATGACATGCGCGCCATTTCCCCTCAGGTGCAGATAGTGGTATGCACAAGTACCGGAGGTACCGGTGCGTGACGGCAACCTGCAAAGAGCGGTTGTCGACGCAAACAAAGAGATATGGCAGATGAGTAGAGAGAAAGGCATCGAGGTAGTGGAATATAAACAGAGAGGTGCACAGGTGGGGTGGTTTTCGAAGAGACGGAATACACTTCGATAGGAGGCTTGGCCATGAGGTGGGTTGGCGTCTTGCAGGACGCGCAGTAGCTTTTTTGGGGGGCACGCGGGCCCTTCGGTGCCATGGTAGCTTGTAATGAGGAAAACAACCAGGGGGACTCTTTGACAGGTAGTATAGCGAAAAAACAGAGAAAAGGTAAAAGAAGGGAGAAGGCGCGTGTTGCAATTAGTTACATTAACATGCAGGGTGGCAGAAGAAAGGCAAAATGGTTAGAGATTGAGGGACAGTTAAACAAGGAACAGATAGGTGTTTATGCGGTTACAGAAACACACCTTAGAGACTTGGAAGAGCCCCACATATTGAAAATTATGTTTGGGAAGGATGTAACAGGATCACATCAGAAAGGAGAGGTGGGGGGTTGGAATGCTAATTCATAGCAGAACAAAATGGGAGAGAGTGAGACAACTGTGTTCAGAGCACATATGGGTTTCGGGCACAGTAGGTGGAAAGAAAACGTGGCTAGGTGTAGCTTACTTGTGGACAGGGAATAACTGCAGAGAAAAGAATCTGGAGATAGTGAAATGCATAAGCACCGATATTAAAGAATTTGGTCATGATGCCGAGATAATCCTTCTAGGGGACATGAACGCTCACATTCATGACCTTGACGGATATTCAGACACCAATGGCAAGTTATTGCTAGATCTCTGCGAGCAACAGTAGTCTTGAGATAGTTAACGTGGGGCCTAAGTGTGAGGGGCAGATGCACGTGGGAAGTCAGAAACAGGCAATCGAGCATTGATTACTGTCTCATGACAGAAGGAATATATGACAAACTTAGAGAGATGAGAATAGACGAAGAAGGCATTAACAGCTTGCGTAGTGATCATAAACGCATATATTACAAATGGGATATAAAACTGAAAATAAGAACATAGAATCAAAGTTTGGCAGCTCGTATCTAAATGACAAACAAATAACAAATATAGCCGCAAGAGTCGAGGAAAAAGTAGACGAACTACCAGGCAAGACTGGAAGTATAGTGAGCTGCTACATGTAATCACGAAAGAAATGGAAATAGAGAAGAAAACTATTTGTTGGAAAGGAAAGAAAAAGCCAAAAAGTTGGTGGAACAAAGAAATCCGGGAAGCGATCGAGATGCGACGTCAGGCATCACGGGAGCACAGACAGGCAAAAAAGGAGAAGCGGCCACAGGACGAAGTCAACCAAATATGGGAAATATATTTAGAGCAAAAATCCATTGTGCAGAAATTAGTCGAGGCAAAAATTAAAGGTGAAAGTGAACGCTGGATGACAGAGATTCGCGAAAAGAAGAAGGCCGCGCCTAGGATATTTTGGAGCCACCTAAAAGCGCTGGGTAGGAAGTCTGTCACAATGCAACAACATATGGTAGATGAAAGAGGAAATAGATTGGAAGGATATGAAGCGCTAGGTTACATCCGAAAGATAACAGCCGATTCGTTTAAAAAGGTCCCCCAGGGGATTCCCCCGGTGAGTAAAAGTACGCAAAGGGGTGCAACCGACGAAGATGTAGTACTAGAGAATTTCAATTGGAAGAAGGCCGAAGGAAAAATTCCTAAGCGCACTACTCCGGGCTTAGATGGGGTTCCCGTCAGCCTCATTAACGAACTCGGACATAACACTAAAGAAACACTGCTGAAAGCCGTAGAAAAGTGCTTACAGGAGAGGGAAATACCAGACAGTTGGCGAAAAAGTAAAATGAACTTAATCTATAAAGGCAAGGGAGAAAGGGATAACATTCGCTCGTATAGACCGCTAACAATTACATCGGTGCTATACAGGTTGGCGATGCAGGCAGTAAAATTAAAAATAGAAGCGTGGGTAGAACAAAATGATATTTTGGGAGAACTTCAGAATGGATTTCGAATCGACAGGTGGTTAGACGATAATCTGTTTGTTCTTACCCACTGTATAGAAATATCTAAAATAGAAAACAGGCCCTTATACGTAGCTTATCTAGATATCACCGGGGCGTATGACAACGTTAATCAGGAAATTTTGTGGGATATATTGAAGGAAGTGGGCATAGGTGACGACTGTGCACAGCTTTTGAGGGAAATATACCGAGAAAATACAGTTTGTATAGAATGGGAAGGAATAAGTAGCAAGGACAGCGTTGAAATTAGCAAGGGGCTGAGACAGGGATTCCCTTTGTCCCCGCTGTTATTCATGCTGTACATGGCGAGGATGGAAAAAGCGCTAGAAGGTAGCAACATTGGATTTAATTTGTCACACAAACAGGTCGGAGCGATGGTTGAGCAGAAACTTCCAGGTCTATTTTATGCTGATGATATTGTCTTATTTGCGGACAGTCAAGATGATATACAGCGACTGGCAGATATATGCGGAAGGGAGTGTGAGGCTCCAGGACTAGGATTTAGTGCAACAAAATGTGGATCGATGGTATTCAATGATCACGGAGACCATACGGTCTTAATACAGGGCCAAAAAATACCGAGGGTAAGCGAGTACAAGTACCTCGGAGTAGGGGTAAATGAGGGGGATAGATATATGGAGGTACAAGAGAAAGCATCGGTAGCAAAGGGAAAGAGGAATGCTGCAATTATGAAGCACAGAGCTTTATGGGGATACAATAGGTACGAGGTACTTCGAGGGCTGTGGAAGGGTGTGATGGTTCCGGGGCTTACATTTGGGAACTCAGTGGTGTGCATGAACTCAGAGGTGCAATCAGGAATGGATGTAAATCAAAGGACGGTGGGCCGCCTCGCGTTGGGCGCTCACGGGAAGACGACAAATGAGGCGGTAAAGGGTGATATGGGATGGACAGGCTTTGAAGTGAGGGAAGCGCAGAGCAAAATGAGATTCGAAGAGAGGCTGAGGAAAATGAAGGAGAGTAGATGGGCAGAGAAGGTTTTCAGGTATTTGTATAGAAAAAGCGTTGACACGCAGTGGAGAAAAAGAACTAGGAGGCTCACCAGTAAATATACGGCTGGCAGTGCGGGCGATATGGCAACAAGGAGCATTAAGCGGAAGGTCAGAGAGGCGGAGAGGACTTATTGGATGACAGCGATGGAAAAGAAGCCGGCTCTGAGTAACTACCGAAAAGGAAAAGAACGAAATAAGGAGGGAAAGGTTTTATGATAATTCAAGGGGAAGCGCTTTACTGTTTGAAGCAAGGTCGGGCTGCCTTAGAACGCGTAGTTATAAAGCGAGATTCAGTAACGAAGAAGAACATTGTACATGCTGCGGGGGAACTAAGGAAACGATGGAACATGTACTGATTGAATGTGGCGATATTCACCCAGGTATACGTGTGGGCACGAGTCTACATGAAGCCTTGGGTTTTAGGGACAACAATGGAAAGCTGAACACGTCCGCGATAGAAATAAGTAAGAGACGGTTAGAGTATTGGTGGCAGAAAAGTAGAGATAAAGTACAAAAATAAATAGTGGGGGAAAATAAGGTCATTCTGCCTTAAGAGGCAGAGAGATGGACCGTGAATTTATATTTTTTGGTATAATAACATAGATTTAATCAATGTAGATAAGGCATTAGGACAACATGAAACAAGGAAGCTTTTTTTCTTCTTTCTCTTTTTTTTCGCCTTCGAGCCTGGTGGCAGACATGTCACCGCCCCGATATAAAGGGGACGCTCATAGCATCCATCCATCCAGCATGGCATTTTCAGCGTAGCCGCAGCTTAAGAAACTAGGGTCTTTAGAATTATGTATATATGTATTTTCTTTTAAAGGAACACACCACCCTAATACTTACCTATTGATGTTGCGCCTCAAGTATGCGTAATATTTAATTTCTGATCGACAGCGTTCACTAGTATGAACAGCCGTACCAGTTCAAGATGGGTGGGCGGTAAGCAAGTGGTTCAACTTTGGCCGGGTGGCTGAATCGGGTGATAGACAGACAGACAGACCGAAATTTCTACGTTTAAGTTCCCCAAGAAAGACTATCGTCTTTAAAAAATATCTGGCAGATCCCACGCACTGTGGGAACACAAGTTATGCGAATCATTCAGGTCTATGCCGCCCTGCCCGAACGAAGCATTATGAGATGGATCGACGTTTTTTTTTCCTTTTTTGTAAAATTTGAGTAGTTAAGCACCTGTCGCGCCGGCGTACGTCGACTCCAATGTAATGGCTAAATGTCATTTTATAGCCCCGCCACGGTGGTCTAGTGGTTATGGCGCTCGACTGCTGACCCGAAGGTCGCGGGATCGAATCCCCGCCGCGGCGGCTGCATTTTCGATGGAGGCGAAAATGTCTGAGGCCAGTGTACTTAGATTTAGGTGCACGTTAAAGAACCCCAGGTGGTCAAAATTTCCGGAGCCCTCCGCTATGGCGTCTCTCATAATCATATCGTGGTTTTGGGACGTTAAACCCCAGATATTATTAAATGTCATTTTATAGTCCGACGCAATGTCGGCGCTCGCGTTTGTAGGCAGACATCCGTAACGGATCCGGAGCTACACATTGAGGGGTTTTGCGGCTGCATCTAGCCCTGAACCCTTTAGAGATGAAGCCTAGACCCAAAGAGACACATCTTTACTTCTCCAAGCCTTGGCCGCAACTGCCCGCTGCCAGCGGCTGCCACGTGACACGAGTGCACATGCGATCGTCGTCTTCTACGCACTCCAGCCGCCGAGATCCCCCATACTGCCCCCTCCCCTCTGAAAAAAGTGAGCGAGAAGTACGCGGGCAACTTCACAAGGGTAGCCCGCGCAATTGTCCTGGCTAGCCTTGGCCATGACGGACTGCGCGTGGCACACACGACCACATGCCGACGCTTTCCACCCACAACTCTCTGTGGGGCCTCAAGGGCTGCCGGACGCGGGAACTGCTGACGCACACAGCGGAGGTAACTGCCGTCGCCCGAAGACGGACGCGGATCGGACTCGCTCAGGTTGACGACCACGGTCGTCAGCATGACCGCGGTCGAGAGCATGATGGGATGCTGATGCTTCTGGTGCAGCGCCGGTCCTAGCGGGTCATAAGCCGTTGTCGTTATATGTCGTTGCCGTTGTTGCCCACCCGATCATTCATGTGCGGGTGGCGGCCACTCCTCCAGGTACAAGTCATTGAACGCAGGTGACCATGGCAACCACAATAGTGTGACGTCCCCAACGAAGCTCCGACTGCATATGTCTCCGGCGCTCACGTCTCCCTCGCAGATGTTTCGCTGCAGGTCAGACACGCTGGTGCAGTTGCTCACGTGGGCGGCAAGTTCCTCCTCGAGCGGATCCACCTGTTCTGCCGTCCTCTCCCGAGATTCCAGCAGCTGCGTCACCGCTTTCAGCTTGGATTGTTTATCCGCTTGCTGCTGTCTTGCCTGTTATCCTCTTGCCTGCTGTCCTGCTTCAGCTTTGCAAACTCTTCCTGCATGGTCTCTAGTTCAGCCTCACTCCTCTTCAGACCGTGCTTGAGGATTGTCTCAGAGTCCGACGCCAGACTGAGCTGCTTCTCTAGCTCGGAGACCTTTGCCAACAAAGTCTTGTGGCCCTCCTCGAGCCCTGGATCTGCTCCTGCTTTTTCTTGCACTCCGCCTCCTCCTGGTTCAGTTTCACAATTAATGCCTTCGCTTGACTGGCCTCTCGGTAGCGGTTCTGCTGGGCCTGGGTGAGCTGCGCACGGAGATCAACCGCTTGCATGCGTAGCTCGCCCAGCTGGGAGTCCTGGAGTGCGCGTTGCCGCTGGAGCTCTTCTTCATGGCTGCGCCGCATGTTGGCTGCGCCGCATGGCTGCGCCGCAAGAGTGTCATAAGCAGCTTTCCTCGGCGCATTACTGCAAATTCAATTAACCTATTTTTATTAGCACTATAAAAGCTGATAGGCAACAAATAGGGAATCTAGTAAATATTTAGCCAGTACTAGCCAGCATTAAGCAAGAGTAACCGGCTCTTAAACAACTGCAGCGAAGCTTAAGAAGCGCTACCCAACATTAGCTGACACAATTAGCACAAAAAATAATAATTGCTATTTAACGGTTACACAAGATTAGCAAAGCAATAGATGTCACTATGTCGGCACTTTCCAACATCCCTTATTGCTAGGGCTATATTCTTGTTGTTTGTTGTAGACCAGGCAAGCAAGCAGTATGGACACACATTATTCAGCCCCCGCCTTTCCCTTTTCCCCCTGCGGCTACACCAAGATGTCGTTGTTCCCTTTTCCTCTACCGTAACTCTCGCAGCTTTGCATCGTACCTGATGCAGCGATGACACCAGTAAACTTGTTCACCACCAGCTAGCGTATAATTCATGCTGCTGCCCTGGTCGTAGTGTGTTGTAAAAGGGGCTACAAATATGGTGGCCAACAACAGTGGCGAAGTGGATAACGGATAGCGATCATGCGGTGAAAGTGGGCGAAGAAGAACTGCTGCTACGTGAAGAACCAAAGAGCGTCTTGGCCGGCCTCGAGAAACCTCATTCAGAAAACGACGATACAAAACATAAGTAAAAACCAGACCTTATAAGGGCAGAAGCATATTTTACAGCAGAGCTGTTGAAGTCGAGTAGGGCCCTGTGTCGTAGATAAAAAATGATCATCTTCATGAACCGGGACGCGCCTTCTTCATCGCCTTCCTCTTGTGCTTCACTACCACTGACGGGCCGATTTGTCCGGCGAATGAGCCAATAACTTCATGGGTGAGAGAACCGGCACAGAGAGAGAAATAATGAGACAAAGAGAGAGGGAGAGCGAAAGAAATAGAAAAAGGGTTAAATTCTTGACAAAAATATTTACCGAAGCAAGATTCCAACCCGCGTATCCACGATCGTCCTAACCCCTCGGCTATCCAAGTACGCTGGCAGAGCAGAGCATAGCCTCGTGCAGTATTTTAGAGCAATGTGGTGGGAAAGAGAAGTGAGGGTGAGGGGAGAGGTGAGAGTTACGAGGAGGGAAAGGAGGATGAAAGAACGGGTACAGAGAGAAAGAGAGAGAAATAAACACAAAGAGATAAACATATAGAAAGAAAGGAAGAAATAGAAAAGCTAGAAGGCGAGAGACCGACTACACACAGAGAGAGAGAGAGAGATACAGAAACAAAGGCGCACAAAGAAAGAGAAACAAAAGAGAGAGTGAAATGAAACAAACAGAGAAAAAGACAGACAAAGAAATAGCCAAAGAGAGAAAACTTTTGAAAGCAGCAAAAAAAAAAACAGATTTATTTATTTATTTTCAAATACTGCAGCCCAGTGCAGGGCTATTGCAGGAGTGGTGTACATACAATGGGACAGAATAACAGTAACATCACAACAACTTTTTCATCAGAACAAATATCGCCGCCTCCTAAGCACAAACGGGTACATAAATGAGAAAGAAATAGGACAACAATGCCATTCAAGTGACATACAACAAGATAGAAGGCGAGAGACCGACTACAGAGAGAGAGATAGCGAAATAAAAAAAACAAGTACAGGAACCAGCCAAAAATAAGGCGAAAGACCGACTACACAGAGAGAGATAGAGAAACTCGAACAAGCAACGAGCACTACTTCTTTATGCCATCACCAACACTTCAAGAAGTAGCTGGTCTAATCGCGCCAAAGACACTAAATTCCTTCACGTAGGCCAAAGAACATGCAGCTCTAAACAGCTACTAACACCCTAAACGTAATGAAACTGCACAGAGTTACAAGTTTTTTGTGGGTTGCGACTGAGAATGTTTACCTATGCAAGAGTCTTTAGTCTGCATAAGGCCCATAGCAGAAAACTGCAACTTTGGCACTGAATTATAATAAACGTCGGGGATTGGAGTATGCATAGCTT
Source organism: Rhipicephalus sanguineus (assembly GCF_013339695.2). NCBI lineage: Eukaryota > Metazoa > Arthropoda > Arachnida > Ixodida > Ixodidae > Rhipicephalus > Rhipicephalus sanguineus. Next base: position 39,466,782 of record NC_051179.1, on the reverse strand, counting down.
GCGCTCACCTACTCTACCAAGCAGTTAGTGACAAAGGAAGGGCTAACCTTAGACGACGCCGAAACTCTGGGCCTTCCATCTGAAGTGGCAGAGCATGATGCTAAAAATATGAGCGTGGAATCCCCAGCGGTGATCAGAGTGCAAGCCCGTCATTGATCGATTAAAAATAATCATGACCCAAGCGCAACGCGAACTTGTGGACGATGCGGAGGTGCGAAGCGCTACGATAATGCCTGTCTTTCGGCTAAAGCACGCTGTTTCCATTGTGGCCGGCGCGGGCCCTTGGCTGCGTTGTGTTACGGCGCGCAAGCAGCCGTAAAGGTTTCAAAGCGGACAGAGAGGTTAAAAGCAATGACAGCTCAGCAAACAGTGTCGAACAATTATTTACGACATGGACGACGTCACTGGGGCCCACGTCTCGGCCTGAATTTTGCACAGAATAAAGGCATGGGAACAACCGATACGGCGCATCATTTGTTGGGGAAACGTTGAACTGTCCATGGAAAGTGACACGGGATCTGCAGTGTGCTTCGTACCAGGGCGAGTTTACGAGCGAGACAATGCGCAGTGGCCACACGTGAAGGCGCCCCGAATTAAGTGTTCCTGCTGCGCGAGGAGACTGGCTGTGCTGGGTGAACTCGAATTGTTACAGGAGGAGGAGGAGGAGGAGGAAGGAAATGAAGGAAAGGCAGGGAGGTTAACCAGACGCGCGTCCGGTTTGCTACCCTACGCTGGGGGGAAGGGATGAAGGGATTAAAAGAAAGAAAGAAGAGGGAAGAAGGCACTGTCAGGGTACATATGCACCTGTCCATTGAATGCCTACAAGCGGTCGTTTAAGCCGGTCGATTTTAAAAAAACAGCAGTAATGCTCGCGTCGCTTTGCTGGCCTGCGATGCGTAGGGCCACGATCCGAGGATCTTCTCTTCGGAAAACGGTCTGTCGTCTAACTTGTTCAGCGCATCGCGCAGAACGTTTCGTTCGTTCACAAAACGTCCACAGAAACACAGTAGATGTTCTATCGTTTCGTTGCTATTGCACGAGTCACATTTTGAGGTGTCTGCCATTCCTATGCGAAAAGAGTACGCCTTCGTGAAAGCTACTCCTAACCACAGGCGGCACAGTAAAGTTGCATCACGGCGGGAGAGGTGCGATGGAACTTGGAGCTTCCTCGATGGGTCTAGTTCATGCAGGCGACGGTTCCAGACACTGGGGTCACTCAACCAAGTTTGCGTCATGGAGTCAGCGAATGAGCGTAGACCCTTTGCAGCATATTACAAAAACTACAGGATATCCACGGGTGAATGATGAAGAGCTTGGGCGAAGCTCCTGAAGCAATCATGGTTACACCGTCAAATGTTCAGTGGCTTCGCCCAGCAGTAATCAAAGCGATACGCCGCTTAGATTATTTTTCCTCTTCTTCTTCCTTTTTAATTTTTTAATTTGTTGGTTACTTTTTATTTTTCTTATTATTATTATTTATTTTATTTTATTTTATTTCTATCTACGGGACAGCGCCATCTAGTATATCGTCACCCAACTGCAGTTTGCATGCATCTCTATGGGACAGCGCCATCTATTGAATGATATGGGAGACGCGACGGCGGGGACACGCCGGATGGAGCGACCACCGACCAGGTGATGCTATAAGGAGCTCCGCTCCTAAAATGTGTCTACCGTGTGCACGCTTATTCTGCTCGACTGTGCCGGACCGAGTCTGTGTAGACACGAACTGAGATAGGTGCTCGGCCTGAGGGGCTAACCGATTGAAGAGCTCACAGCGCCGTATTTTCCAGCGGAAACTATGCTAACCAACCATATGGTAGAAATTGTGTTCGCCGATTAAGGAGGTCGTTTTCTTGGCAGGCGTGGGCCTCATTAAAGGCGCTGCCACAAACCAGTATCTAAACGAGATGGTGACACCGAAATTCTGTGTGACTGAGGCGAGATCCTTTAATTCCTTACGCGCTCCGCGATGCGGTCTCACGCGAAACTGACCGGTTCATGTCACTTTGAGTCCTATCGCTTGTGCAGCATACAGATTGAGCTACGCCTATCGCAGTGGTTTTCAAATACGATGGTGCTGTGGTTATATGCGGCGATTTTCAGTCACTCTTAACTGGCATGTGTCTTGGACGTTGAATTCAGCACGTTGAATTTGAAGGACGCGTACAACCACGTGCCGCTCGACGATGCGTCACGCAAGCCGTGTGTAACCGCTCGTCGTGATCTGTTTTGCTATAAGAGACGTCGGCTTCGTATAGCTCCAGCACCGGCTACTTTTCAAAGCAAAATCAATGCAATACTCGGCGGGCTACCATGCCTGCAATGTTGCCTTCACTAGAGGTGCTGGCCTCTGCGCGTAGCAGTAGCAATGGAGAACGGCTCAAGAAATAATTGGAAAGGTTCAGACTTCACGGCATTAAACTTGGGGACAACAAATATGCAAGTGTCGACAGCCTTCAGACGTAACCTTAAAGGGACACTAAAGGCGAATATTAAGTCGACGTTGATTGTTGAAATAGCGGTCCAGAAACTTCGTAGTGCTACGTTTGTGCCAAGGAAGTGCTTATTTTGAAATAAAAACACGTTTTTGTGGTCCGCATCGCGTTAGCGCCCTTCAACTCACCCGCCTGAAAGCGGTCTTTCTCACGTCACCATTGCCGTGCCCAACGTTGCCCGCCTTTACTTGGCGGCGGGGTGCACTATTCGGGCATCCGGCAACATCACATGCATGCGGCATTTTGTCAAACTTTCTGTCAGAGCGAGTTTCACGAGTGTGCAAAACACACGCGGCAGTACGCGATACCGAAACTACCACTGAGACGCAACCGCGTGAGTGATGCAGTTCGGCGAAAACGGAACCTTTGAACCACGCGCACCGTGCCCCATGGCAACGCCAAAGAGCTTTTTTTTTCCATGAATCAAACAGAAACGAACAAGCAGCATTTTATTAAGTCTTTTGATGCACGGAATGTTGTTTTTTTGTTGCAGTTAATTTGATTACGAGGGATTAATTGGCATCACAAAGCATCACAAATGACATCACAAAGCTTCCCCAGTCATCCCACAGTCCTGATGTCACTTTTTGAGACTTCTTCCTTTTCCTCCGACTGAAGGACGGCACCAAGGCTCAGTCCAGGCCATTCAAGGGGCCGTAACGAGGGAGCTGTTGAGCATTCCGGTTTCTGCGTTGCGGGGAGCCTTCGGTGATTGCCAGAGTTGCTGGAAACGCTGTATTGATGCAGAAGGGCCATATTTTGAAAACTATGAAGTCGATGTGTCAGAGTTATCAATAATTTTTCTGGATGAGTCGTACTATTTTTGGTACAGGCTATATATATATATATATATATATATATATATATATATATATATATATATATATATATATATATATATATATAGAAGGGTTATAGGAAGTATCACGCAGGCCCCAATACTGTAGGTCGGTATTTAAGGCACGACGGATGCTTATCACAATTTATTCCAGCGTTTCCACCGTGGGACCAGGTCCCACGGCCAACATGTCGGATTACATTGTGCTAAAACGTACTTCGCGTCTCTAATACCTGCCTATCCATACATACATAGAAACATACATGCATACATACACACACATATATATATATTGAAAGGGAATACTGTATGTACCGACGTAGCACACCTTGCGCGTTTTTGATTTGACGCTGCCGTTGCACTGCATGATTCCTTTCGCACTCAGTGTACCGGAAGTTTTAAATGTAGGCAATACGTATCATGCATCGAGCATGCAAAGCAAGTATTATTAACAAGCGAAAAATGGCGATGCGGAGTGAAACAACAGCTGTGCACGACGCGCCCTTTATTCGTTGGTCGATTGTTTACAGAGGCAACCGACGTGTACGCAAGACATTCGTGATCGATCTCTTATTCAAAAAAGTGGGTCGCATCTCTGCACGAATAACTCATGGGGCGGGGTTGCGAGTACTGTTCGGGCAGACACACAAACACCAGCTGTCGCGTAACGCAAGGGCGTACAGCCGTGTGCAAGCGAAAATTTGAAAGAGATGAGAAACAAGGGGCGTGCCACCAAGTTGCAAACACTATGCCACGCATGATAACTAAATCTAAACTTTCTAGAGTTCATGGAGGTGCTTGAAGTATCTGCGTTGACACCAAGAAATAATTCCTAAAGGTACTGAAGTCTAGGCTTGTCGTCAATCCATACTTAAACTGACGAGTACAAAAAACAAAGGATCAGAACGACTGGGCGTGTTTGCGCCCGTGTTGCCCATTTCTTCGCGTCCTTTTTTGCGCTCGTCAGTTTTAGCAAGACAGAAATAGTTCGGTGGTTTCAGTATTTCTAACCAAATCTGCTTTCTATTAAAGCTGACCAGTAACTGCAAAGGTTTTTCTTTGGAACGAACTTTGTTTAACTGCAGTGGATTCGCTGTTTCAAAACAAGGTGCGTTTCGTTGCTACATTTATCATGTTTGACATTTTTACCACTGGAGTTCTGAGTAACGCCCTTGTCGAAGACAGTAAGCTCGCCGGGTACGCGCCACAGAAAGCAGGTATGTACCAATCAGCTCCAAGCATAGCATAGCCGTGAATAGTATAGTACAGCAAGGAGGCCGGAAAAGGAGGTGAGAATGAGGAGAAGAGATGTGAGGGTAACGAGGAACGAAAAGAGAAGGGCAGAGGGTAAAGCACGACATCAGCTTGTATAGGAGAGTTTATGCGCTACAGGCAGTGGGTAGGCAGAGCACCACAGAAGGGGACTGGAAAGAGAAAAGGAGGAGGAAAAAGAGGAGGTGAGTGGGTAAACTATAGCATAACGGTGTATTGTATGGCATACCAAGGGATGGGAAAGAGAAGTCAGGGTGAGGTGAAGTGACATGAGGCTTACGGGGAGGGAACAGAGGAGGGAGTGCAATATAGAAAGAGATAAAGAAAGAAGGAAAGAAAGAAGATGTAGAAAGAGATAAAGAACGATGAATGAAAGAGCAAACTAGAAGATGAAGCAAGAACTCGACCTGTGTTCGCCATTGTGGCGGCACTTGCTTGCCAGCTCCGCTGTTTACTCATATCTCGCAGGCCTTGAACTGGCTTTAATTTTGTTGTGGAAACCTGCGCGAAGCCGTATGCCAAGGCTTGCACACGGCTCGCGCCAGCATTTGTGTATGAAAGGCGCGTAGATGTAGGCTCTCAGAACTGAAGTTCATGCTTAGCTTACGCAACTCTGCACGCTATTTTTGAAACGAAGTATAGATTGAGGACGACGAAGCGAACGATGGAAAGGAAAATGATAGGTGTAACCTTAAGAGACAGGAAGAGAGCAGAGTGGGTCAGGGAACAAACGGGGGTTAAGGATATCATAGTTGAAATCAAGAAGAAGAAAATGGATAAGGGCCGGGCACGTAGCACGTCGGTAGGATAACCGGTGGTCATTAAGGGTAACTGACTGGATTCCAAGAGATGGCGAACGCGTGAGGAGGAGACAGAAAAGAGCGGTCCTGGCAGCCGTACTTCACGTCTGCTAAACCTTTGATTTGCGTCATTTCAGGCAACTTCGGACGAGCCCTAGTTGAACGAGTGTCCGTTTCTGCCTGGATGCTACACGGTGAAGCGAAGAATACTTCGAGGGTTGGCACGAGCCAGCAGGCCTTCATCTGACGCATGCGCATCCTGACAGACACCGTACTCGACGAACAAGCGAGAATACGTCACCGTTCCGGAGTTCATCGAGGGGCGGCATCTCTGTCGCCTATATAAGAAACCATGCAGCTGGCTTGTGCACTTCAGAGCGCTCCTGGCAGCCGTACTTCACGTCTGCTAAACCGTTGATATGCGTCATTTCAGGTAGGCAAATACGCTTTTACCCCTCATTATTGATTTCTCAAATTTCGTAGCTGCAGGACCGCTCTGAAAAACGCATTTGTTCACTGTCTGTTGTGCAATCATGTCATGTGCAACAGCTGCTTTGTCTGACTTTGCAATGTCAGACAAAGCCGACTTTGTCGACAAACCCCCTCGCAGCATGAAGGAAGTCGCAATAGTTTTGATGAAAATGACTGCGCCGTTTGTTAAGGCTATGTCTGACCTTACTGCTACAATTAAGAATCAGGACCCATCCATCAATGCTATGAAGGCCGAATTGATAGCTGTCACAGAGTCAATGGGGCACATAAACGACTGCTTTGAAGACTTTAGAAACGAAATGAAAAGCTTGCGCTCGGAACTTTGGGAGGCAAAGACACGCAGCAAAGAGTGTCAAAAGAAACATTCAAGGCTAAATAAGGAATTGAAAGAAACTAAGAAGCAGCTAATTGAGCTTAAACAGTACAGTCGAAAGGAGAATATTGAACTGAAGGGAATCCCACAGGTACCTAATCAGGACCTATTTCTGACTGTCAACAAAATGGCGTTGTCGCTGGGTGTAAAGCTTGATGAGAACGCAATTGATGCTGTTCATCGTGTACCAACGCGTGGGAATGTCCCTCCAAACGTGGTGTTCTTGTCCAGGTCGACACGAGACACGATCTTGAGGGCAGCCAAAAACACAGACTGAACAGGTCGACCCTTGGTTTTGAGGGAAACGAGCCGGTGTTCGTAAACGAACATCTGTGCCCCGAGTACAAGGTTTCACTTGGGAAGGCAATACAACTAAAGCGAGAAAATAAATGGAAGTTTGTGTGGGTGGCTGACAAGATCCTGATGCGTAAAAGTGAAAATTCGCGCGTGTTTCATGGGACATGCGAGGACGACCTTGGCAGTGTGGCATAATTAGTTCTCTTGTGCCTATACCCAGTGCACGTACCCAGTTGAAACAAAATGCCTCGCCTAAATCAACAAGACGATTCCACTCGCAGAGGCACGTCGATATTTCACACCAACATTCGCAGCATAAGAAAAAACCTGAATCGGCTTCTCGCATTTATTGCCCAGCAGCCACAACGCCTTGAAGTGATCGCTGTCACTGAAACTTGGCTAAAAAAGAATGAAAACATTGTCATTCCTCATTACACAATGCTATCGCAGCCACGTGACTCTCTTTCTCGAGGGGGCGATGTTGCTCTCTTTGTAAAAAATGAGCATTCATTTACGATTCTTCCTTCACTATCATGCATCACACGTGCTATTGAATCACTATTCATCAGCTTGGGATCCTCAATTGCAGTGGGCGTAGTTTATCGTCCCCCAAACGCGTGTTTTCTCTCCTTTCTTGAAACACTCGGAAATTATTCTGAGTCAACTAACAAACAATGTCAAACAATCTGCTGTTATTGTTGCTGATATGAACATTGATAACCGTAATCCCGCGAAAGATGTTTACATGTACTTGCTAAAATCGTATCATTTTCGCAACCTCATCTCTACACCAACTCGAATAACAGCAACGTCTGCTACATTGATCGATCACGCACTGACAAATTCCGAGACACATATTAGTGCCGGAGTCTATGATAAGCCTATCACAAATCATTTCCCCATATTTGTCTCTGTCGATTGCCTAAAGAATAAAAAACGTGACGGGCCGAGGTTTGTAACAAAAATAGACTACGTGGCTCTAAGAAATATTCTTCTTGGATCTAGCTTTAATCAAATATACCATGATGACGTTAATATCGAATTTTCGAACTTGATTACTTTTCTTAAAAACGCAATCAAAAGAAGCAGCAGAAAAGTTTCGGTTCATTCACGGGAAATGCTGTTATGTCCCTGGATGAACAAAGAAATTTTGGAAGTCATAAGAAGCAAGGATTACTGGCACGGCAAATGGAAACGACGAAAGCATAACGAGTTTTATTTACGCCAGTTTAAAACAATGCGTAATAAATCAGTAGCCTTGATGAGGATGAGTAAAAAAGATTATGATGCATGACAAATAGAGCAGGCGAATGGTAATTCGAAAAAACTTGAGCAAATTTAAATGACGTCGTCGCTGGCCCTCTCGCGTCTAAGGTGCTTGCGGATGTCATCGATTCCAATACGGTTGAATCGTTTAACACTTACTTCGCCTCCATTGGTCCAACACTAGCTAAAAAATTCAAGGAACCTAGCTATGAACATGGTCTCTCAGATTCCAATTTGAATTCTTTTTTCATGTATGACATCGACCTTGAGGAAATCAGATCTATTGTGTCAGGAATGCCAATTAATAAATCGGCCGGCCTAGATGGGATAAATGTAAGGCTTCTCAACGAAAATTTAGACGTCCTCGGACCGGTTTTGTGTCGCCTGTTTAACCATTCTATGACGGCAGCCATGTACCCATCTTGTTTAAAAATCGCAAAAGTGATTCCGATGCATAAAAGCGGCGATAACTCTCATCCGTCAAACTACAGGCCAATCTCCGTTTTGAGCATAATTAACAATATCTTCGAAAAAATTCTTGCCAATCGTTTCAATAAATTCATTGCGAAATAAAACATGCTCTCCCATCAGCAACATGCATTTAGACCAAATTATTCTACCTCCACCGCCGTTATGACCCTTAGTCAAGTATTAAACACAGCATTGAATGAAAATAAATTAGTAACAGTTATCTTTCTGGACCTCAAAAGAGTCTTTGACACCGTAGACCGCAGAATACTGCTAAGTAAATTACCAAAATATGGTTTCCGTGGGACCATATTCCAACTTCTTTCAGATTGCCTGAAAGGCCGTCAACAGGCTGTATTAATGATTTCATGTCTTCTATGAGCCACTTGAGTACTGCTGTTCCCCAGGGCTCGGTGCTCGGGCCATTGCTCTTCTCCTTGTATATTAATCACCTTCCGCAGATATTACGGCCTTCTAACATACTGATGTATGCTGACGATACTTGTGTCATAGTAACAGGTAAAAATCTAAGTGATCTTGAATCGAAGTCCAATGTCGTATTGGAAGAGGTTGCTGATTGGTTATCGAATAATAAACTATCTATAAATACTGATAAGACTAAATGCATCACATTTCAATTCATTAATGCTAATGATATACACATAAAAATTAACGATTCTGGGATCGAGCAAGTAACCACAATTAAATATCTTGGTGTCACTATAGATAACAAGTTACATTGGCAGATGCAGATTCAGAATGTGTGTTCGAAATTAGCCTCAGGGTGTCATGCACTTACTCAGGCTCGTCAACATTTCAATACCACTACTCTACGAATACTTTATTATGCTTTCATTCATTGTCACATCTCATATTGCATTGAGTCTTGGGGCGGCACGTACACATCTTACCTGGACCCGGTTAGACGACTTCAAAAACGGGCTGTAACAATCATTACTCATTCCAAGTATAACGACCCCAGCAAACCTTTGTTTTCCCGTTAACTTATTTTGCCCTTCGACAAGCTACGGCAGTTAAAACTAGCCAAATATGTACACACCGTTTTAATTACAACCACCCTTTTCATCTTTCGATGTTTTCCACCCCTTCTTGTTCTACTAGACAACTCACCTTTGGTAAATGGAATATTCCACGAACTGACAATGTATATGGTGAACCGCTTTTACAGTTCGTTGGTATTAAAATCTGGAACGTTATTCCTTTGGAAATAAAAATGTGTTCTAATTTCACTAAAGCACTAGAAAAACACTATATAGAAGAATGTACTGATTTAATAATGTCCTGTCGTACTTAGTCTGATGACTGTCTTAATTTTAGTATGTAAGTTGGTGATTTCCTTTCTTCGTTCTTTCCTGTGTTGTAACGGTTTCGTGCGGTTATTACATGTACTGTAATATTTATTTGCTGGATATTATATAACTTTCTAGTTACACTTTTCCGAAGTGCCATTATAAAATGTTTCTTTATGGACCCAAACAAGCCTATGGGTCCACACAGTGCATGCAAACTTTTTGTAAAAAATGTGAGCAATAAAATTCAATTCAATTCAGAATTAGGTGGGTGGATGAGATAAAGAAGTTTGTAGGTATAACGTGGCCGCAGAAAGCACAGGACCGGGTTGATTGGAGGAACATGGGAGAGGCCTTTGCCCTGCAGTGGGCGTAGACAGGCTGATGATGATGATGGTGATGAGAGACAGACAGACAGACAGATAGATAGACAGACAAATAGATAGACAGACAGACAGACAGACAGACAGACAGACAGATAGATAGATAGATAGATAGATATAGGCGTGCGTGTGGTGCATATGAACGCCGTTGCGATATGCTCTTTCCGCAGAGCTCTCGATTCATAATAATAATATCTGGGGTTTAACGTCCCAAAACCACGATATGATTATTAGAGACGCCGTAGTGGAGGGCTCCGGAAATTTCGACCACCTGGGGTTCTTTAACGTGCACCTAAATCTAAGTACACGGGCCTCAAACATTTTCACCTCCATCGAAAATGCAGCCGCCGCGGCCGGGATTCGATCCCGCGACCTTCGGGTCAGCAGTCGAGCGCCATAACCACTAGACCACCGTGGCGGGGCGCAGAGCTCTCGATTCACAAGTGCGGTTCGCTGTAAACTCGCAAAGGGCCGTCATATCTATTCAGATATTAAAAAAAAAACGGGGAACGACGTTGGTTGTTCGGATCATGGATGGATGGCTCAAGCCTCTACGGGAAATGCCTCTGAAAGGGCGGCAGAGGAAGGGGTGAACAAATAAAAAAAAAGAAATAAAAATGGTATAGAGGTAAACGAAGACAGCGAAAAGGGAATATTTTCTCCGGTAACAGCGGATAAGAGAGTAGAAACTGATGTAGCTTCTACTCTCTGTAGAAGCTGATGAGCAGAGCTGAAGATTTGTATCCCTCTGTTGGCGCTTGGCTTGTGTTTGAGTCGTAGCTGCGGGTTCGCCTGTCTTTGTTGGAGCTCGGCTTGCGTCTGAGTCTCCAGAAGCTGAGAGTTACCTGTTATTGGCTGGCGTTTCGCCTTCGCTTCTTTCTTCCGTAGATCTACGTGTAACTCTCACCGATGGCGTTTCGCTATCGCTTCGCCGGCTCGGAGAGACGGATTAGCCCTTTGGTGACACTAACGTTAACGAGGACGCGCACGCTGGCATTCGAACCGTTTAGCCTCCTAGACGCCCATGGCGGGAAAAGACCACTTTATTTGTGGTGCATAGGCTCTTGGTTGAGTTTGGCATTGACTTGAGCTGTAGCGCTCTCTTTTGACCTATTTTGACACTTTGACCGTTAGCCTGATACGACTGCGCGGGCGCCTGATGCGCTCCTCACTTAACATGGTACATTTATGATATCGTCTTCCGCGCTGTTATTAAACTTGACATCAAATATATCATTGCTGCAGTCATCCTGCATTGACGCCCCGAGGGAGAATAAAATGGATAGAGTAAGCTGCAGCTCAAGTTTCCAAAAAGGTCTTTTACTGTGATTTTCTTACCTGCGGCTTTCTGTACATACATTTTGGGCGGTTTCTGGTTGATTACAATAACGATGAGGGGAAGGAGTGAGAGACCTCCACGAATGAAAATATTGTTCTCGTAATATACGAGGTAGTTTAGTAGATTAAATTTCAAATTAACTTGTGCAGCACCAAGAGGTGTAGCAAGGCATCACAAGGTGCTGAATGTTATGCTGTTTACATATGACACACACACACACATATACATATATATATATATGTATGCATATATATATATCTATATATATATATATATTGTGAGGAAGGCAGCGGCGCTCGCGCAAGGTCGTGAGCTAGAGAAGCAGAGGAAGTAGTCAGAGAATAGGACAGCCAGCAAGCGATCAGGCGTTGTCACTGTTTCTCTCATTACAATGGCGCAGTCGACGAAAACGAAGTGTTATGTCCCCGCTTCTTCGTCCATGGCTCCCGCCAAAGTACAGCCGCAGTAAGCTCGCCGTAAGGACGGCGTCCAGGCCTTCTCGGCACCTGCCGCCAGTGCCACCACTGTTCAGGGACTGCGTCAAGGCCTCCTCGACACCTCCGCAACGTTTCATCGACGCCGTGATACCTGTTCACGAGCAGGGACGCCGTCCACGCGTCCTTGACCATGCATTCATCCGCTGTGAGGACCGGGACCGCCGCGTACACCGTGAACACCGCCCATGGCTCGTCGGGCGCCTCAACCGGAACTCTTGCGTGTCCTTATGGAACTCTGTCAACACCACCACATGACGTCGTTGAACTCCGTGTTCTTGCCTGCCCCTTCACCATCGTCGGCTGTTTGGGCAGTGCCGGTGTTCTGCGGCTTCCAGGACGACGTCTTCGGGTGGGTTGAGACTATCAACTTGCTCGGCACCCACCACGCCTGGTCGGACCATCACAAATGGCTGATTGCCATTGACCGCCTTCGCGATGCTGCCAAGGCATGGTATGCCTACGAAGGCGTCCGGCAGCGATCCTAGTCGGAGTGGTGTGCGAGGTTGACGGGTCTCTTTCGCCCGCTTTTGGGGGGAAGCTCCTTATAGCGGCACCCGTTGGTCCTGTAGTACTGCGTAACCAGTCTTAAAAACGGAGGGGGCGTGCACATATGAAGGCTCCCTAAAGACGATGCGCTGCGACAGTACGTGATATGTATCGCGCTCTCCTCTCCTACGTTTCCCCTTCTTTCTCCTCTCCTACGCCCCCCCCCCCCCTATCTTGCCTCGCGGCGCAGCGGCGCCGACGCAGGCAGTATCGCGGCAGCTTCTTGATTGAAAAAACCGACCGCTCGCGCTGCACAACCGTTCACTGACCACCCCGTATATATAGGCACTGGATTTTGACCTCCAAGGTAGTGCGTGTGTGCGATTTCTCCTGTGCGTGATTAAACAATGAAAATTCAGAGCGTACATGTAAAATTAGAGTGAGCTGCAAGTCGTCATAACTCTCGTCGAACCTTTATTATAAACTCGCCCGATCTCACGTCGGTTATGATGTACTCAGCGAAGCTACCGGGGACTTCTGATTTGGAGCAATTTTTGGAGCAGCAAAATTTCCGTTTTGGAGCACTTTGGAGCAGCAAAATTTTCATCTTGGAGCACTTTGGAGCACATAATTTTGCATCTGGGAGCACTTTGGAGCAGCGACTTTTACATCCTGGAGTGCAATACAGAAGCATATTGCATTAACATTCAAGCACCTGAGTACTATAATGGGGCTCTTATGGTGGCTAGAAATATTTCGATTCATTGCAAATCTCATGGAAAAAATCATCTCAGGAACATAGGCGTGCGCACAGGGGAGCAGGGGGGGGGCGGCCGCCCCCCCTCTAATCACCTAAGAGGGGGGGGGTGCAAAATCTGCCCCGTACATTGACCCTTGCGATAGCAATTATATGGACACTCTCGGCGGATTTTTGCCGTCGCCGTTGTCGTAATTTTCCGTATAAAGTCAAAATTAATAACATCACCACGCGCAGTCTAGCCGCGGGTAAAAGCTCGCGAGCGCTGGCGACGAATGCGGCTGAAGCGGAGATTAAACTAGCCGGCCGTCTGTCTCCGTCGCACGGACAGCGCATGAGATAACACCTTCCCGCGTGCGGGCCTGCCGTCGATTGCTCATCAAACAGAGAGGAAACGCCCCGCCCGTCTTTCGTAAGGAGCATGAAGGGACGCCAGGGGAGCGGAAGGGGGGGGGGGGGGACTGCATCGTTCGAAGGGCGCAGTCGCTTGCGCGCGCGCTATCTCGAGGCATGAGGAGACGGCTCGTAAACTTGCTGTGCTCTCAACGCTTACTTCGTGTTTAGAGAACTCAGAGCAAGAAAACGATTCGGTTCCTGGAGGGGCCATATTTCCTTACACCAGCGTTTTGTTGAGTTACGCGAGATCGGATCCAAAAGAGTTAGCTGCTAGTCTTCGTTTCACAATACAATTTTTTGGTATCGCATTCATTGCTTCTCTCTTAAGCGAAACTGGGTTTTTTTAACCGTTAGCTATTGACCTCCGAAAAGGGGCGGACGTGTAACATGGCGTAGCCGCTTCAATGTGGGCCGTCAGCGACGGCGCGACGGGCCCTCTACAGACAGCTGCGCATTTCCGGCTGCTCCGACCAGGAGATATGATTTTACTAATGAGATGACATTTTTAAAAAAAGCAAGCAAAAATTCGAATTGGAACCCTAGCACGTGAGCTCGAAAGGGCAGGGCCTTTTAGGGGGTATTTACCGCAGAGTGATTACAAACTCAGACGTGCTGGCGGAAGGAATTACAAAAAGCTGTTCTGGATGAAGATCCATGGATACAGTATATCTGAGGAAAAGTGTCAACGTGTTTCCACCGTTCGCGTGCTCTTCCATAAACGCGAAGCAAGGAAAATTCGACATTGTCCCATATATCTACTGCGAGCGATCCCAGATTTCATTCCGCGGTGTCCGGAAACAAGTGACAGACATTTTAGCGGCACTCATGTAGTTATTACTGAACATTGCTTTCCTTACGTGCCGTGCGACGCTTTAAACGAGCTATCAGCAGCGTTCCTGGAACAGACGACGTCCGGCGATGAATCGCCGTCGCACTTTCTCGCTACCGATAGGCCTAGGCGTCACGAGCCTCTGCGGAGAGCGCGTTTTGCTGTCGAGCCGACTTGCAGAACAGAAGCTGCGTCGGCACCGTGCATGGCATCGTGGCTTACTCGGAACGCACGCGCGAGCGCTATTTATTCAGCGGAATAATTCTCGGTCCATAATTGGCAGCCCCAAGATCGAGCTGCACATGTTCTGACGCGCCGGCGGTGCGATTGCCGGTGATAGACGCCCCCAAACCAGAGACTTTGGCGCAGTTTGGCGCAAATTTCGTCGATATTATCAGGATGGCGCAGTAAATACAATTTGGCGCACTATGGCGCAGTTGGCGCAGGAGTGGAATCACGTACTGGGCAGAATTCACGGTAGATTCAGGGTTTACCGATGAATCTGCGCAGCTTCGCCCACTCACCATCATTCACTCCGTGAATATGCTGTGATTTTTTTCATGCCTGCGACTCTCTGCCTACCGACCCACTGTTTACCGCGGATGGGAGCTGCGACGAAAGCCCCTTTGACGGTACAGTTGTGCCCTGCAACCCTTGCGCAGAGAGCATCGCAGAAGTCCACGCGGTAGACACAAACACCGGCCGCGAGCAAGGTTCCCCGCCACAGAGTTCCTATTCCACAATGTTACAATCGACAGTAACATCACCAGAGCCCACGACCGCCTTCAAGCAACAATGGCCGGTGAGGCGCCCTCCAAGACCCGCAGCGCGTGCTAACACGCAGTTACCAGGTCTTCTCGTGCCTGACACGTACGTCTATTGGGAAGATCAGGAACAGCCCATGTCATCCACCATTCTGTTTAAAGACCTACCTGAGCCGCTAACAATACCAGAGCCTCTTCACATACTATCGTCCACCCTGAAAAAGCCTGCTCCGGCACCACCTATCATGGCGGCCGCTGCCCCACCCAAACCGGCTCCAGGGCCGTCGGACGTCCGCCACTTGCAAAGTAGCGAATCCCTAAATGAAGCCGAGGCCTCTGCCAAAGTTGTCGTCGAAGACCAGTCACTAGAGCCCATGTCTACCGGTGGTTCGGATGGTGAACTAAGCTCCCCTGACCTGGGCAGCTCTGCGGGAGGAGACATTAGGGTGGACGTAAACCCGACCTTGCAACTAACGCCTGCCTATGAGCTCATGGTGGTTATCTTTCCTCAACTTGAAATGTCACGGCCACCAACCTTACGGTGCGAAAGACCTCCGACAGCACGTTGAGGAGTGCGACGGGACGATCGTCGGAGGCACCTTCGTCCAGCAGCGACTACTCACTGCTACCCGCTAGTTGCGCCTTCTGCAGAGCACGCTGAATCGCAGCGTGGCCGAGACCTGCGGCCGCAACGAGGCAGCCAATGTCGGCCACCTGACTCATCGACACTACAGCAAGACACGTCGCGGCGCGAACAAGAGAGACCACCCAGGTACAGCCAGTACCGCCCGCCAGAGACGTTTTCGCTAAAGATGGCGCTTCAGGGTCCAGGGCCTGTGGGCCTGCGACGACCAACGCGGCACAGCCAGTGTCACCCACTTGAAACATCTGCACTTCACCCAACACACTCGCAGGAGTACTCAAACATGCAAAGACCGGCAAGAAACAGCCAATTCCGCCGTCCAGAGACATTTCCGCAGCTCGATTGTCATGCAATGGCGCAGCGTGGCTGAGTGTAAAGAAGGCAGCGGTGCTCGCGCAAGGTCGTGAGCTAGAGAAGCAGAGGAAGAAGTCAGAGAATAGGCCAGCCAGCCAGCGATCAGGTGTTGTCTCTGTATATATATATATATATATATATATATATATATATATATATATATATATATATATATATATATATATATATATATATATATCATTTTGCAAACACTGCAAGTGAAAAGTTGCCAGCACGAACCTTACGACAGCTGCTGCAACCTTACCCTGAAGTTTTGTAAGATTTCTTTAACTCCTGTCACCTCCTTCCAGATTTCACCTCAATATATATCAAGTTTTAGGATTCCTATCCATAAATTGGGGCTTCCCTTTGAAGGACAGCGTCTGCAGACGTTAGATACTGGCAAGTTTATTTGGACCGAAAGGATACAGTAGGAATTATGTTAAAAATAAGCCACGGCATATATCCATGCTCGTCTTATCCCGAATAAATGAATGCACTTGATTAGGAAAAAGAGGCAGCGGAAATTGCTCACTGAGGAGGCCGTGAAACATACATTTCGACGCCACTTAAAAAATAATGATAACAAAACGTCGAAGAACTTATAAGAAAGGATGTGAATCTTCCAGACGGCACATGCAAGTCCCCATAGGCGCCACTGTCCCAAGAGCCTAAACGACATTATTTTGGAAAGCTTTCATAGCGTCTACACGACAACGGTCGCTTGTGTGTAGAGTTAAATGCCCACATTCATTGGCCGCGCGATTGCTGAATTGAGGTTTAATTGTCGCATGCAGCGCTTAGTTGTACAGGCAGTCGGCTGCAAGAGCGTACGTCAGTCAGCCCTAAGCGAGCGCCTGCCATGCATTTAAGAAACTGGTTTGGGGATATCCACAGCGCTGACCGCGTACAATGTGTGCTTACGGTGCGTATTCTATAGCAGGTAGCGTCTGTAAACGATTGGGTGCTTTCTTTTTGTCTAAGATTATTATTCTGACTGTAAAAATCCACCATAGCGATTAAATATTATGCCTAAGGGCAGACTTTCGAAAAAAAAATTATGCATCATAGCAGGCAGGCAAGGCGTGTTCGGTGGAAAACGACTCCGTAGCTTCTATCCGCCATATCAAAGACATCGCATTGCGTTGAAAATAAGCATAGCCTCCGCAATTTCTTTTTTAAACAAACCAGCTACAGCACAAAATCGCACGGCCACTGCATCTGTTTCTGCAAAAGTTTCGAATATTCGCGGATGTACTACTTCTTCCAACACGTGATCAGCAGAACGTAGCTGCCTCAACAATAAATGTATTTGCCGACTTCCTTCTCGTTTAAAAATGTAATGTTAATATATCCATCCGCGAAAAAGAAACGATCAGTAATCCTGAATCCACACTCGAATAATAAACGTTAACAACTAAATTATTGCAGAAGGGGGCATATTCTCTGTTTTTCTAGAATTGCTTCTTCCCATCGAACGAATGAGCCGAGTGTTATCGCTTGCAGAGTCCTGCGACCACAAGTGACATTGTGCGAGCTTGGGCGCTGTCTCGATTCAGGATAATGGTCTTTCCGGTTTCCCCCCTCATTTTTCACATTGCCGTTGCCGCCCCGTGTTCGGGACTTCAGCGATAATAGCTGGGCGCTGGCTATTTCTTTGTGGAAGCCGTAAGTGCCTATTTTCTCGGGTTCGTCGGGTACGTCGTTAGTACGAGATGTATTTTTAGTGCCTACATATAAAACCTGCAGGGATTTACTGCTGCGAGAATGGGGATAGCGTTTCTAATGGGCATCGATTAACGTCAGGCGGCATGACTGCGCGAATAGAATTATTTATATTGCTCTCTCCAAAAATTTACGGTGATCGCGCCTTCAGGATATCTAATTAACGACAGAGGTGTTCTAAGACGGTTTTAATTTTAATTGTGAATAACGCATTTCAGTATTTTTTCTTTATTTAAAAGCATTCAATAAGTCAGTGCATCCGAAATATGATTAAAACATCTTAGGCCACTGCTTCTGTCGTCAACTGGCAACGAAATCGATGGATCGTAATGGCCGAGTTCAGTTTATTTTACCGCCCACCGCGGTTGGTCACCCGCAAGGATCTTGCGGTGATAATTTCGAGGGCGCTGGTTTGAGTGCTGGGCATGGCGGCCGCATGTCAGTCAGGGTTAAGCGCAATATCTCCCGTGCAGTTGCACTTAAGTCACGTTAAAGAAGCCCCGATTATCTACATTATACAAGATTGCCCCATTACGGCATTCTTCGTGATCGTACCGTTAAATCTCTAGAGTGCAATACAATGTATTTAGTTAAGGCTGTTCGCACTTTGTGCAAGAGGTACCCGTTGAGCCTTGTATTTCACGTGAAATAAGTCTTTTAATTGTTTATTGAACACTGACTGCCAGTTGCCTTGTAACATTTACTGCTGTCTCTCTTTGTGGGAAGAGTTAGAAGCAGTCCGGAACGTTATGGTTCGCTGCACGTGCTTTAAGTGCGGTCCCGTGTGCAAAAAACGTTTGCGCAGACCCATTGCCGCCGCACTTGATAATTAGGTGTTGGAACAGAATTTTGATAGGTTTTCGAATAATTTCGAATAGTCATTGTTCTACCCGTCTAATAGTGAACGGTCATCTCTCGCAGCCCATATCTATCAGCTCTTCTGTTAAGCAGGAATGTCCTATGTCGCCGCTCCTTTTTTTTTTTTTTTGCTATACTTAGAACCGATGTTCTTGCATATTATTCAGTCTCACAATATTGATGGCTTCAGACTGCTAGAAAATGAAGTTAAAGTTTGAGCATATGCAGATGACATTGCCTTTTTTTGTACTGACAAACCCAGCATTGAAAGGATTGTTTATGTAGTAGAGGAATTTGGTAGCGTCTCAGGCGCAGAGGTGAACTGTTCCAGGAGTTCAGGTTTGTGGTTTTGGTCATGGGGATCTACACTTCATCAATTTGCCGGTATTGTGGGGCTGTGGTGCCACCAAAATATCTTGATGCTCCACTAATATCGCACAAGTACTGGCAAGAGAGGGTGGCAGGCCTTGACCGTTATGCTAAATCTTTTATGCCACATACCCTTTCAATTTTCGCTAAAGCGGAAGCATGCAACAAGTTTTTGGCTACAAAGCTTTCTTATGTACTACAAGTACTGCATTGTGCTAGGTCGGATATTCAGAGCCTTCACTTTGAATTTGCAACATTTATATGGCCATCAACCTCTGAGTCTATGAGACGAGACAACCTATTCAGACCAGTTAGTGCAGGTGGGCTAGGTCTAGTAAATCTATGTGTGTGGCAAATTGTAGCTCGCTACTTCTTTTTCCGGGACGTTTCTCACCCTATTATTCGTGCATTCTTGCAGGTAAACCTGGTAAGTATGCTACCTGATCTAGTAGTTTCATCCGATACTTCTCGACGACTATGTATGTGGGGATTTATGCGAGAAGTTTATTTCTCTGTTCGTTTTTTTTCACAGTTAGGCTTTGAAATGATTATTTGTACTGCGTATCACGCAAACGTCTTTACAGAGATTTAATAACGATGCTGTTTCCGCCATCACTTTATCGTGCAAAATATTTGGGAGTGCCAGAGCATGACGTCCTTGAGTGAGTACGTAAAGTACCGCTGACACAATCGACTGTCATGAGTAAATGGGCACCACGCACGCGGCTAATAATGGAATGTTTCGATGTTGTGCCAGGAGCGGAAAATTCCTCGATGGTATGCACCCCTGCCACCTCTATGCAGGTGATTGGTCGGAAGAGGGCTCGAGGCGCGCAACCCGAGCAGTGGTGAAGAACGCAGGAAGAACGAGCGGTCATCGTCTGTGGGTCACCATTCGCGCACGAAGAAGCAAGCATCTCATGGGTGAAGGGAGCGGCAGGTGCCGGGTCCTGAGGTGCAGCACCATGGGTCTATGTCGACCTCGGCGATGACCGAGAAAGGCAACCACGGACTTGCTGCATCCTCGTCCCAGCGGATTCCGGAGCGCCTGCAATGATCTACCTAGGTTGGCAGAACGGCTTGTACCCACAGGACAGTCCCCGGGGCACCACGTCGTCAGATGGGCCGCAGACGCACTGGGAACAAGGGACCGAAGAGGTAGCTAGGCTTAAGCCGGCCGCTCCCGTGTTGGCCATGACGACGAACGGGAAACTGGCATAAAGTGGTTCGTCTAGTTGCTGTTGAGTATCGACGACCGCAGGATCAGAGCAAGGGTATCGACGGCGAGCGCGACGCAACATGGCCGACGAGAGATCGACTTAGACGCCGCGCCGACAGTACGAAAAGTAAGGGGGCTCCATTTTGGACACTACTGCGAGGCCAGTGTGGCCAGACTGCTAGTGTAGCCAGAAACTGTGTTGAGCAGAATAGAATTGTTGCACTTAGTATGTTTATATGTATTTTTGATTGTGTGAATTTTGTGCGAGGTTTCGCCTTGTTATTTAAGATATGTCATTTAGGATAAAGAGTGTTTGCTGTGCCACTTCCGTCTCCAGTATCTCTCTCTCAATATCCATTCCTCGCAAGCGCCTTGCCTCTGAAGAGACCTTGCCTGTGAAGACTTCGATTCGTTCAAGAGACATTTTTGTGTCGTTCGTTGATTGTCCTCTGTGTGATGTGCAAGAACCAATTGAACATTGTTTTATAAGCTGCAGAGATGCAATCTTATTTTGGGATGTGCTCCAGCGAACTCTTCAAAAAGATTTTGTGCCAAATTGACATTCCGTGCGATATCTCTTGCGAGCGAGTTGTAACGACGTACCGTTCGACATGCTTCTTCTCATTGAATGCGTAGCCTCTGGAAGACACGCATGTTGCAGAGAAACGCAGAGCCGATAATATCCCGAACAGCCCACTTCATTACGATGGCCGCGCAGCTAAGAAATGTATACAAGCTAATGGAAAGTCAGCCAGAATGGTATACGGCATTGGTGAGGTGCTTATCCTTACAGCTGTTCTAGCGTATAATTGCAAAAGGCCGCTACTTGATGTATCCGCTATAGAGATGATTTCGAATTCTATAGTGCCGTCTGTTCGTCATTGTGTAGCAATAAGAGCAAAATGAACATACTTTGTGCTGTTCGGATTCGCGCTATCGAGTATTGAAGAATATAAGCACTGCCTATCAGCTTACCGCGTCTGGTGATGGTAAAACCCATCTTGCGTTTGGCATCGTTACGCAACTGTAAACAACTGGTTATATAAAACATATGCGACTCTTCAGCATATGAGTGTGTTTATGCCACTTCCACATTCCTCTAACGTCATTCTGTAACGTTTCGCTCAACATGAAAAATTATGCCACAGTCACTATCCCGCGCATGCTTCGCATAACATCGATTCCCACGGTACGTGGGATCTGCCGAATTTTTTTTTTCTCATTTTATTTTTTCATGTCTATCGGTTACTTTTTCTTGTATCTCGGTGACGCCACCGATGGCGACAGTGACGCCGCTCAACGCAGGAACGGGCGCCTAAGAGTTGCGATCTAAACACACTTTAACCAAATAAAGTTTGGCAAACAGAGAAGGAAACCAGAAGGTGTCCGAGAAGGAAAAAAAAAAACAACCGAAACGAACGTCTTCGAACAGCTCTCGAGCACAGTCCCCCTTCTCCTCTAAATATACGCCTCTACTCTCTCTTTCTTTGTGTGCACCTTGGGTCGCGTGCAGCTCGTATGACCTGAATCATGCAGGCACATGCTCTCCGCAACACATATCCTTTGTTTCACACGTATGCTGAAAACAATTGGGAGGTCGTAGGAATCGACCAGCGCGCGTAGCTTGAAACCATTTGCGGCCAATATGTAGAAACGTAACAATTACGGAACCGTGCTGAAATTTATTCAGAACTTCACTAACCTGCGGTTTGCACGGTAGAATCTGGCCATACCATTAAAAATGATTTACTTGAGGAATGCAGTGGCAAAGGCTCGCAGAGAAGCCCCTGTCGTACGAGACGGCAAGTGAGGCGCTTCCGAAAATTTTAGATGCGAAGCAGCTTTTGCGCTGGGCTTTGTCCGTAGTTACATCGGCGACCGTTCGCTTCCTAAAACCTACCATAGCCCTCTGTAACATATTGCCACGTACTATTGTGAGCAATATGAGCTCGAACACGCGAGCGCGTGTCTAATAGCCTCGAACCCTACATCGGCTGATTCGCAGCGGCCGGTGTCGGAACCAAAGTGGAAAGGGCGCTGCGCTTCCGCTAGCTATTGACACTCCTGCCTCAATATCGTTGCTGCAAAACGTCAGCTTATAGTGTGTCAGTGGCCGCTAGCGGTGATATGAATTCACATCAGTGCGCACAGCCACACCCATCAGGTTATGCAGCTGCTGAGATATCAGTTGTGACGTAGACTGCAATGTAGCACTGGCCATGCTTGCATTATAACTAGGTGGTGTTGGCTGAGCATTTTGATGTCTCTTTTTGTTATTTTCTTTCTCGTGCAATTTCTTTTGGCGCTATCATTGCTAGCGGCCGATGGCATGCAATCAGCTGCCATTTCGCAGCAACGCTAGCGAAGCGGGAGTGCCAACAGTCAGCAGAAGAGCGCCCCTTCTTTCCCCTCCGGTTTCGGCAGCGCCATCCACGTATCACGTTATCTCGGTTTTGAGGCTATTCGCCACACGGTCGTGTGTTCGAGCTCATATTGCTCACGATAGTACGTTTCTTATTATCAATTTCGCTGTATTCGGTTTTCGCCCACAAAGACTGTCAGCGACGCTCAGCGCAACCCGCTTCTCATTGTTCGAGAAGCTTCTCGATCATTGTAGATCATTTTGTTAAGATTGCGCGCCGCCCGCGAATGTTCCAGCTTTGTCGAGAGGTAATGCCACCACCAGCGATATTGCTGGAAAATTCGATAGCGCCTGTATAAAAGCGGACGCGCTTGACCGCTTGCGAGTTGATCGACGGACGACGCCCTGTTCGCCCCTATCATTGTACAGCGTGTATTGCGGTAGTTTTAGTTCTCATTTTTCGGCCACAAGTTCGGCCAAATAAACAGTTTCATCCTGCAAACGCCGACTGCTGTCATCGTCGACGTCACGACCACGTGACAATATTGAGCACGCGCTCGCGCCAAGGAGAAGTCTTCTTCGTCTTGTTTTTCGACCGCCTTGATGATGATACGTGCAGATCAATTTAGGGGCCCGGGCTGCCATATGCTGTCCTAGCTTGGCGTAACGCAGACAAAACCACGTGTGCTGGCGCGCGCTAGCGCTTTTGGGCCTGTGTAAGGGGCTGGGTAAGACGCTGTGGCCTCTCCTCCTTACACTCTCTCAGCAATCATGTGATGGCGTGGGGAACGAGATTCTGCGGACGCGCGATGAACCCGCGTGGCGTGCTCCAACAAGAGTTCCGGACGAGTAACATCAACAGAAACTACAGTGAATTCATGGTGTGCTCCACATGCAAGGACGCGTTAACATCGGGCAAGGTGCCCGTGATGAGCGGAACTTTAAGCCGACTCATGCGCTCCTTCGCATCCCCACATGGTTCCCTTTAGTGGGAGACGATGAAAGTTTTATCTCATGTTTTGCACTCCGAACTTCTACATCGAGAGCAGATCTAGTAATGATTGCCACGCTAGCACTATCTACCGAATAGCTTTTGAAGGCTGAGAAGTAGGCTTATGAATTAAAGGAATGAGAACAATGTGCTGGAAGTGCTGATATTTCCCATGCAGAATACACAGACTCATCTCTAAGAAGCTGAATCAACATTGGAATATTTTTTAACGGAAGCGGAGCTTAAAACACCGCAAGAAGATAAAGAAAAACTATTTATTAATGCCGCAGGTGACAAATGCTCCCAAAATCGAACTATCCTTCGCCATAAACGCAGGAAACAATTTTCTCTCACCGAATCATTCACCATACCTCAAAGCAGATAGCATAAAGTTCAATAACGGCGCTGGGCGAGGTACAATTAATGAAGCTGGACGGTGACAGATTGAATTTGGGTGTGGTGGAGGTGGGTATGACAGCAATTGTAGGAGCAATACAGATTGGCCACTCGATAAAGTTAGGAGGTCAGGAAAAGCAACGAAAAGATTGCTTACGTTCTCTTGTCACTGGATGGGACGGTAGCTGCAACTAGCGCTGTTTAACAATAGTGGCTCGGCTAGGCAACCAATCTGCTTAAAATGATGTCCGAAGGAATAGGGCTTGAGGCTTGGTTAATGGTGAGGAGGGTATCCAGCCAAACGCACTGACGAGGACACACAAACAAGGACGTCTCATAGGTTAATGGTACTAAATACGAGAAAAAAAAAGAAGTGAAGGAAGAATTTCGGACGATTTCGCCGCATAAAATTACGGATTCTCTCGCAAAACTGGCAGCGCACTTCTGTAGATTACAGACACTTCGCTTGTGAGAGCGACATGGACGCTCCCATTCATGCTCTCAATCCTATAAGCTCGGCTGAAATATTGCGTCATCAATAACTGTTTTCCCATTCGTTCTTTCAAATACCACCATTCGTACTTGTCCGTCGAAAAGCGAAACAAACACAAGGGCAGCTTGGCGTATACAAACACTTCTGTTACTTAATGAATTCTAGCATTTTTTTTTTTCGCGCCGTAGTTTAAAGCTCTCGAGGCTATTCTCCAAGGTCATTTTAAGATGCACGAGGACCAATAAATATTAGTTTTCTGTTAGCAACCTTACTTTAGGTTATATCAGTGGCAAATAACGATGCCGTTTAAGAGCAATCACGTCGGTCTCGCGCCAACCGGCTCAACTCGTATTTCCCGAAACGTTCTAATTCAATTGCATCATTTCTGGTTTGTCTTCGCCGACTGAGACTTCATCGTTTCTTTTGTCCGCTCGTTACGTAATACATATCATACTTTCTTCTGTCGAGTTCAAGCCTACGTGGTCAACATTTTAGGTTTCAGCGTCACGTGTACACAAGCGCTGCATCGACAGAGAAGGTGTATAAATGTGCCTAACTGTTAAGTTCGTTTATTTTTGTGCGGTCAAGCAGTTTCTGTTTTTTAAAATATAGCGTTAAGGAGCTCGTTTCGCTGAAATTCCGGTGTCGGCATCGTTGTCTGTGAGCGAAAATTGGAGAAAGATGCAAACAAATCAATAACGAAGCATCTTCCGCCCAAGCGATAATCGAACCCAGGCCTTCTGCGTGTCAAGCAGGTGTTCCACCACAGAACCACGCCAGTGCTTGAAGCTGATTCCTAAAAGGACGCAATAAGAATGTCACGTAGTGGGCGGAGTTTGCTTAACGCATGTAACATTGCATGGCAGGATTGTAGAATAGCACGAGCCGTCCAAACAAGTGAATTAGTGGATGGTTTAAAGCTGCTCACCCATTAAAGAGTGCGTAGCTGCGCAGGTGCTCGTGGCGCTTTAGGGACGGGCTAGTGGCTGCTTCGCCACTCTTCAAAAGGAAGAACTATGGCGTAGCGGGTACTTAGTAACTGTACATCCAGAAGACATTTAAGGCTAGTTGAAACGACCGATGTTACGCGCACAAACGTTCCTTCACATGCGGCATGGCTCAAGGCAATGCGCACGGGGCCCGATTACGCTATCGTGTTCTACTCTTGAAGGCGAAACTCAAACGTCATCCAAGCTTTTTTTGTTGTGTTTTCGGACAAATGCTTCCAGAGAAAAAGTCTCTATTATATGTCAATGGCATTATGACCAAACCTGAGTGCCTTGGTAAGCCCGCTATAACAGATAAAGGTATAGTTAAAAAGACAGGACGTGCAAACACAGACACGAGAGAGAAGTCAAGACACCACAAATGGCACTCAGGCTATTAGGCGCTGTTTGTTAGTCAAGCCAATTGTAAAGAACATGTTAGGAGGTAGGCATGAGGGTATGTCGGTCAGCCATATAGCTAGGGCCCCGCAGGACAAGTATCACAACAACAAAGCTGTTGCGCACGTGGATGCAGCAAAATAGAACGAACAAGTATATGTAGTGAGCTTAGTGACTGGATAGATGTGTATCTTAAGCATAGCAAATTAAGGTATAGTTAAAGAGACATAGCGTGCAAACACGGACAGGAGAGAGAAGTCAAGACACCAGAAACTCCACTCAGCCTAAGCTATTGTCGTAGCTATGAACAGAAAGCGTTTTTTTCTCATTGGCGTTATAATACCAGAGCGATAGAAGCCAAAAGGCCTCCTCAGAGATATATTAAGTATTGGTTTAGTTTGGGTGTAGTTTGGAAACTATTGCATAGCAGATGGACAACACATGTGTCACCGCTTCACGAAAAAAATTAGTCGCAATTTATGATATCAGCATTGAACCTGCACATCACGCTGATTTTTTTTTTCATTTTCACCTGCATTTATATATGAACGGCGTACGCGTACGGTACGCAAACACCTGCATTACAGTTCCTTTGTTGCGACTTTATATTCGTGAAGAAGTGCACTCGTCAACGTCTTCTGAGGCGTAGCTCTGCATACACTGCGGAACAAGTGTGTGAAACGCTTGATCTTTGTTCCGAATGTTGGTGTTTTAATGTGAAACAATAGGACAGCTGCGCACTGTTGGCGCCAAGACTGAAGGAAGAACTGAGCTGGGCGGCCTTCCTTGGTAAGCCAGGCAAGCCTAGCTACGAGATAGCCACTTCGGTCTAGATATAGCCACATTAGCATATAGAGGGGCAGTGAAGCCTGGGAAAGCGAAGTTGAGGCTTTTCTCTATTTTTGTCACTCTCTTTCTCTCTATTTCTATCTCTTTCTTTCTGTCGGTTTCCCTTTCTTTCTCTCTGTCTTTTCCTCGTTCTTTCGCCCCCAACAACACACCGTATGGTGCGCCAGCTGTGTGACATCACTGATCCCCGCGCATGCGCAGCACGGCTCTTGCTGGAGCCGTGCTGCCCTTCAAAGACTACCCTCCGCTTTACGTCATGGCTCACATGAGCAGCTCGTCGCGGAAATCAGGTAAGTCCACCATGAAGCAATAGAAAAAGGGCACCGAGTAGTCTTCCAGTGGCTGACTAGTCAGTGCGGCATTCAGGGAAATGACAAAGTGGACGCAGCCGCCCGATCCGCTCACGACGGTGTCAGCATTATCACCATTGCCCTGTCGAGATCGGACACCGCAAGAGAACTTCGTGTGCTAGCTCGTCGTATAACGTTAGACTTGTGGAAGTCATCATCGACATTTACAAGTGCACGGCTGCATACCTTGGACCCTGATCTTGAGCTACGCATCCCGTCCAGCTTATCACGATGTGACTCTACCCTGCTGGTCCGTCTATGGCTTGGAGTGGCCTTCCCAGATGCCTATCCGTATATTGTTGGAATGGCTGAGAGCCCGTCGTGTGAAGTGTGCCGGTGCACTGAAACAGTCGCGCGCCTTCTCTGTGAGTGCACCCGCTTCATTTACGAAAGAGCGGCCCTTTGAGCCACATTGGGCCAGCTGGACAATCGCCCTCTCACGGAGAACAAAATCCTAGGGCCCTGGCCTACCCGGTCTGAAGCCGCTGTGAAGGCGTTGTTGCGGTTTCTACAAGCAACCGGAGTTAATGTCAAACTGTGACTGTTGGCACAAAATGTTGCTATGTAGTACTTGGACTACGGTCATGACTTTGCTTTTTCGTTGTTTTTGTTGTTGTCGTCGTATTTTGTCGCGTGCTGTCGTCACATCTCTTCTTCTTTTTTATTCTTTTACATCCCCTTTCCCCTTTCCACGTGCAGGGTAGCAAACCGTAGAATTCTTCTGGTTAATCTCCCTGCCTTTCCTTTCTCTCTTTTCTCTCTCTCTCTCTCCTTTTCTTGCGGCACGGCAGAGTTGTCCACCGAGAAGCGAATCCAAGCTAGCGATTGAGAAGGTGATGTGAGCGGGGCCTGATTATGCTATCGCGTTCTGCTCTTCAAGGCGAAGCTCAATAGTCTCCCGTTTTTTTCTGAGCTTGCGACACGACCATCTGCTTATTTGACAAGATGTGTCTTTCAAGTTTTCTTTTTTCTTTTTCATAAGTAAGTTGTACGCATGCGATTTTGCGCACACATTTTTTCTCCATCTTGAGTGGGGCGACGAAGTTACACATTTCTCAGTTTGTGACAGTGGCGTCTTGGTCTCTTCTTGCACGTGTAATTTAGCGCACGACGGTACCACTGCATATCAACCAACTTGCCCAAGAAGTTTTACGAGTCTTGTGGAGCTTGTGCAGGATTTTCTTCCCGGCAAATAAACTTTGAACCAAGCTTGTAACTGAGATGGAAGCTCTTGCGATGGGCGCCGGTGCAAACAAGAAGGATTTAACTGCAGTCGTTGTCATCGGTTTCATTTAGGCGTTTCCAATGTTTCCGTTTCAGATACTGGTTCAGAAGAATCTGTGGTCGCTTATCAGCGGCGTATTACTCTACATCTCGCTCATGTTTCACATGTAATCACACATGAACTGCTCCTATTTCTATTGTCATTCATTCACGGGCCGACTACGCTAGACCTTAGTTTCTCTTGATCGAGGCCCTGTCGAGCAGCACCAATAGTGCGCTGCGTATATCTTGCCTACGTGCCAGGGGCTTTTGAGACTTTCAAGGCGTACTACGAGGCTGCAGCCGCTGTGCGCGAGCAAGCCGGCAGCAGCCGTAAAATTAGAGGCCTTTTTCCCGCACTTTCTTGGTTAATTTGTTGCTTTTAGGGAAGTTACCTTATAACAGATATTGCTTTGCGACAATTTATTAGGCGACCTGAAAAAGGGTACAAATGCGCGGCGCCTCAATGAGCACGACAAATCTCTGCGCGAGAAGTCCACTTCGGAGTATACAATACGCTTATGTACCATCGCTGCTCTACCAACAATCGTGTCAGAAGTGGGCTTTAAATGTAACTGCGCAACGCTGGCGATTTCGATGGAGGCGAATTGCGAGAACACCCTTGTACTTAGGTTCGCGTTAAAGAACCCCAGGGCATCAAAATTTCCAGAGCCCTCCACCAGGGTGTGCCTTGTAATCATACCACGGTTTGGTCTCTTAAAGCCCCGGAAATTATTAATATTAAGGCGAACGCCCTGGATGCTTCATCAAACGCGAAAAATTGACCGTCGGCGTCTGCGTAGGCATCGGAGGCGTCAACACGAGTGATGCCAAATATCATCATCAAGTCATGACGTCATTATGTCGTCACGCATCGCCAAAATTAGTTATGTCACTATGACGTCACACAACGTGAAGTAGCAATATCAGGCCACCACATGCACTGTAGCTTCGCCAAAAGTGGGTGGATCCCGGATGCAGTGCGAAACAATGTAAGGTGCACAAACTTGTTTGGGGCAGCGCTAAGGAACACACGGACAAAGACACATAGTAGACGCCACGGCCGCTGTGGCGTCTATTATGTGTCTTTGTCCGTGTGTTCCTTAGCGCTGCCCCAAACAAGTTAGACGATGAACCAGCTCGCCTGAACCAAAGTATTGATAGGTGCAGAAAGCTCGCAATGCGCCCGTTCCTGGAGGCAGTGCAAGCCCATGTTAGGTGCTGACAGCTTTCGGAGGAAGGCGGGGGCCGATCACTCCACCGACTGAGAAGAAGATAAAGATAATAATAATAATATTTGTTGCGGTTCAACGTCCCAAAATCAAGATTTAATTATGAGAGACGCCGTAGTGGAGGGCTCCGGAAATCTCGACCATCTTGTGTTCTTTAACGGGCACCTAAATTTAAGTACACGGGCCTCAAGCATTTTAACTTCTGTCGGAAGAAGAAGAAGGAAATGGCTTTCGCTTTCCAGTCGTTTTAGGCACAGGAACGGCGCTAGAATTTTTTTACTGGGGGAGGGGGGGGGGTGACACACGACAAGTGAGTTACTTCAGGGGGGCAGGGAGGCTGGGAACATATGCATTGTGTTTTGGCTATGGTTGCTCTTGGGGGGAAAAGGGGGGAGCAGGCGGAAATTTTGGGGGGCTCCAGCCCCACCATACCCCCCACTGGCGTCGCCCAGTGGGGGGTATGGAGGGGCTGTTTGTTTAGGCAAAAGCGGTATCTGTGACGTTTATGGTATTAATCGCTGGCAATGGCCTCGCGACGCAGCGCCAGTTTGCATCGATCTGCACCAGAAATTCTTCGAAAAACTTTAATATACTTGCTGCTGCCCGAGCGGTGTTTCGCACACAACTGTGAACACGTCGCAGCCATCGATTTCTCTGACTGTTTACTCTTAAACAGCTTCGAAGCTTAGTGAAGAATAATCATTCATAATTAGTGCCCCTAACCAATGCAACGCGTAAAACTTCTATCGGAGGCTAAAGTATGTTACCGGAACTCATGCTACGCGAACGACTTTGCTGCCGCAGATTTAATTTTCGCAAATTCACTGAAAGTGCGCTCCGGCGCACTTTTAGCGAATTTGCGTAGCCACCCAGGTAGCACAAAACGGATAATTGACGTTTGATAAACGTTTATCCGAGACGATAAAAACGTTTAGAAAACGTCACGGAATAGAAGCTAAAGGTCTAGAAAACGTTTTATATCTCGTCTAATGTCCGGCTAGAATCCGTTTTTAAGACCATCTAGAAAACGTTTTTAAGACGATCTAAAAAACGTTTGTAAGACATTCTAGCAAACGTTTTAAAAACGTTTTAAAAGTCGCAAAAATCCCATTTTTAAAACATAAAAATATCCCATTCAATCGTCTTTGAAAAGACGTTTTCTAAACGTTTTTAGGACGATCTAGAAAACGTTTTAAAAACGTCGCAAAAAATCCCATTTTAAAAATAAAAATATCCCATTGCATCGTCTTTGAAAAGACGTTTTCTAAACGTTTTTAAGACGTCATGCAGGATCTATTTTCTTTTAGCTGTTTTGTTTTTGCGCATGCAATTATATTAGTGCACGTTTTTAGGAAGCGCCCTCTGTTCTAGTATTTACAGTTACTTTATTCCGTAATTACTATTACGGAGTGAGAGCTCAGTAGATTCACAGACAAAAGTGGTCATGTCATAATTTATCCCGTAAAACAGCAACGATTCCTGTACAGCATAGAAACGTAAAAACCACGAAATGAAATATAGCATGCGACTATATAATATTATTCAGAAGCGGCAAAAGAATAGAAAATATCACGGTAATTAAAATGCAGCTACATAGTATCCAACCTTCACGAACATTTTTTGTTGCATGATTCATCATTCGCAAAAGTGTTGTCAAACAACTAACAGTGCAATATGACAAAATTTAGGATCTGGCACAGCTATTCTGCAATATGTAAGCGTCGACTCATTAGCTTTACTTAATGAAACGCAAGGATGAAGTGAACACAAATTGTCGAAAAGGGAATGTCGCTGAAGCCAACGCCTCGTCAAGGGGACTAGTTTCCGTCAGGCAGTTTCCGTCAGGCAATTTTTAGGGGCGAAGCTCCTTAAGGCGGCACCCGTTCGTCCCTCGTAGTCGTAGTCGTAGTCCGTAACCAGTCTTACGCTTTGACCTCCAGGTGGTGCCGGTGGGAGATTTTCCTGTGCGTTGTTGAACAATAAAAATTCGCAGCGGTAGCTAAAAGCCGACTTCTTGTGTCTCTCATTCCATTAGCAGCCATTCTTTACCTCCAAGGTAGTGCCTGGTGAGATTTCTCCTGTGCGTGATTAATCAATGACAATTTTGTTCAAAACCGCTGTTGATTGATGAAATAACCAACGAAAGACGCCAGATGTTTGTAAAAGCAAAACGGAAGAACGCCAGATGTTTCTAAAGCAAGAGGAAAAGACGCCAGCTGCTTAACGAAAGACGCCAGATGTTTTCTAAAGGAATGGTTTTCTAAACAATGAAAATTCACAGCGTACATGTAAAATTAAAGTGAGCTGCATGTCGTCATAACTCATCGAACCTTTAGCATAAACGCGCCCTATCTCACGTCGGTGATGATGTACTGGGCAGAATTCACGGAAGATTCACGGTTTACCGATGAACCTCCGCAGCTTCGCCCACTCATCATCATTCACTCCGTGGATATGCTGTGATTTTTCTTAAAGTGTAGTAGTAGTAGTATGTAGCCACCTCGCCCGATCGTCAACGGGTGAGGTGGACCGGAAACGGCGCGAGGACCCTGCCGTACGAGAGTTAAATCACACTAAAAGACATACTTTGCGGGCGATACACTCTAGTGAGCTTTCAACTTTTCTGCATCTTGTTCTCTCAGTACAAAATTACATCTTATGTGACAGAGAAAGTCTTGGTGGGAACATACGTCACGCTCTTATATGAATCATGTTGTAATTGATTTAGCACGGAAAACGACTTTTGTTTTTTGTTCTTTTTTTTTGGGGGGGGTTCAACCATACTTTATA
The DNA here is from genome assembly GCF_013339695.2 of Rhipicephalus sanguineus. Taxonomy (NCBI): domain Eukaryota; kingdom Metazoa; phylum Arthropoda; class Arachnida; order Ixodida; family Ixodidae; genus Rhipicephalus; species Rhipicephalus sanguineus. The sequence continues at coordinate 39,434,438 of NC_051179.1, read as the reverse complement.
TATGTTCGTGCGTGCGTTTGCATGTGTGCGTGTATATAAACCGAGTAAAATAGAAAATTTTCGGGGGGGGGGGCGGGGTTTGAACCACCCAACCCCTTGACTACGCCCCTGCCGTCAGGGCCCTGACGAAGACAAGCATTCATGATGAAACATTTCCTCAACGCTTCATCTTCCGCTGAACTTTTTTCTTGTAGGAAGGAGAGAGAGAGAGAAGGAACAGAGGATAGGCAGGGAGGTTAAATAGAGTCCAGTTTTGCTACCCTACTCATGGGAGGAGAATGAGGGAGTAAAATAGAGAGAAAGAGACACATTTCACAACACACACACACAGGAGTGTATCACAGGTGGTCACTCAGTTTGGTGCCTTGAAGTACTGCAGGAGGGCTCGTGTGGTTTCTGGCCTGATCTGCTATGAAGACAGACTCCCAAGATCTTTCCTTCGGGAAAAGGCCGACCGTCAAGTCTCCTGAAGGCACACTGGTGAGGCCGGCGATGTGTTTGAATAGCATACAACGGCACAAATGATGATCGCTAGTCTCTATGCAGTTGCAGTTATCGCACATTGATGAATCTGCCCTACCAATCCGATAGGTGAATGAGAAGACGCTACACCCAGCCACAGCCAACACAGCAACACAACAAAAAGACATGGACAGTAGAAGTGGACAGGACAGCACTTACTCCTGTCCACTTCTACTGTCCACGTTTTTTTTTTTTTCAGTGTGCTTCAACCTAATTTTCCAAACATGAACGTTAACCAACAGGCCCAACTCGCCATCTTGCTCCAACACAGCATTTCAAGCAGGAAAGGAGGCATGCATCGAGCACCTGGTGTGTGTCTGCCCTTCGTTTCAAAACAATCGTTCAGTAGCGCTACTTAAGACCACAGTTAAAGGAAATCGTCTCCAATGTGTTGAAATCACTAATGCCAAAACAAAACTGCAAAATAATATTTGGCCCACCGAGCCAAGAATGCGTAATGAAAAATGAACGTAAATTGCTTGCAAGATCACTGTTGCTGAAGTGTATTGCTCACAAAATGAAACTTTTAGGAACGTTCTTACAACATGCCCTCTGTAGGAACATTTCTCACTGAAAACAATTTTGGAAAAAGCTCTGGCATCATTACAGAAGTAAGATAGACGTTGGGAACAAAAGGCGCCATTTTAGACGTTAGCTAAAAATATTTGTGGATGCAGCATCCGTGTTTCAAACGGCGCCCACTAAAGAAGTAGTGGCTTCAGGCTTCGAAATGCAGCGTACAAAACTTATCACAGAAATTATGGTCTGACATCCCTAGAGAGCACACAGTTAGGCTTAATGTGCCATGGCTAGCAGAAAATATGAGCACTGTAAATTACAGCGACATATAACAAAAAGTTCAACTAAACCAACTGTAGCGCGAAAACAACATGTATGAACAGAAAACTAATCGAACGACCGCAAAATTACAATTAATGAGCCACTTACTAAAATGAATGAATAAAAATTAGGAATATGAAAATACCAGCCTGATAAAAAAACATGATTATTTATGATGCCCAGTATTAGAAAATGTCAGGCTAAAAGACAAATTAATGTTATAAGACACATCAGCTAAAGAAATTGGGACTCTTCCCCATTTTTTACTCAATAAGCACACAGCTGTAAACTCAGTATTGTCAGAGGCAGATCAGGTATTGCACTTAGTACATAACATTTTCTCAGTGTCAAAATATTACAATGTGTGGGCAAGTCAGTCTGAACACATGGCTTCATGACAGGTATGTGATGGAAATCACTAGGCACATCCGGATGTCTGCAAAGAACGCTACAAATAGCATACACACGAACGTTGTTGTGCCATTAGCAGCATGTGGGCAGCGTTCCACGTCAAATATATTTTAGCACAATAGCCTAGTGCGGTTTCTGAAGATGCTGACAAAAACAAGACGCTCAAAAAAGTTAACTGCTTTACAAACAGTGACCTTGTGTTTTGAAAGTTTCCAAGGAAAAGAGGAAAATGTCAATCTCTTTCCATCCACTTTTTTTTTCATACTAAAAGCTGTCAGTCAGCCCATCAAAAAGAAGAAAGTAATAATTTAGTTGGTGTGCAGCCTTGTTTCTAAACATCTAGGGCAAGTACCATCTACAGTAAATAGAAGAAAAAGATCGTTTCATTATTTGTTAATATACCTATAGGACGGTGTGAAACGTTGAAAACTCGAAACACGCACGGCGACAGAGAGCGAGCCTGCTATATTTAACCAGGGCGTCTTTAAACATCTAGGGCAGTACACCTGTATTAAATAGGAAAAAAGATCATTTCATTATTTGCTATTATACCTAAAATAGGACGCTGTGAAAAGATGAAAACCTCGATAACACCGTACGGCGACAGAGAGCGAGCATGCATATTTAACCAGGCGCAAATGACGCGCAAGAGAACCTCTTGGTTCTGCTTAAGAGGCTGCAGGCTTTACCGAGAAGGAGGAGTTAACAGAGTAGGGGAAACTAAATCAGAAAGTCCGAAAGCGCATCGAGATAGTCAAGGCAGTACTGAGAAAAAATGCCGAACCTCCTCCCAGTGAAACGGCGTCTTTGACACTCATGCCCTCAGAAATTCGCAACTAACGGAGAAGCGTGACCAGCCTCTCGTTACATGCAGCTAGTACTGTCGAAGAAACCATAGAACCAGTACGCTGTCGCTGCAAAGATTCTCGCATCCACAACTTCAGTGACACAATAAACAGATGACACATGCCCGTAACTTCCAACAATGCAGTTTTAAAATTGGGTGCGAAAAGCTTTGCGTTCGTTCATCGCCATTTGCGCATGCATTATACGCTACGTACATAACAAACGCTATCTGCGTATCCCATTGTAAACTGGCTACTCCGCATGCGTCGCACGCCATCCTCTTGCGTACTCACGTTAAGTGGCGGAAATAGCATATGCGCCCAACGAACGCTATCTTTGCTACCCCTATTCTAAAACTGCTTCTTACGTGGCACACGTAGCTTAAGCTAACGTATATATTGAACTACCTCATCAAGCGGCCAAGAAAAAAAACATCAGTTTGTGCTAAATTGGGTTAACAAATATACATACAGTTTTCGCTCATGATCAGTTCGAACATGGACGGAAACCATGACGTGCATTTACGTTTCGAGAGCCTTATCATGTATGCTGAATAAATTCCGCAATCACGTACTGCTGAAACATGTCACACATGCAGCCCGTGCATGCAACGGAACACGCTATTTCATTTGTCATAGCTCTCAAATACTGAGCGAAATGCAGTAAAAATGAACTTACCTTCAAAAATGACAGAAGCCGTGGTTTACAGTATCCGCAAATCCACCGAAAACTAATCGCACATCAAAGTAACCACGCCCGTCCCTCGAGCATAGAAGAAAGGAAGTTGCGAGCGCGTCCCGCGCGCAAGCTGATGAGTGAAGTTTCCACAGAGAATCTTACGGGGCTCTAACCGTCAGTCAGAGTAACAGTCGCTCCACACAGACATACTGCATTTGGGTCCACAAGTCTAACACGCAGCGAGGTATAGATTCTTCACAGCTGCGTTTTAGCCTCACGAACCACGACACAAGCACGAAATATAGCAAAGAGTGCATGAGCGGTGAGCTCGACCGCCCATGCGAAATCGGCGAGTTTGACACGAGCAACGGTCGTTTAGCGGTGCGGGTACAGCGGAAAAAAGCTAAGGCCTTCGTGCGGAAGTTAGACGTTTTATCGCATGCGCGCAGGTAAATTACAGTAAATTACGTAACGTT